>NW_024070185.1:106146902-106584847 GCF_014754425.2 Oryx dammah
TTTTTTTTTTTTTTGCTTTTTTTTTCTTGAACTTTTTTTTTAACTGTGAAGTCTTCTATTTCTCTACTTTATATTTCTATAACTATTACTTTTCAAAAAGAAAAAGACTCTACTTTTTTAAAGCAAACACCATATATAGTCTTCACGTGGTTGTTGTTGGTATTTCTTTTTTAATCTTGGGGTTTTTTTTTCTTATATATATTTTTTCCTTATTTCTTTTTCTTAATATTATTATTATTTTTTATCTTTTCTCTTTTTTTCTTTCTTCCTTCTGCTTCGTCTCTTTAACATTGTATTTTTGAAAATCTAACCTCTACTCTAGGTTTTTAATCTTTGCTTTTTGGTTTTTGTTGTCAATCTTGTACATTTCATAACCCAATCTTACCTGACAGCGAGATTACTGGCTTGACCACTCTCTCCTCCTTTTGGACTCTCCTTTTTCTCCACCAGGTGGCCTCTGTCTCTCCCCCCCCCCCCCCCATCTCTTCTATATCCAACTCTGTGATTCTCTGTGTGTTCTAGATGGTGGAGAGCACCTAAGGAACTGATTACTGGCTGGACCTGTCTCTCTCCTTTTCATTCCTCTCTCTTACCCTCCTGGCCACCTCTGTCTACTTCCTCTCTCTCCTCTTCCCTGTATAACTCCGTGAATACCTCTGAGAGGTCCAGTCTATGGAGCGCACATAAGGAAGTGACTATTGACTAGCTTGCTCTCTCCTCTTTTGATCTCACCGCATCTCATCCCAGTCACCTCTAACTACCCCCTCCCTCTTCTCTTCTCCATGTAACCCAGTGAACCTCTCTGGGTGCCCCTCAATGTGGAGAAACCTTTCATCTTTAGCCTAGATACTATATCATTGGTGCTGTATAGATGGAGAAGTCTAGAGACCACCATAAAAATAAAACCGAAAACCAGAAGCAGGAGGCTTAAGTCCAAAGCTTGAGAACATCAGAGAACTCCTGAATTCAGGGAACATTAAGCAATAGGAGCTCATCAAATACCTCCAAACCTACACTGAAACAAAGCTCCACCCAAGGGCCAACAAGTTCCAGAGCAAGACATATCACACAAATTCTCCAGCAACACAGGAACACACCCCTGAGCTTCAATATACAGGCAGTTCAAAGTTACTCCAAAACTTTAGACGTCTCATAACCCATTACTGGTCACTCCACTGCACTCCAGAGAGAAGAAACCCAGCTCCACCCACCAGACCTCCAACACAAGCCTCCCTAACCAGGAAACCTTGACAAGCCACTGATACAACCCCACCCACAGTGAGGAAGCTCCACAATAAAGAGAACTCCACAAATTACCAGAATATAAAAAGGCCATTCCAAACGCAGCAATATAACCAAGATGAAGAGACAGAGGAATACCCAACAGGTAAAGGAGCAGGAGAAATGCCCACCAAACCAAACAAAAGAGGAAGAGATAGGGAATCTACCTGAGAAAGAATTCCGAATATTGATAGTGAAAATGATCCAAAATCTTGAAGTCAAAATGGAATCACAGATAAATACCCTAGAGACAAGGATTGAGAAGATGCAAGAAAGGTTCAACAAGGACCTAGAAGAAATAAAAAAGAGTCAATATACAATGAATAATGCAATAAATGAGATCAGAAACACTCTGGAGGCAACAAATAATAGAATAACGGAGGCAGAAGATAGGATTAGTGAAATAGAAGACAGAATGCTAGAAATAAATGAATCAGAGAGGAAAAAAGAAAAACAAATTAAAAGAAATGAGGACAATCTCAGAGACCTCCAGGACAATATGAAACGCTCCAACATTCGAATTATAGGAGTCCCAGAAGAAGAAGACAAAAAGAAAGACCATGAGAAAATCCTTGAGGAGATAATAGTTGAAAACTTCCCTAAAATGGGGAAGGAAATAATCACCCAAGTCCAAGAAACCCAGAGAGTCCCAAATAGGATAAACCCAAGGCAAAACACCCCAAGACACATATTAATCAAATTAACAAAGATCAAACACAAAGAACAACTATTAAAAGCAGCAAGGGAAAAACAACAAATAACACACAAGGGGATTCCCATAAGGATAACAGCTGATCTCTCAATAGAAACTCTTCAGGCCAGGAGGGAATGGCAAGACATACTTAAAGTGATGAAAGAAAATAACCTACAGCCCAGATTACTATACCCAGCAAGGATCTCATTCAAACACGAAGGAGAAATCAAAAGCTTTACAGACAAGCAAAAGCTGAGAGAATTCGGCACCACCAAACCAGCTCTCCAACAAATTCTAAAGGATATTCTCTAGACAGGAAACACAAAAAGGGAGTATAAACCTGAACCCAAAATAATAAAACAAATGGCAACGGGATCATACTTATCAATAATTACCTTAAACGTAAATGGATTGAATGCCCCAGCCAAAAGGCAAAGACTGGCCGATTGGATACAAAAACAAGAACCCTCTATATGCTGCTTACAAGAGACCCACCTCAAAACAAGGGACACATACAGACTGAAAGTGAAGGGTTGGAGAAAGATATTCCATGCAAATAGAGACCAAAAGAAAGCAGGAGTAGCAATACTCATATCCGATAAAATAGACTTTAAAACAAAGGCTGTGAAAAGAGACAAAGAAGGCCACTACATAATGATCAAAGGATCAATCCAAGAAGAAGATATAACAATTATAAATATCTATGCACCCAATATAGGAGCACCGCAATATGTAGGACAAATGCTAACAAGTATGAAAGGGGAAATTAACAACAACACAATAATAGTGGGAGACTTTAATACCCCACTCACACATATGGACAGATCAACTAAACAGAAAATTAACAAAGAAACGCAAACTTTAAATGATACATTAGACCAGTTAGACCTAATTGATATCTATAGGACATTTCACCCCAAAACAATGAATTTCACCTTTTTCTCAAGTGCTCATGGAACCTTCTCCAGGATAGATCACATCCTGGGCCATAAATATAACCTTGATAAATTCAAAAAAATCGAAATCATTCCAAGCATCTTTTCTGACCATAATGCACTAAGATTAGATCTCAATTACAGGAGGAAACCTATTAAAAATTCCAACATATGGAGGCTGAACAACATGCTTCTGAATAACCAACAAATCACAGAAGAAATCAAAAAAGAAATCAAAATATGCATAGAAACTAATGAAAATGAAAACACAACAACCCAAAACCTGTGGGACACTATAAAAGCAGTGCTAAGAGGAAAGTTCATAGCAATACAGGCATACCTCAAGAAACAAGAAAAAAGTCAAATAAATAACCTAACTCTACACCTAAAGCAACTAGAAAAGGAAGAATTAGAGAACCCCAGAGTTAGCAGAAGGAAAGAAATCTTAAAAATTAGGGCAGAAATAAATGCAAAAGAAACAAAAGAGACCATAGCAAAAATCAACAAAGCCAAAAGCTGGTTCTTTGAAAGGATAAATAAAATTGACAGACCATTAGCCAGACTCATCAAGAAGCAAAGAGAGAAAAATCAAATCAATACAATTAGAAATGAAAATGGAGAGATCACAACAGACAACACAGAAATACAAAGGATCATAAGAGACTACTATCAGCAATTATATGCCAATAAAATGGACAACCTGGAAGAAATGGACAAATTCTTAGAAAAATACAATTTTCCAAAACTAAACCAGGAAGAAATAGACAATCTTAACAGACCCATCACAAGCACAGAAATTGAAACTGTAATCAGAAATCTTCCAGCAAACAAAAGCCCAGGTCCAGACGGCTTCACAGCTGAATTCTACCAAAAATTTCAAGAAGAGTTAACACCTATCCTACTCAAACTCTTCCAGAAAATTGCAGAGGAAGGGAAACTTCCAAACTCATTCTATGAGGCCACCATCACCCTAATACCAAAACCTGACAAAGATACTACAAAAAAGGAAAACTACAGGCCAATATCACTGATGAACATAGATGCAAAAATCCTCAACAAAATTCTAGCAATCAGAATCCAACAACACATTAAAAAGATCGTACACCATGACCAAGTGGGCTTTATCCCAGGGATGCAAGGATTCTTCAACATCCACAAATCAATCAATGTAATTCACCACATTAACAAATTGAAAAATAAAAACCATATGATTATCTCAATAGATGCAGAGAAGGCCTTTGACAAAATTCAACATCCATTTATGATAAAAACTCTCCAGAAAGCAGGAATAGAAGGAACATACCTCAATATAATAAAAGCTATATATGACAAACCCACAGCAAACATTATCCTCAATGGTGAAAAATTGAAAGCATTTCCCCTTAAGTCAGGAACAAGACAAGGGTGCCCACTTTCACCACTACTATTCAACATAGTTCTGGAAGTTTTAGCCACAGCAATCAGAGCAGAAAAAGAAATAAAAGGAATCCAAACTGGAAAAGAAGAAGTAAAACTCTCACTGTTTGCAGATGACATGATCCTCTACATAGAAAACACTAAAGACTCTACCAGAAAATTACTAGAGCTAATTAATGAATATAGTAAAGTTGCAGCATATAAAATCAACACACAGAAATCCCTTGCATTCGTATACACTAATAATGAGAAAGTAGAAGAAGAAATTAAGGAAACAATTCCATTCACCATTGCAACAAAAAGAATAAAATACTTAGGAATATATCTACCTAAAGAAACTAAAGACCTATATACAGAAAACTATAAAACACTGATGAAAGAAATCAAAGAGGACACTAATAGATGGAAAAATATACCATGCTCATGGATCAGAAGAATCAATATAGTGAAAATGAGTATATTACCCAAAGCAATTTACAAATTCAATGCAATCCCTATCAAGATACCGGCGATATTTTTCACAGAACTAGAACAAATAATTTCAAGATTTGTATGGAAATACAAAAAACCACGAATAGCCAAAGCAATCTTGAGAAAGAAGAATGGAACTGGAGGAATCAATTTGCCTGACTTCAGGCTCTACTACAAAGCCACAGTCATCAAGACAGTATGGTATTGGCACAAAGACAGACATATAGATCAATGGAACAAAATAGAAAGCCCAGAGATAAATCCACATACATATGGACACCTTATCTTTGACAAAGGAGGCAGGAATATACAATGGAGTAAAGACAATCTCTTTAACAAGTGGTGCTGGGAAAACTGGTCAACCACTTGTAAAAGAATGAAACTAGATCACTTTCTAACACCGCACACAAAGATAAATTCAAAATGGATTAAAGATCTAAATGTAAGACCAGAAACTATAAAACTCTTAGAGGAGAACATAGGCAAAACACTCTCTGACATAAACCACAGCAGGATCCTCTATGATCCACCTCCCAGAATTCTGGAAATAAAAGCAAAAATAAACAAATGGGATCTAATTAAAATTAAAAGCTTCTGCACAACAAAGGAAAACATAAGCAAAGTGAAAAGACAGCCTTCCGAATGGGAGAAAATAATAGCAAATGAAGCAACTGACAAACAACTAATCTCAAAAATATACAAGCAACCCCTGCAGCTCAATTCCAGAAAAATAAATGACCCAATCAAAAAATGGGCCAAAGAACTAAATAGACATTTCTCCAAAGAAGACATACGGATGGCCAACAAACACATGAAAAGATGCTCAACATCACTCATTATTAGAGAAATGCAAATCAAAACCACAATGAGGTACCACTTCACACCAGTCAGAATGTCTGCGATCCAAAAATCTGCAAGCAATAAATGCTGGAGAGGATGTGGAGAGAAGGGAACCCTCCTACACTGTTGGTGGGAATGCAAACTAGTACAGCCACTATGGAGAACAGTGTGGAGATTCCTTAAAAAATTGCAAATAGAACCACCTTATGACCCAGCAATCCCACTGCTGGGCATACACACAGAGGAAACCAGAATTGAAAGAGACACATGTACCCCAATGTTCATTGCAGCAATGTTTATAATAGCCAGGACATGGAAACAACCTAGATGTCCATCAGTAGATGAATGGATAAGAAAGCTGTGGTACATATACACAAAGGAGTATTACTCAGCCATTAAAAAGAATACATTTGAATCAGTTCTGATGAGATGGATGAAACTGGAGCCGATTATACAGAGTGAAGTGAGCCAGAAAGAAAAACACCAATACAGTATACTAACACATATATATGGAATTTAGGAAGATGGCAATGATGACCCTGTATGCAGGACAGCAAAAAAGACACAGATGTGTATAGTGGACTTTTGGACTCAGAGGGAGAGGGAGAGGGTGTGATGATTTGGGAGAATGGCATTGAAACATGTATAATATCATGTAAGAATCGAAATGCCAGTCTATGTCTGATGCAGGATATGACACGCCTGGGGCTGACGCGTGGGGATGACCCAGAGAGATGTTGTGGGGAGAGGGGTGGGAGGGGGGTTCATGTTTGGGAACGCATGTACACCCGTGGTGGATTCATGTCAATCTATGCCAAAACCAATACAGAATTGTAAAGTAAAAATTAAAAATAAATAAATAAAATTTTTTTTAAAAAAAGAAAAGAACTCCTAGGAGTTGTACAAAATTAAAGTCTTCAACAGGCAGAAGTGAATAGCAATAAGAAAGTTATACTAGGGAAAAAAGCAGGTTTGTTGTTGCAAAGTTAGTTTCCTTTAGTAGATGGCAGGGGTCTTTCTGGGAGATGACTTAATTGGTACTGATAAGGTGAGTCCTGACTGGTTTAAAATTCCACTTCCCAGGGACCTGAAACTGTACCTAATTAAGTCTCGGTTTGGCAACCTGGAGAAGGAAATAACAACCCACTCCAGTATTCTTGTCTGGAGAATTCCATAGACAAAGAAGCCTGGCAGGTTATACAGTCCATGGGGTCTCAAAGCATTGGACATGACTGAGTGAGGCAGCTCACGCACTTGGCAACATGGGGCTGAGCATAAAGGACTCCATTTTGAGCCTGTTGTCTTGATTTTAACCCTTCCTCCTCCATTCCTTCCTTCTTTTCAGCTCTCTTTTCTTCAACAACTTTTTACTTAGTTGTCTCTTTTTTTACATTTTTCTTTGTTATTTGAAAGGGAAATCCAGATGGATTAAAGGTGAGATGTAGAATATTGCTATTTTTTAAATGAATAGCCAACAAGGACCTACTATACAGCACATGGAACTCTGCTCAATGTTATGCGGCAGTGTGGATGGGAGGGGGATTGGGGGGAGAATGGATCTATCTCTGTGTGTGTATATATATATATATATATATATATATATATATCTCAAATGGCTGAGTCCCTTTGCTGTTCACCTAAAACTCTCACGACATTGTTTGTTAACTGACTGGTGATGAAAAGAACCTGCCTGCCAATGCAGGAGACTCGGGATATGTGGGTTTGATCCCTGGGTCAGGAAGAGCCCCTGAAGTAGGACATGGCAACCTCCTCCAGTATTCTTGCCTGGAAAATCCCATGGAAAAAGGAACTTAGCAGACTACAGTTCACTGGACAGCAAAGAGTCGAACACAGCTAAGCACAGCACAGTACCCCCAATACAAAATAAAGTTTTGTTTTTTTTTTTTTTAAAGATGAGATGTGAAAAATGAAGCCCTTTTAGTAAATATGTACATCATCTCCTGGTAGACATTGGTGTTCTAAAGAGAGCCAGAAGACAGAAGAAAAATGCCTAGCTCTTGTCTGCCCACCCCAACCCCCACCAGAAAAAAAAAAAAAAAAACCTAAGAGGAAAGACAGCTGGAAAAACAAACCGCAAACTTGGAAAGCATTCCTTATAACCCAAGGTAAAGGAAAGGTTTAATGTATTTACTTAGTATCAGGAACTCAAGAGCATATCAAAGCAGATGTGATTCCTGACCTTCTGTGCTATGCAGTCCATCACTGTAACACAGAGCTCACACTCAGCGATGGAGAAGGAAAGACAGACCGGGGAGCCTGGAAGGGCACCTGGTGCAGCTGGGTGCAGGGGAGACCGGACTCCGCGTTCCTGAGGAGGTGACTTGTAAGCTCAAACCGGAAGCACTGAAGAGAGCGAAGCAGACTGTAGGCAAGAGCGGGGCTGGGGGAGACGCCAAGAAGGGCGAGAGGTGAGGCAGAAGTCCAATGTGGGGAGCACCAGTGGCGTGCTGTGAAATAGATTAAAAAGCTCAGAGGGTAGAAGGGAGCTGTAAGAGGAAGCCATATAATGGGTTTGAAATTTATTCTAAGGGCAAAGACAATTGAAGGGAGTGATATGGCTAAATTTGCCTTTGGGGAAAGAATTATATGGCTGCAAAAAAAATGGCAATCCGTTCCAGCACCCTTGCCTGGAAAATCCCATGGACGGAGGAGCCTGATAGGCTACAGTCCATGGGGTCGCAAAGAGTCTGACACGACTGAGCGACTTCACTTTCACTTTTCACTTTCACTGATAATCACAATATGTTATTGATCTCATATTTTTAAATAAATAAATAAACTCATAAATATAAATAAATCAAACAATGGAAAATGAAATGGCTTCAAGGATACTTTTTAAGAGTAAGTCTCAAACCCCAAAATGAATCATCTCAGGGGCAACATAAGGAGAGTTGCCTACAGCTAGTGTAACAGAAGAAGATTTGGAAACAAAAAGCTCTGTAAGCAGTAGGCGCACAATGTATATTTGGGGTTATTAACATTCACTTTACATGGATTCAGCATCCTGTAAGTGAAGAACTTAATGCTAACCCCAGTCTCTTACTTTATAAAGCTTTTATCCTGCAAGAAAGAAAGAATTAGCAACAACTGGAGAAAAAGTAGTATAAGTGATATAGAGTTTCTGCAGTCAAAATGGCTTAGAAACCTACAAAGAGTAACCCATTAATGTCTAAATTGTGAGTAATGTCAATCTTTGAAATAGCTAGAAACGTTTGGATGGATGTGTAATCTCAGGCAAAATGAAAGAACTGGATCGTTAGCTGGACTTGAAAGTATCCACTACACACTTAAGTACCAAAAATGAGTGGTCTAATATGCAATTCATTTAGAAGTAAGCATTTTATAAATGTTACTGTTCTGCCAAAGTTTATCACAAGGCTGGCTTCATTGGATGGTATCAGTTGAGGTTTGAGCGTAGCTATAATGTATGAACAAGGCTAATTAAGGGCTTCCCTGGTGGCGCAGATATTAAAGAATCTGCCTGTAATCCAGGAGGCCTGGGTTTGATCCCTGAGTTAGGAAGATCCCCTGGAGAAGGGAATGGATACCCACTCAAGTATTCTTGCCTGGAGAATTCCATGGACAGAGGAGCCTGACAGGTTACAGTCCATGGGGATACAAAGAGTTGGACACGGCCAAGCAAATAACACTTTGCCTCACTTTCACAACGCTAATGAGAGTTGTAGACTCTACTTTGGATCAACAGGCACAAACACAGCTGTTAAGGGATGAGGCTACAGTGTCACAATAGGTGAGAAAGGATTTCAGAAATAACTCATAGAAGGTCAGTTAGGAGCATACTTTACGGTTATCGGTTCAGTGACCTTTTTATCAACTGTTGACTCAGCCATTAGCAAGTCAAATTAATTTACTGACCACCTACTATGTCCCTGACACATAATTTTGGGCATGAAGATAAACAGTGTTTCCTCACCTTCATGGCATTTTCAGCCTATTGAGAGAGACACATGACAAAAGAATAATAAGAATAAAATTTCAAACAGTGCAAGATCGAAAATAAAATGCAAGGATAGGATGAAGATGGAAAAGGGGCGCATGGCAACCATGAGCAAACCCCGCTCAGATCTCCAGATGTGTATCACTGCCTTCCAACATCCATCACCCTATTTACACAGAGGCCATGCTTCCCAGGGCTATTCCTGGTCACCGACTCAGCTTGGCAGGGGTTCCCAGGACTGGGAGATGTCTGAATCCTCTGACGCATGACTTTGGCCCAAGTATTCCCCCTATGGCCATGACAACTTCCTTTAGAATTTAGCAGCTTAGGATGCTTTTATCCAAACTTCTTTCCTTCCCTCTCTCCTTCCTTCAGAGTCAGAACTGTATTCCTGTGATAGTTATTCCAGCTTTTCATGGGAGGAGCCATCTCCATTTTTCCTCAGAAGCATATCCCTTGATAAATTTCTTGTGTGTTTAATTCTGTCTTGACATATGCTTCCTAGGGGGGCTCAGTCTTAACAGAGTCCTTTAACTAAGCTGGACAGCAAACTGACTAAGAGGAATAAATATTAACAAGGAAAAAAAAGCTATATGATGATAAGGATGTTGTATAAAGTGCCAGGAGGAAAATATTTCAAGCAGAGGGGACAGTTACACCAAATGCCCCGAGAAAACATACTCAAGTGACAGGAAGAAGGCCAGTATGAAGAGCATAGTGGGAGTGGGTCTAGGAAGTTTATATGAGCAGAAGGCTGCAGCATCTTCTGAAAGTAAACTCTGAAAGTTCACTTTCTTCAAGTAAACTCTGAAAGTTCACCATAAAGTATCTGAAAGCAAACACCTGTATGGAATCAGAGGCCTGTTCCTGTCTTATTAGCTTTATAACTCTATACTTTTAGGAAAGACATATCTGAACCAGAGGACAAGTCATGAGAATAACTGCAGCTCAGAGTCTGTGATCAAGCTTGAGGCTGGCACTCCTGGTGGCCTCTGGAGGCTTTTGCATTTGTTGGAGGTTTTGCATTTGTTGGCTCTCCTCTGATTATCCTCATCTCTCTGTCCATAAATTGCAAAGCAGAGTTTCACCCCGGGGGTTGCAGTTCTGGGGCTATGACCTGAGCATAGCTGCAGTCTGTCATTTAACCAGCCTTTGATTAATACCTGAAATTGGAGGTTGGCACAATCATAAGATGAAGCTATAATTTCAGGACTGTGTGTACATCACAAGGTAGATAAATAAGCAAAGGATCTGTTTCTTCCTGTCTGTGTTCTGGACCTTAATTGACTGAGCATCAAAGGCAAGTGCTGGAGAATCAGACAGGGAAATGAGGTGTAAGGGGGTATGTGTCTGCAAATCTATATTTGCATATACTCAGGTCTTTATATTTTTGCAGGAGGAGGACATCCTCTGCTAATTACATTCAAGAACTTGTTTCCTCTTCTGTAAAATAAAGCAGTGATACTACCAGACACACTTGTCTCATAACAAAGTTGTTGGGGCATCCGAGGGAGCTTAAATAAGAGATTAAATTGCAAATGCTTATCATTTTCCTTTCCTTAACTCCATAAGAAAAATATCTTTCCCCACTCATTTACTTAACATTTTTCAACCCCTAAGGTGAATTTTGCCTTCATTGGCCCATTTTATGGTATTAATCCTCATATAAATCCTGGTATTATTTCCTGGTATTATGATGAATTTAGGTAGGAGTGAGCTAAAATATACCCAAGACAGGGGTAAAATATTGGAAGAAAATGGGATAAGAAAGATAAGATCTATGCATCCTAGAAGAAAAAATATTCCCTTTGATCCTCTTTGAGGTCCTCTAGTAAATCTTTTAAATTGTATAATTATCTATTATTGCTGTACTATATATATTTCTTTCAATATAATACTGTGTCAAGATCATATCATGTAAATTCAAGTTTTATAAGTTACAAATAAAATTATAAAACAGATGGGAAATTATTTTAGTGTTATAGGAATGAGAGCGATTGCTATCTTGGAAGCTAGCACGTTTGATGGTAAATTTTAGACTTTGGATCAGATAACAAGTTCAACTCCTAGCCCTACTACTTAATGATTTTAGAGACTTAGCCACTATAAGGAGTTTCCAGGAGGAATTTTAATCACCAGTTTTCTCATGGAAGAGCAAATAATATAAAAATTGCTTACTTCCTAAGTTTGTGATGAAGATCATATCTTAACATGTGCTGCTGCTAAGTCACTTCAGTTGTGTCTGACTCTGTGTGACCCCCATAGACGGCAGCCCACCAGGCTTCCCCATCCCTGGGATTCTCCAGGCAAGAACACTGGAGTAGGTTGCCATTTCCTTCTCCAGGGAATGAAAGTGAAAAGTGAAAGTGAAGTCGCTCAGCCGTGCCCAACTCTTAGCAACCCCATGGACTGCAGCCTACCAGACTCCTCCATCCATGGGATTCTCCAGCAAGAGTACTGGAGTGGGGTGCCATTGCCTTCTCTATCTTAACATGTGAGTTGCTTTGAAACTATAGATGATTGTGCTGCTGTTAGCTTTATGTATAGATGCAGGTATAGAACTCTCGAAATATTCTTACTCTTGGTACATTCCTAAGTTAAATAACATTTTCTATTTTTCAGTGCTAGTTTTACTTTTTATTATTTCCTTATCTTGGTTCTGTATTCAAAACTACACATGATGTTAATAATAAATGGTCAGCATTTATATAAACACATGAACCCATCTCTAGCTACCTGTCTGAGGTCTCTTATTTTGCAGTTAGGAGAAAATAAAGAAAAATTCAATTGAAAAAGAGCTGAAGAGATCCATGGGGGGAAAACATGGAAAGTGATGGAAAATGGGTGTCCCCCAGAATTTGAGCCACCCTAAACACAAATCATTAGTGTTTTGAATAGCAAGTGCTATAAGCATCTGTATCCTTCCCCAAATTCATTTGTTGAAATCCTAATGTCCAGTGAGATGGTGTAGGAGATGGGGCCTTTGGAAAGTGTCATGAAATTGTAGTACTTATGAATGAAATTAGTGCTGGCTCATGTAAAGAGACTCCACAGAGCTCCTTCTGCTTTGTGAGGATATAACAAGAACTCTGTGACCCTGAAGAGGGCACCCTCATCTTGGGCTTCCAGCCTTCAGAGCTATAAAAAAAGAAACAAAAAACAAACAAACAAAAAAACACTATTGCTTATAAGCCACCCACTCTGGCATTTTGTTACAGCAGCCTAAATAGACTAAGACATCAAAAGGAGCCAAAATTTGATGCAGAACTTGGGAAGAGCTCTCTCCTCCTGTCCCTGACTTTCAGGATCTGTTCTCAACTTACTGTCATATAGAACCAACCTTCCATCAGCAACACAAGGCCACATTCCATTGGTGGAAAATAGCAGCAGAAAGCAAGCTTCTTCTAGTGCAGGTAAAAGTAGAGATAACCCAAGAGTCTGAGCAGAAAAGAAAAGCCATGAAAGGTAGCACATGGGGTGAGTGCATCTCCTGGACAACTCTGTGTGTATATGTGAGGCACCCCTTTGAAGACCCATTTTTGAGAGTGAGGGCTTCATACTAGTGCTGCTGCTGCTGCTGCTGCTAAGTTGCTGCAGTCGTGTCCGATGCCGTGCGACCCCATAGACGGCAGCCCACCAGGCTCCCCTGTCCCTGGGATTCTCTAGGCAAAAACACTGGAGTGGGTTGCCATTTCCTTCTCCAATGCATGAAAGTGAAAAGTGAAATGAAGTCACTCAGTCGTGTCCGGCTCTAAGCGACTCCATGGACTGCAGTCTACCAGGCTCCTCCATCCAGGGGATTTTCCAGGCAAGAGGACTAGAGTGGGGTGCCATTGCCTTCTCCGATACTAGTGCTACTTAGGTGATATTTATTAGTTCCGCAGACTTCAGGGCTACACTTGAGTATAATGTATGTGAGAAGTGGTGCATAGGAGAGAGAGAAAGAGATAGTGGAGGGAGAGGAAGAGTGCAAGAGAGAGCTAGTGAGCAAGAGAAAGAAGAAATTTTGGAAATGCAAAGAAATACAAAATTAAAGGGCCGTGACAATTGCATTCAGCACTTGCTAACTGTCAGATGCAAATGTCAAGCACTGTCACATGTCTGCGTGTGGGGGCTGTGCGTGAGCACGGACATGCGCGCTCTCAGTCGTTCAGTTGTGTCCAACTCTGCGGTTCCATGGACTGTAGCCTGCCAGGCTCCACTGTCCATGGAATTCTCCAGGCAAGAATACTGAGTTGGGCTGCCATTTCCTATTCCAGGTGATCTCCCCAACCCAAGGATCTAATCCATGTGTCTCTGCATTGGCAGGCAGATTCTTTACAACTGAGCCATGTGGGAAGCCCATATATATAGTTATTGATATATTACAAATAATATACACTTATAACATTATACATTTAAATAAATTAAATTTTAAACTTAGTTACATATATATGTTATTATATATACATACATGTGTGTGTACATAAACATACATATATACACATAACATATATACATAATCATTTATTTCCCACAACGTTCCTGAGGTGGGTATATATTAGTAACCACGTGATATCCTGTCTCTTGAAAGCTGACATCTAGAGAGACTAAGTAAATTGCCTAATGATATATTGTTACTGAGTAAAGCACCACTTCAGTATTCTTGCCTTGAGAACCCCATGAATAGTAAGAAAAGGCAAAATGATAGGATACTGAAAGAGGAACTCCCCAGGTCAGTAGGTACCCAATATGCTACTGGAGATCAGTGGAGAAATAGCTCCAGAAAGAATGAAGGGATGGAGCCAAAGCAAAATCAATACCAGCTGTGGATGTGACTGGTGATAGAAGCAAGGTCCGATGCTGTAAAGAGCAATATTGCATAGGAACCTGGAATGTCAGGTCCATGAATCAAGGCAAACTGGAAGTGGTCAAACAGGATATGGCAAGAGTGAACGTCAACATTCTAGGAATAAGCAAACTAAAATGGATTGGAATGGGTGAATTTAAGTCAGATGACCATTATATTTACTACTGTGGGCAGGAATCCCTCAGAAGAAATGGAGTAGCCATCATGGTCAACAAAAGAGTCTGAAATGCAGTACTTGGATGCAGTCTCAAAAACAACAGAATGATCTCTGTTCGTCTCCAAGGCAAACCATTCAATATCACAGTAATCCAAGTCTATGCCCCAACCAGTAACACCGAAGAAGCTGGAGTTGAATGGTTCTATGAAGACCTACAAGACCTTTTAGAACTAACACCCAAAAAAGATGTCCTTTTCATTATAGGGGACTGGAATGCAAAAGTAGGTAGTCAAGAAACACCTGGAGTAACAGGCAATTTGGCCTTGGAATGTGGAATGAAGCAGGGCAAAGACTAATAGAGTTTTGCCAAGAAAATGCACTGGTCATGGCAAACACCCTCTTCCAACAACACAAGAGAAGACTCTACACATGGACATCACCAGATAGTCAACACCAAAATCAGATTGATTATATTCTATGCAGCCAAAGATGGAGAAGCTCTATACAGTCAACAAAAAGAAGACCAGGAGCTGACTGTGGCTCAGATCATGAACTCCTTATTACCAAATTCAGAGTTAAATTGAAGAAAGTAGGGAAAACCACTAGACCATTCAGGTATGACCTAAATCAAATCCCTTATGATTATACAGTGGAAATGACAAATAGATATAAGGGCCTAGATCTAATAGATAGAGTGCCTGACAAACTATGGAATGAGGTTTGTTACACAGTACAGGAGACAGGGATCAAGACCATCTCCATGGAAAAGAAATGCAAAAAAGCAAAATGGCTGTCTGGATAGGCATTACAAATAGCTGTAAAAAGAAGAGAAGCAAAAAGCAAAGGAGAAAAGGAAAGATATAACCATCTGAATGCAGAGTTCCAAAGAAAAGCAAGAAGAGATAAGAAAGCCTTCTTCAGCAATCAATGCAATGAAATAGAGGCAAACAACAGGAATGGGAAAGACTAGAGATCTCTTCAAGAAAATTAGAGTTAGCAAGGGAACATTTATGCAAAGATGGGCTCAATAAAGGACAGAAATGGTATGGACCTAACAGAAGCAGAAGATATTAAGAAGAGGTGGCAAGAATACACAGAAGAACTGTACAAAAAAGAGCTTCACAACCCGGATAATCATAATGGTGTGATCACTCATCTAGAGCCAGACATCCTGGAATGTGAAGTCAAATGGGCCTTAGAAAGCATCACTACGAATAAAGCTAGTGGTGGTGATGGAATTCCAGCTGAGCTATTTAAAATCCTGAAAGATGATGCTGTGAAAGTGCTGCACTCAATATGCCAGCAAATTTGGAAAACAGCAGTGGCCACAGGACTGGAAAAGGTCAGTTTTCAATCCAATCCCAAAGAAAGGCAATGCCAAAGAATGCTCAAACTACCACACAATTGCACTCATCTCACATGCTAGTAAAGTAATGCTCAAAATTCTCCAAGCCAGGCTTCAGGAATACGTGAACCATGAATTTCCAGATGTTCAAGCTGGTTTTAGAAAAGGCAGAGGAACAAGAGATCAAATTGCCAACATCTGCTGGATCATCAAAAGAGCAAGAGAGTTACAGAAAAACATCTATTTCTGCTTTATTGACTATGTCAAAGCCTTTGACTGTGTGGATCACAGTAAACTGTGGAAAATTCTGAAAGAGATGGGAATACCAGACCACCTGACCTGCCTCTTGAGAAATCTGTATGCAGGTCAGGAAGCAACAGTTAGAACTGGACATGGAACAAGAGACTGGTTCCAAATAGGAAAAGGAGTACGTCAAGGCTGTATATTGTCACCCTGCTTATTTAACTTATATGCAGTGTATGTCATGAGAAACGTTGGACTGGAAGAAACACAAGCTGGAATCAAGACTGCTGGGAGAAATATCAATAACCTGAAATATGCAGATAACACCACCCTTATGGCAGAAAGTGAAGAGGAACTAAAAAACCTCTTGATGAAAGTGAAAGAGGAGAGTGAAAAAGTTGGCTTAAAGCTCAACATTCAGAAAATGAAGATCATGGCATCTGGTCCCATCACTTCATGGGAAATAGATGGGGAAACAGTGGAAACAGTGTCAGATTTTATTTTTTATAGGCTCCAAAATCACTGCAGATGGTGACTGCAGCCATGAAATTAAAAGACTCTTACTCCTTGGAAGAAAAGTTATGACCAATGTAGATAGCATATTTTAAAGCAGAGACATTAATTTGCCGACTAAGGTCCGTCTAGTCAAGGCTATGGTTTTTCCAGTAGTCATGTATGGATCTGAGAGTTGGACTGTGAAGAAGGCTGAGCACCGCAGAATTGATGCTTTTGAACTGTGGTGTTGGAGAAGACTCTTGAGAGTCCCTTGGACTGCAAGGAGATCCAACCAGTCCATTCTGAAGGAGATCAGCCCTGGGTGTTCTTTGGAAGGAATGATGCTAAAGCTGAAGCTCCAGTACTTTGGCCACCTCATGGGAAGAGTTGACTCATTGGAAAAGACTCTGATGCTGGGAGGGATTGGGGGCAGGAGGAGAAGGGGACGACAGAGGATGAGATGGCTGGATGGCATCACTGACTCGATGGACATGAGTCTGGGTGAACTCCAGGAGTTGGTGATGGACAGGGAGGCCTGGAGTGCTGCGATTCATGGGGTTGCAAAGAGTCAGACATGAATGAGCGACTGAACTGAACTGAACTGAAAGCATCTGGGCTATGAATCCCTGGAATCTTTCTCTTAGGTTCAGGCCAAAATCTTTATATTTTGTTGCCTGGCCTCAAGAATAGAGCTGTTTTATTTGTTTTAAGCCAGATTTTGAAAGATGAGAAATGTGGTGATGAGGGCTTCATCTAGCAGAAGGAATGCCATGGGCAGAAGTGTTTAGAACATGTAATAGAGTGGTGGAAAGTAATGCTAAGTGGCTCTTGGTAGGCTAGACAGGACAAGTGGTTTGAAAACTCAGGATTCTTTTTTTGCAGACTGCCATCTAAAGCTCAGGGGATTATGTCATATGGTAGTAGAAATTCTAATGAAAGCTTTCATCAGTTCTTACTTTAATTGCACATGATGAGTTTGGGAACTCTAGCGACTCACAATGAAAATAGTTAGCTATGGTAGCTGTTGCTCTGATGTTTTATCTTCTCACATTTGCATTCCCCAGAGCCATGTCTCTGGATGGAGTTAGTGTGCCCAGCCAGTGAAGGTAGCTTCCAACGTCTAAGATTTCCCAGGAGATCAAACTCTTGTCTCGCATCACCTCTCTTCTGCCTGCTGCTCTGAGGAGTCCCTGCAACCATTTGTCCTTGAACAGAGGTTGAATCATCTTCTCTCTTATTCCCTAAGCACAGGATTCAGGACTTTGAGGCAATATGACAACATGTGACTCGCCATGGTTCCAAATGGCCCCTCTCTGTGGACTCCTTGTTTTCACACTTTCTCGGCTTAGGAACGTTTCTCCTTTGCAAGGGCAGATGCCAAAGACTCAAATTTCCTGCCAACTTAGTTAACAAGCACTTATTGATCACTTATTGAGTACAGAATGCCAAGTGAGTTGTATTGGAAGATGCAAAATAAATAACAAATACGGTACCTGTAGAAATATAGACACTTATGGGAGCAGAAATCATTCTTGGAAGAAAAGTAAGATGGTTATAATCTAACAAGATACAAATACAAAATGGTTTCTTATATTTCATTATTATTATTCTGCATCATTTCTAATGATGGGACCAAAGGGAACTGTGATACCTAATGGCTCCTAAATGCTGCTCTTAGGATGGCAAACACTCAACACAGACCCACTAAAGCCAAGAGCATCATGTGACCTGTAGTAAAATCAGTGTAGGCTTGAGCAAAGCAAACACATGTTTACTTCTCTGAACTGTGGAGGGTGATAATCATTCCTGCATCACTTGTGGCGCAGACTTTAAAGACTCCTGATCCAGATGTTCCAGGAGGAAAATCTGCAATTTTGTTTCATGAATTCAGGATTAAGGGGATTTTTAGTAGAAGTCTAAGATGTTTTAGTGAAGTGTTTGGGTAGAATGTATATGTGTGGAGCAATGCAGTATAAAAATGATTAGGGTGGCATTGATCAAGGCCAGTTTCTTAGAAAAGTGTGTTTTAAATTCCTTTCTGTGAGTAGTGAAGGGTGTACAATAACCCAAAGATGGGAGGGTATTCCAGGAAACATTCCAGAAAATCTTGGATTTCCTACAGGCTAATTTGGATACTGGGCAGGGTTAAAAGAGTTAAATATGGAGGCAATAACAATTACCTACAAAAGATATGTAATTGACAGATAAAGGAAGGCCTTAAATATTTGGATGATATTTCTCAATTAATCATATTTACAAAACTAGATAGTTATTCAGAAATTAACACTCGTTCCAAAGTAATTTAGAATGACACAGTCAAACGTGTTTAATTAATAGATGTGAAATTATTCTAATCTCTTCTGAGAGCAGACGAGAGACAGAGTTAAAGAACAAGGCTGCTTGCTAACTAATCACAAAATATGATGTCTGTTATGTTGAATAAAAGGAATCAGAGCTTCAAGTTAAAGGAGAAACAAGCGAGACAATGGTGAGGGTCAGAAATGGAAAAGGGAGAAAGAAAGAAGCTTGAAAGGAAGTATAAATGGAAGACAAGAGGGAGAAGACAAAAAGGTTAAAATGGGGCAAAGGTGATGCCAGATTTAGACATAAGCTTTGAAAAAGACCCTGTTTCAAGAAATTGTGAGCTGATCTGAGCTATCTGATCTGGAGAAGACACATGTAGCATTTTGGAGCTTTTGAGAAGTTGCAGAGAAGCTATGAAATTGAGAGATGTGTCTCAGCCATACATACCATTTCTCCTTTCAAATTCACCATTGGAACGATCCATTGTTCCTTCTGCAGGGAGAGTGAGATGGGCTTAGAGGGAGAGGTCCAAGACCAAGATCTGGAGTCTCTCTGCCAACGACTGCCTTTCTAGGTCTTTCTGACTATGGGCTGATCAGCTTTACTCATCGTTTGCTCCGTTGGTTTAAGTTGTAAGGGAATGGGAACCAGGACCAAACATTAAGAAGTTCAGGCATTATGGACTTGGGTGCCACAAGAAATTAAAAGCTGGGGTACAAGAATATTTAATGATGTCACCTTTCCAGTCCTGGGTTCATGCTGCTCTTTGTTCTTCTAGAAATCAGTTAGACAAAGTGCTTGCTGCAGAACATCATCACTGAGTCAGGGAATGGGATCTATATTCTGTGGTCTATCAAGGGATTGACACTGAGACCTCGGTATCATCCTTGAATCCCTGCTCCCACATCCAGCCAGTCTCTAGGTTTATCCTACTTTCAAATTATTTGTTCAGTTATCTCCACCTTTAATATCTATGTTTTTGTCACACTGTCACTTTTACTTACCTGGATCCCTGTAAATGCCTCCCAAGTGGTCTTTTTATCTCTACTATCATTTCCCATCCTTAATCTCATCTGTATAGTCTGATCTTTCTGCAGCCAGGAAAATCTTCCAAAACGCAGATTTGATTCCATCTTCCCTCTGCTTTGCTAACCATCCAGGGGTCGTCCACTGCAGTCATCTACAAACTGAAGGCACCTCATAATGGACTTGCATAACCTGGCCCACTAATCCCAGCCAACTGGCTAATTGATATATTTTTTTAAATACCTGTAGCTTTTAACTCTGATATCTTGCCCTCCCCCTTGCAATCAATACTCTAACCAAGTTCAATTGCTCTCCTTTCCTTGACTATGCAAGCTGTTGTTTGCCTTCTAGTTTTTTGTACATTCTTTGCCCTTCTCTTCACACACCCCTCCACCTCCCTCCACCCTTGTCCTATTTATCTCAATCATTTCCTTCCAAAAGTCTCCCTTGCCACAGGAATGTGTTACGTGCCCCTATAATGTTTTCACATTTGCCCTGATGCTTCTTCTCTTGTACATGCTCGTATCCTGCAGCAAGTGATGGAGTATCAGACTATGTTTGGCTTCTTCCAAATCACGTGTCAGAATTTAGCCCAGTGTCTAGCGCAAAGCCAGGAATTAACACTTACATGTGACTTTAATGTATTTCTACCAGGCATTTCACAAATCCTCTAATGTCTTGTAGATAAACAAGGATTTTATGTCCAGATGAATTGCTAGTTAAATTGATATCCCTTAAGAACTCTACAGGAAAATATATATATATATGTATATACATGAAGAATATATACACGAACACATACATATATATTCTCCCAAATGCCAAATGCAAGTGACTTTAAGCCTGTCCTGAATGTGGGCTCGCCTCATCTTACAGAGTTAGTGAGGTGTGGTTTATGATGTAGTTACAACATGATGTTACATGTGGGGGGCAGAAATGGGTACCTATCGTATAACAACATGGAAACAAATTTCATTTAATTCATTCCTCTCATTACCACAAGAGTCAACTGGAATAAGTAGGAAAAAGGGGGGATGCTTTGATGTCAGTGTTACTCAGACTCAGGTTCAGACCCTATGTTCGGTACATACATATCCCCTGAAAAGCCTTAGCTAAGTAACTTAAGCCTTCATGGACAGAGGAGACTGGAAGGCTTCAATCTATGGGGTCGCTCAGGGTCGGACACGACTGAGCGACTTCACTTTCACTTTTCACTTTCTTGCACTGGAGAAGGAAATGGCAACCCACTCCAGTGTTCTTGCCTGGAGAATCCCAGGGACGGGGAGCCTGGTGGGCTACCGTCTATGGGGTCACAGAGTCAGACACCACTGAAGTGACTTAGCAGCAGCAGCAGTCTCAGTTACCTCATTTGTAAATAGGAATGAAAACACTTCCTCCAAGAACTAGAGAAAATATGCCTGTATCACCTAGTAAAGCAGTTGGCGTATAGAATTTTTAAAGTTAATAAATATTCTAAATGAAAGTGGAGTGAAGTGATGGAACATAGCTCATTTTTTATTCAACATGTTTTTATCAAGTTCGCATTGTGTGATAGAGATTTGACTAGACTGGAATACAAAACAACTGTGTCATTCTACCCTTAGGAAGCACAGGCTAAAAAAAAAAATGACAGAAGTGGTGACCTGATAGCCTGAAGTGTGGTGTGCTGTGTGCCTTAGTGCAGAAAGGGCACTGAAAAAGAACTGAAAATCTTAATAATGGCAGATGTTGAGGGGGTAAGGGGGTATGATACCATCATTGCATTGCTGGCTATAGAACACACAGGTAACGCATTCTGGAGAATATTCCAAATTACACTCAGTCAAGTTAAGTGTTGGGGTAGTCTTGTTCTGCAAAACTTCTCTGAGTATATGTTCAAAAGGAATCTTCATACATGTATATAAAGGGATGAGTAAGAGGGTGTTCATTTCAGGGTTGGGTGGAAGCAGTGTAGAAGCCTCTGCTTGGAGCAGTGGGCAGCTACACGTCTCAGGGCATCAAAAGGTCATGTGACCCAGGATCCCAAGTGTACAGCAGCAGCGTGTGTGGGCTTGGAATATAGAAGAAACAGAAGGAGAAACGTAACTTGTCATTTGTATGTGTGTGTTAGTTAGGCAGTCATATCCAACTCTTCGCAACCCTATGGACGATAGTCCGCCACAGTCCTCTATCCATGGGATTGTACAGGCAAGAATACTGGAGTGGGTTGCCATGCACCTCCTCCAAGGAATCTTCCTGACCCAGGGATCAAACCCGGGTCTCCTGTATTGAAGGCAGACTCTTCACCATCTTAGCCACCAGGGAAGCCCAACTTTTCATTTACATTCATTAAAACCATATTAACTACAAAATAATAAACAAAAACTAAGTTACTAGGGTACTATTAATCACCTATAATGTGGGGAAGGAAATGGGGATACAAGTGAATAAAATAAATAAAACAATAGTGGGTCCTCGTAATGACAAATCATAAAAAATTATAATGAGGAATATCCACTGGGGGGGGGAATAAGTAATAACACATGATTTTTCTTAAGGTTAAGGGGAAGATGCCACAGAATAGCTTTCATTCTTTTAACAAATACTTATTCTTTGCTTCACATTGTCCACTAAGAAAAAAACAAATTACAAAATACTCCAAATCCCTGAAGCTAATAGCCCTTAGACTTTTGTAGTGGTGAGACAGTCTATAAAGAGGTACACAGATGAATACACACTGTGGCTTCATAGGGCAGAAAGATTATGAAAAAGGGGGAGGGAAGGAGTTAGTGATTGTAAGGAAGAGCAGGGCACACTCAAAATAAGGAAGCCAACAAGGGTCTGTCCGAAAAGGTGACGTTTGAACAGAGATGTAAAGAAAGTCTGGGAAAGACCCATCTGAGAATCCAGGCAGGGGAAGATAGGGTTCTGCTGCCAGTTCCAACAGGGAGGAGGGGGTTCCCCCAAACCAGCTGGCAATGCTCAGACACTAGCTGGATGTCCTGCAACTCAGCTCAGTTCTGACAGTAGCTGGAGGTAGTAGCATCAGATCCCATGGGTTAGGAGCTCAGTCCTGCAGAACTGTGCTTCCACCCCTAATTCAGACTCCAGCAGCAAGACTTGGTTCTCACACAGGGACTCCAATCTGTTGGCCTCCACTGGCACCCAACACCCATCCTCGTTGTTGTTCAGTCACTAAGTCTTTTCCTAAATCTCACCTTATTAACATAACCAAAACACCTTTAATGCTCTCTTCCTTTAGGAAACTCCAAGGATTTTCTGAGGTCTGTGCTCTGAGCTTCTTTGAGGGTGGAGACCAAATATACATTTCTTACTATTAATTGCAATACCACAGAGAATAAATACAAGACTACTAAAGCGTGGATGGATGAGTAATGAATGAGTCCATGGTCTTGAGACAGAAAGAAGGCCAGCATAGTGAAAGTGTAAAGAAAAGAAGAGTTAAAATAGAAGGCATTAGCCAGACCGTGTAGAAACTCAGGGGGACGGTAGTGGGTTTATATATTATTCTGCGTATTATGAAAAGTCAGTTTAGAGTTTGAGCTGGGCACTGACAAGATGGGATTTCTTTTTTAAAAAAAGTTCTCCTGGGCTCTTGTTGGGAACCCTTTGGGAGGGCAGGGTCTAGAGTGAAAATAGGAAAGTCAGGCAGAAGACTATTTCAGTCATCCAGACTGGAGATGGTGGTAGTGTCCTTGGGTGTAGTCAGGGCTGCCATGGAAGATTCCTTTTTTTTTTTTTAAGTAGATAAGCTCAGGAAAGGACATTTTATTTATTTTTAAAAATTAATTCATTTATTTCAATTGGAGGCTAATTACTTTAGAATATTATAGGAAGTTTTTGCCATACATTGACATGAATCAGTCATGGGTGTACATGTGTTCCCTATCCTGAACCCCCCTCTCACCTCCCTCCCCATCCCATCCCTCAGGGTCATCTCAGTGCCCCAGCCCTGAGCACCCTATCTCATGCATCAAACCTGGACTGGTGATCTGTTTCAGATATGATAATATACATGTTTCAATGCTATTCTCTCAAATCATCCCACCCTCGCCTTCTCCAAAAGAGTCCAAAAGACTGTTCTATATATCTGTGTCTCTTTTGCTGTCTTGGATATAGGGCCATCATTACCATGTTTCTAAATTCCATGTATATGCATTAGCATACTATATTGGTGTTTTTCTTTCTGGCTTACTTCACTCTGTATAATAGGCTCCAGTTTCATCCACCTCATTAAAACTGATTCAAATGCATTCTTTTTAATGGCTGAGTAATACTCCTTTGTGTATATGTACCACAGCTTTCTTATCCATTCGTGTGTTGATGGACATCTAGGTTGCTTCCATGTCCTGGCTATTGTAAACAGTGTTGCAATGAACATTGGGGTACACATGTCTCTTTCAATTGTGGTTTCCTTGGTGTGTATGCCCAGCAGTGGGATTGCTGGGTCATATGGAAGTTCTATTTCTATTTTTTTTTAAGGAATCTCCACACTGTTCTCCATAGTGGCTGTACTAGTTTGCATTCCCACCAATAGTGTAAGAGGGTTCCCTTTTCTCCACACCCTCTCCAACATTTATTGTTTGTAGACTTTTTTTGACAGCAGCCATTCTGACTGGTGTGAAATGGTACCTCATTGTGGTTTTGATTTGCATTTCTCTGTTAATGAGTGATGTTGAGCATCTTTTCCTGTGTTCGTTAGCCATCTGGATGTCTTCTTTGGAGAAATGTCTGTTTAGTTCCTTGGCCCATTTTTTGATTGGGTCGTTTATTCTTCTGGAATTGAACTGCATGAGCTGCTTGTCTATTTTTGAGATTAATTCATTGTCATTTGCTTCATTTGCTATTATTTTCTCCCATTCTGAAGGCTGAGGAAAGGACATTTTAGAATGACGGGCACAATTAGAACTGGCTCAGATATATGATCTTTCCAGGTCATTTAGGGCACAGAGTAAATGGAGGAGAGAGGGAAATGCAGATGCAAGAGGGATTGAGGCCAGATTAGGAAGAACTGGTTTGATAAACAGGGGTCTGGACTCTGTCCTGCAGGAAATGAGGCCACCAGGGGAATGGGCTGATGTAACCTCAGCTTTCACAAGATAATCATAGAAGCCTTGTAAACGATGGTTTAGAAGAGGCAGAAGGCAAGAGGAGAGCAAACGTAAACTAAAATCATAGCAATTTATAAGGATAAGAAAAGACATGTTCCTACAGTTAAGTATCTAAGGTATTTTAACATTCTGTACAGTGAATATGGTGATTATCTCTACTGCATTGGTTTCTTGTACTGTTAAATTAATTAGTGCATAAAAGTTGCTGAGAGTAGTATCTGACACATATATTAGCTAATATTTATATGCTGTAATAATAGTATTTCTGTGTATTTCTCTATGCACTGGTACATTTCTATGTACTTGGCCTTGCAGGAGCGACACAGAAAACTATGTAAACATTCGTCATTAGGTTGCTGGCAGAAATTATTACAGTAGCTAGGGTCCCAACTAATTTACAACAGACCTAAATGCCATAAAGGTGGTACACATGTACCCACAGTGCTTTGGGGGGTGATCTGGAGGAGAGAGAATAATTTAGAATCGATCAGGTAGAATGCATTTTGGTGGGGAACAGGAGGATTTGCAAAGGAACTGGATGAATAGGGATAGGACAGGCACTTTGAGAGAGCAAGACATGGTATGGCAGGATATCAAGTTGAGAACATGGTCTTTGCAATCTACTGGCTGTGATTGAATCTTGGCTGTGCCCTGTCCAATTTCATGATTTGGGTCAACTCCCTCCCTCTATATCTCAGTATCCTCATCTTGAAAATTGTACTGAAAATTTTATGTGTCTTATGAGAAATGATATGTAGTTCATCTGTGATGAAAAAGTAAGGTAAGTGTGGGTGAAATGCTTAGCATGGGGCCTGGTGCCCCTTAAGAGAACAACACATATTGCTATTATATTTTGCTTATTGTTATGATCAGCCATCAGTGCAGAGTGTTACCAGCATCTGCCCACTGATTTTTCTTCATTTGAGTGCTAAGTCTTTTACCCTATGTGCAGGGCAAATCCTGGCCTGACATTTGCATTCTCTTGCCTTTGTTTCCCCTGCCTTTGCTTCACTGTCAAAGAAATCTCCCTTTCAAATTAAAGGGAGATTTAATGTTCTTTAGCATAGCGGCCCCCTCTTGTCTTAAGAGTGTGTGGCATTTCAGTGTGATTTGCAGACTTTCAGAATGGAAGATGTCTAAAGCATTAACTCCTGTGGCAATGAGTTGGTGTCCATTTTCCAAACCACTGATGAATCAGAACATCTGTATTATATGTGGGGATGTTTCAGAATTCTACTGTTCACACAGGTGTTTCTGAGTTACAGACAGTGAGTTGGAGATTTGTTTTTAAGGCGACACAATCAAGTTCCCTCATCTTCCTGTCCCCATGCCTCTGTCTTCACACATTGAGACAAATCAGATGTCGCTGCCCAAAGGAAAATTTACAAGTGTCTATTAATGGAATGTTATAAACTATAGTCACAGAGTTTGGGGGAGCATTAAATATTTAGTTAGACTCCTACACAGTGTTGTGCAGAATAAGCTTAAATGACCCCTGGAGTGAACAGTTTACTACCTTTTCCGACCTCCCTTTCTATTTTTGGACTGTATGACTCCTGAAACCTTCTTTTAATTTTATACTGATCTTAAAATGTATCTCTCTGTTGCTTATATCTATTTGTTGAAACCAAAAGTTCTAGTCTTCTTTTAATTTGAGCCTCTCAAATATTTTAAAAGCCTGAGCACATCCCTGAGTCTGTCTTATCTTAGAATTCTTGCTTGGCTTTCCTTGCTCAACCATCTTGTTCTTCTCTAAAATCCTCACTTGCTGTGTATTTGGTCACTTACTGTGTACCAAACTGAGTGATGCTCAGGTACCACTCATTCATTTCTTTTAGTTACCCAAAGGAGATAAGGAAGTAGAGGCAGAGGCAGGTTAAGTAACTTGTGTAGCAAACAAATGGTAGAAGTGTGTATGGAATTCCAATCCATGCTACTTGACCCTTTAGTGCACAGGACTTAAAAATACACTGTACGGCCCTCTCATCCTCCTATTATTGAAACTTCTTGTGCAAAACTCAGAACCACTGCAATAGCCATAATACTAATCTCACTACTATGGGTTGCAATAATTGCTATTTACTGAGAGCTAGACGAAGGAAAGGGCAACCCCCTTCAGTGTTCTTGGAAAATCCCATGGAGAGAAGAGCCTGGGGGGCTATAATCCATGGGGTTGCAAGAGTCTGACACTATTTAGTAACTAAACCACAACCACTGAGAGCTAACTGATCTAGTACCTTGACTATTGAGTTCAGTTCAGTTCAGTCGCTCAGTCGTGTCCGACTCTTTGCAACCCCATGAATCACAGCACGCCAGGCCTCCCTGTCCATCACCAACTCCTGGAGTTTACCCAGACTCATGTGCATCAGGTCGGTGATGCCATCCAGCCATCTCATCCTATGTCATCCCCTTCTCCTCCTGCCCTCAATCCCTCCCAGCATCAGAGTCTTTCCCAATGAGTCAACTCTTCACATGAGGTGGACAAAGTATTGGAGTTTCAGCCTCATCATCAGTTGTTCCAATGAACACCAGGACTGGTCTCCGCTAGGATGGACTGGTTGGATCTCCGTGCAGTCCAAGGGACTCTCAAGAGTCTTTTCCAACAACAAAGTTCAAAAGCATCAATTCTTTGGCACTCAGCTTTCTTCACAGTGCAACTCTCACATCCATACATGACCACAGGAAAAACCATAGCCTTGACTAGACAGACCTTTGTTGGCAAAGTAATGTCTCTGCTTTTCAATATGCTATCTAGGTTGGTCATAACTTTCCTTCCAAGGAGTAAGTGTCTTTTAATTTCATGGCTACAATCACCATCTGCAGTGATTTTGGAGCCCAGAAAAATAAAGTCAGCCACTGTTTCCACTGTTTCCCCATCTATTTCCCATGAAGTGATGGGACCAGATGCCATGGTCTTAGTTTTCTAACTGTTGAGCTTTAAGCCAGCTTTTCACTCTCCTCTTTCACTTTGATCAAGAGGCTTTTTAGTTCCTCTTCACTTTCTGCTATGAGGATGGTGTCATCTGCATATCTGAAATTATTGATATTTCTCCCAGCAATCTATTTCCAGCTTGTGCTTCTTCTAGCCCAGTGTTTCTCATGATGTACTCTGCATTTAAGTTAAATAAGCAGGGTGACAATATACAGCCTTGACGGACTCCTTTTTCCTATTTGGAACCAGTCTGTTGTTCCATGTGCAGTTCTAACTGTTGCTTAAGTAGAAGATATTAAGAAGAGGTGGCAAGAATACACAGAAGAACTGTACAAAAAAGATCTTCATGACCAAGATAATCACGATGGTGTGATCACTCACCTAGAGCCAGACATCCTGGAATGTGAAGTCAAGTGGGCCTTAGAAAGCATCACTACGAACAAAGCTAGTAGAGGTGATAGAATTCCAGTGGAGCTATTTCAAATCCTGAAAGATGATGCTGTGAAAGTGCTGCACTCAAGACGCCAGCAAATTTGGAAAACTCAGCAGTGGCCAGAGGACTGGAAAAGGTCAGTTTTCATTCCAATCCCAAAGAAAGACAATGCCAAAGAATGCTCAGACTACCACACAATTGCACTCATCTCACACGCTAGTAAAGTAATGCTCAAAATTCTCCAAGCCAGGCTTCAGCAATACATGAACTGTGAACTTCCAGATGTTCAAGCTGGATTTAGAAAAGGCAGAGGAACCAGAGATCAAATTGCCAACATCTGCTGGATCATTGAAAAAGCAAGAGAGTTCCAGAAAAACACCTATTTCTGCTTTATTGACTATGCCAAATCCTCTGACTGTGCGGATCACAATAAACTGTGGAAAATTCTGAAAGAGATGGGAGTACCAAACCCCCTGACCTGCCTCTTGAGAAACCTATATGCAGGTCAGGAAGCACCCTTGACTATTACCTCTTATTTTTTTTTTTATAGCAACTTTGAGATGTGTGCATTTTACAGATGAGAAAACGAAGGCACAGAAAGACCAAGTCACTCCTCCTGAGCTCTGCAGCTGCTGAGTGGCAGAACTGAGACTCAAAGCAGGAAAATCTGCCTTAAGAACCTACACTTCAACGCCTTATGCTACAACCCTATCTTTCCAAATCTTGATGTTTATATCATCTTAAAGCAGTCTAAGTCAACATATATTTGCATCAGCAATATCAGCGTCTCACTCATGATACCTGCTGAACTACCAACGAAATGTGTCTGTATATGTGCGTGTACGTGTGTGCTTTGTTTTATAAGCAAAGTCTCATGGTGTTAAGCCCTGTCTTTCTCATACTGTAATTATCCATGGGGATTTTTGCAGGCCAACCATTTATTCCTATTAAAGGTCAGATTTAGGGATTCAGTCCATTGACTCAGCCTGATGAGACTTGTTTTATTCCCTCTTTGATCATTCCGTACCTACTTACCAAACATTGTGCCAATTACTAAAATGATAAACACATCTTTTAGCCTTCATCTAAGTCATTAACAAAATCTTTTGCACGAGAATGAATTTATATATTCTTAGGGAAAAGATCTTTAGACTTCTACGAGGTCTTTTTTCCTTAAGCACTGGACAGATATTTATTAAACAACCACCATGTCACAGGCATCCTAGGAGCTGTGGTAAATGCAACTTTCAGCAAAAATAAACTATTTCTTCATAGCGTTTTCAGCATACAAGTGGGGAAAATATATTAATCAGATAATACAAATTAATAATAATTATCCTCAAAAGCTGACAAAGGGTCAATAAAAATTGTTTCTCTGAAGAAACAATGGTTTCTTAGTGACCTAAACATGAGATGAACTAACTAGATAAACAAAGGAGACAGACTAGACAGCATCTTTAATAAATTATCTCTGGTTATAGTGACATTAATTTGGTCAAGCCATTGTCTTACTAGGCTGTGAAATTGACAAAGACAGAACATTAGTGTCAGAATAAACCTTAATATCCTAGCTCACAGTTGTCCAAACTTGGTGCTTTGTATAATGCAGGTTTATATTATAAATTAATAGTGCCCTCTTCTTTTATAAGTTCCTGAAACTACACTTGGGAAATTCTGAGTGAATCAAAGCTAAACTATTTTCTTAGCTGTAGAACTTTTCAGATCCCTTATTAAATTTAAATATGTTGTGAATCACTAAGAAGGAGTTATATAAGTTTAGGTGTTTCCTAAACTTATTTGACTATTTCTTTTTTCCTATGTCCCAACTCTTAACTGTTTTTCCAGTTTCTAGAATGCAGTTTGGGAAACAATGACCTATTTCAACCCAACTGCTCAACCTCCAGTCCTTGAAGTCTTTCTAAAAAATTGCTATGAGATGATTGTTACCATTGTTGAATAGCTTCAGTGAATGAGAAATACACTCACTGATTTTTTTTTTTTTCCAGATAAATGCAACACTTAGTACTCTGCCTAATTATCTTAGCCCTGTGACTTCCTGTTGTTGCCTTTGTTCAGTCTATTGGTACCAGAGGCACAGAAATGATCCCTGTATATTGTGACTCTCAGGAGAACTGTTTATTCTGAAGTTGAACACTAGGTTGGGAAGAACCATTAGAGCCTGGATTAGTCATATTTTATTTTTATAAGAAAGCCACTTGATGCTCTACAAGAACCACTTTCTAAACTTCATTAATAAATAAAAAATAAAGAGCCTGCATATGAATAAATGATGAAAGTGCCTCCCTTGGTAATTTTTTTAAGTTTCCAAAAATAGTTCCAATCTTCATCTACAAACTTAATGCAGTTAGAAGAGCCACTGAGAATGTCATCATGTTGCGTGTTTGTCCATGGAAGTGGAGAGACAGAGGAAACCCTATCCCTTGAGACATAGGCACCTTCAAATGTGTAGAACACTTATTCAATGCAAATTATTTACAATTTTCTTGATTGCTGTGGAATGAGTATTAACAAAAAGGGGCAACATTTATAAATGAAAAGTGCAGAAGAATCAGAGGGCCTACTGGAGTGAAGCTGATCACTTTAATATGCTAATATAGTATCATTGTTCCTAGGATATGCTTCTATTATTACTCATATATTACATTAAATTGTTTACATGTCTTTTTCACTACTAGCCTGAGAGGATTTTTAGATCACGGCTCTGTCTGGTTTAACTTTGTAATCCTAATGCTTGGCCTACCTCCTGAAATAAAGTAAAGGTTCAAGAATCGCTTGTTAATTTCACTGCAATGAATGCCATATTCCTTCCTATACTTGCACCTCTAAGACCCAGTAGAGTTTCAGTCATGAAAGTTGAACAAAATCACTCTTCATGGTGTTGCAAGATGAGTGGGTAGGCTGGAAGCAGACGTTGTGTGGGGGTCTGCACTCAGGAGGTTTGTAAGCGCTGCAAGCAACCCCTCCAGCAGCCCCTTATGAAGCTGGGGTTACACATAAGAGCACGACACATGCCATGTGTTTGCTCCCCAAGTCCCTTTCCTTTTTCCTTGCTCTCTGATGCAAGCAGTTGGGGGATCTTGTGGGTTTAGGGCTTGCCTTTTCAACCTTGACTAATTCTTTGTCGGGCCCTAAAAAGAACCTGACCCTACACATCTCTCTCTCTTCTCTCAAACTTTAGTGGAAGAAAGTCTCATTCAGACATTGGCTTTAACTGAAGAAAATCGATTTGGGCTGGAATCTTGTCCTTAAGGGCCATAGCATGGTGCATAGAGAAAGGCACGGATTTCATAATTGGAGTCGAAATCCTACTTCCACTTCTTCTCTGTCTTTGAAGGAATTACTTAACCTCACTAATCCTCAGTCCTATAGCCTGTGAAGGAGATGATACAACAATGGCACAAATTTACTGTGAGGATTATACGAGATCATGTATCTAAATCATCAAACGGTGCAGAATAGGTAGACGTTAAACATAGCTATCTTATTATGCCATGTTTTCCTTTTAGGATTAAAACTAGATCTTTACTCCGTCAGCAGCACATCTGTGTTTAAATATGAATTGGAGACAAAGGACCTAGGATACATGCCAGGCTTTGCCACTGAAGGGTTGTATGATCTGGGCAGAGCTCTCTGAATCTCAGTCCTCCCACTTGTGAAGGAGGAAAATGATGTCTCACTTGCCACCCTCATGGCACAATTGAGAGAATCAAATGATATAATAAATCTGAAAGAACTTAGAAAACAAATATGAGAATGCCTACCAAGAGGCAGCTTAAAAAATGCATGTATCATTAACAAACACTTCCACTTTTTAGGAATTTTGCTAGAAAACAAATTCTTGGAAAAATAACATATATAGGATATTCATAAAGACGATAATTGCAATGGTGTTATTGATCAGAAAATTTAAAAAACACACTAAATACTCAATGAGAGGGAATTCTTAAATGAATTAAAATACATTCACATAGCAGAATGGTCTGCAGACATGAGAGTTGTTTTATAATAAACCTGGACGAATGGATACCACACTGTTTCTAGAGAAGCCATCTCTGCCTTGATGGTAGGACTCTTGCTGACTTTTCACTTCTTTGCATGTTCTAATCACTCTATCATTAATATACACCACTTGTATAACAACAACAGTAACAGCAGTAAAGGTTTTAGAAGAATATTATTAACATGATATGGAGCCCACAACATATCGTTAAGTAAAATATTAATTATAATAACAAATGTTAAAAAAGACAGTACCCAGAGTACAAAGAATATAGCAGTGCCAGTGTGTGAACTGAGAGGCTCATGCGTAAAAGACAGTATATTTTTGCATTTTGGCCTCTTAATGTTCATGCGTTGAGTATATATTATTTTGATAATTAAGGGAGAAGTGCTAAAAATACAATAATGAAATGTGGGGGGCTGATTTTTACATTTTGTTATTATTATCATGCTATCAGCAGAAGTCACCATTTAGACAGAGACACTTTTCTGATCGTTTCAGAAAAGCTGATACTCTACAAGGAGACTCTAAAAGGATCATCCCTTGGTCATCTTCAGTCTCATGGTTGTAAGACCTTACCCCACACTGTGAAAATTATCTCTATTTTTTAGTGTTTCTCTTTTTTATAGTAACCGGGGAGTTCTTTTTTAAATTAACTGGAGAGAGGGAGAATAACTCAGCAAGAAATTGGACTTTTCAAGTCAAAGCAACTCTTTTTCCTCCAGTTTCAGAAAAAGAAACTTCCTTCCTATGGGCACTGCCATTTTTATATGTTAAATGTGGTAGTGAAGAAGACATGGCCATAATGGTGGGGAGAATGTGTGTGTGTGTGTGTTTGGAGGTGGAAGTGGGCAGCTGAAGGGCGGGCCTGATCTCAGGTGTTGCCTTGGTCTGCAGCAGTTTGGAGCAGGGCTTAGGGTTCCCATCTGCCTCCTGCCTTAGGCTTTGTGAATGCTACTGAAAAGAAGGGTTCCTTACATGCTTCCTAAGTGGGGATGTGCTTAGTAGATCATCGTACCCATACCTGACTCTGGCAAGGTTCTCCATGAAGAGGGGCCAGGCCCCAGAACCTTTGCACTAAGTAATCCTACTTCCTGGTTGCAGTTTATGGATCATCGTGGAGACACATGTCCAAGGATGACTCACAGACAAGTAAAATTCTCAAGACATGGGTTCTATGCAAATTCAGAAATGTAGTCATAGACTTGGCAATTTCCTTAAGAGAAGATTCAGAAGAGCTATAGTTGCTGGATCCTGGGATCTCCACTGACTCCTAACTCCTAAGGCCTGATTGTTCAACCACATCTTTACTTTTGTGAACTATCCCACTTTCCTTCTAATAAATTACCTCTCTTTTATTCAAAGCCTTTGACTGTATGGATCACAAGAAACTGTGGAAAATTCTGAAAGAGATGGGAATACCAGACCATGTGACCTGCCTCTTGAGAAATCTGTATGCAGGTCAGGAAACAACAGTTAGAACTGGACATGGAACAACAGACTGGTTCCAAATAGGAAAAGGAGTACGTCAAGGCTGTATATTGTCACTCTCCTTATTTAACTTATATGCAGAGTATAGCATGAGAAACCCTGGCCTGGACGAAGCACAAGCTGGAATCAAGATTGCCAGGAGAAATATCAATAACCTCAGATATGACACCACCCTTAGGGCAGAAAGTGAAGAACTAAAGAGCCTCTTGATGAAAGTGAAAGAGGAGAGTGAAAAAGTTGGCTTAAAGCTCAACATTCAGAAAACTAAGATCATGGCATCCGGTCCCATCGCTTCATGTGAAATAGATGGGGAAACAGCAGAAACAGTGGTTGACTTTATTTTTCTGGGCTCAAAAATCACATGGTGACTGCAGCCATGAAGTTAAAAGAAGTTTACCCTTGGAAGGAAAATTATGACCAAGCTAGACAGCATATTAAAAGCAGAGACATTACTTTGCCAACAAAGGTCCATCTAGTCAAGGCTATGGTTTTTCCAGTGGTCATGTATGGATGTGAGAGTTGGACTGTGAAGAAAGCTGAGTGCTGAAGAATTGATGCTTTTGAACTGCGGTGTTGGGGAAGACTTGAGAGTCCCTTGGACTGCACGGAGATCCGACCAATCCAACCAAACCAATACTAAAGGAGATCAGTCCTGGGTGTTCATTGGAAGGACTGATGGTGAAGCTGAAACTCCAGTACTTTGGCCACCTGATGCGAGAGCTAGCTCATTTGAAAAGACCCTGATGCTGGGAAAGATTGAGGGCAAGAAGAGAAGAGGACGACAGAGAATAAGATGGTTGGATGGCATCACCGACTCAGTTGACATGGGTTTGTGTGGACTCTGAGGGTTGGTGATGGACAGGGAGGCCTGGCGTGCTGCGATTCATGGGGTCGCAAAGAGTTGGACACGACTGAGCGACTGAATTGAACTGAAGCAGAATTGGTTTCTGTTGCTTATATCCAGTTCAGTTCAGTTCAGTTCAGTCGCTCAGTTGTGTCCAACTCTTTGCAACCCCATGAATCGCAGCACGCCAGGCCTCCCTGTCCATCACAACTTCTGGAGTTCACCCAAACTCATGTGTGTCAGGTCGGTGACACCATCCAGCCATCTCATCCTCTGTCATCCCCTTCTCCTCCTGCCCCCAATCCCTCCCAGCATCAGGGTCTTTACCAATGAATCAACTCATTGCATGAGGTGGACTAAGAATTGGAGTTTCAGCCTCAGCATCAGTTCTTCCAATAAACACCCAGGACTGGTCTCCTTTAGGATGGACTGGTTGGATCTTCGTGCAGTCCAAGGGACTCTCAAGAGTCTTCTCCAACACCGCACTTCAAAAGCATCAATTCTTCGGCACTCAGCTTTCTTCACAGTCCAACTCTTATATCCATACATGACCACTGGAAAAACCATAGCCTTGACTAGATGGACCTTTGTTGGCAAAGTAATGTCTCTGCTTTTGAATATGCTATCTAGGTTGGTCATAACTTTCCTTCCAAGGAGTAAGCGTCTTTTAATTTCATGGCTACAATCACCATCTGCAGTGATTTTGGAGCCCAGAAAAATAAAGTCAGCCACTGTTTCCACTGTTTCCCCATCTATTTGCCATGAAGTGATGGGACAGGATGCCATGATCTTACTTTCCAGAATGTTGAGCTTTAAGCCAACTTTTTCACTCTCCTCTTTCACTTTCATCAAGAGGCTTTTTAGTTCCTCTTCACTTTCTACCATAAGGGTTGTGTCATCTGCATATCTGAGGTTATTGATATTTCTCCTGGCAGTCTTGATTCCAGCTTGTGCTTCTTCCAGCCCAGCGTTTCTCATGATGTATTCTGCATATAAGTTAAATAAGGAGAGTGACAATATACAGCCTTGATGGACTCCTTTTCCTATTTGGAACCAGTCTGTTGTTCCATGTCCAGTTCTAACTGTTGCTTCCTGACCTGCATACAAGTTTCTCAAGAGGCAGGTCAGGTGGTCTGTTATTCCCATCTCTTTCAGAATTTTCCACTGATCCACACAGTCAAAGGCTTTGGCATAGTCAATAAAGCAGAAATAGATGTTTTTTTTGGAACTCTCTTGCTTTTTTGATGATCCAGCAGATTTTGGCAATTTGATCTCTGGTTCCTCTGCCTTTTCTAAAACCAGCTTGATCATCTGGAAGTTCATGGTTGATGTATTCCTGAAGCCTGGCTTGGAGAATTTTGAGCATTACTTTACTAGCATGTGAGATGAGTGCAATTGTGCGGTAGTTTGAGCATTCTTTGGCATTGACTTTTTTTGGGATTGGAATGAAAACTGACCTTTTCCAGTCCTCTGGCCACTGCTGAGTTTTCCAGATTTACTGGCATCTTGAGTGCAGCACTTTCACAGCATCATCTTTCAGGATTTGAAACAGCTCAACTGGAATTCCATCACCTCCACTAGCTTTGTATGTAGTGATGCTTTCCAAGGCCCACTTGACTTCACATTCCAGGATGTCTGGCTCTAGGTGAATGATCACACTGTCGTGATTATCTGGATCATTAAGATCTTTTTTGCACAATTCTTCTGTATATTCTTGCCACCTCTTCTTAATATCTTCTGCTTCTGTTAGGTCCATACCATTTCTGTCCTTTATTGAGCCCATCTTTGTATGAAATGTTCCCTTGGTATTTCTAATTTTCTTGAAGAGATCTCTAGTCTTTCCCATTCTGTTGTTTTCCTCTATTTCTTTGCATTGATCACTGAGGAGGGCTTTCTTATTTCTCCTTGCTATTCTTTGGAACTCTGCATTCAAATCGGTATTTGGCTTATAGCCAAACCAAGGTTAACTAATGGAGTGTCTGTCTTCCCCCTCCCCCTACGCAAGAAGCCATCAGTTTGATGAAGAATGTTAGATTCCTCACCGTAATATTAACTATGCCATCAATAATGGACATGAGTGCACTGGTCATGGTTCTACTTTTAGGAAACAATGAATAGAGTGGACTTTAAAAAATCTGAAATCAATTACTCAAAATTGCTTGAGAGGGAATTGCTAGAATCAGGGATATGTAGCAGAAGAAGAATCTGCATGCATTAGATGGGAACCTGAATTGAAATATAATTGGAAGACAAAAGGGAAATTTGGTGGTTGTGAGAGACATAGGTAGATTAGGGCCTGAAGTTTTGTATTTGAGCTGAGGAAGTAGGGAAAATTGTTATGTTATGTTACACTTTGTAAATTATATATATAAAAAATTAGTTAACATTGTTCTAATATTTCCATGTCCCACATATATGTTATTTCTGGATCTAATCTAACGTCTGCATGGGGACTCTCCAAAATCTGATTCTCAAGTAGGCCATGCCATCTTCAATTATCTCTAGGTACACTGAAAATTTATCAGAGATTCTTGAGACAGAATTAAATGTCATACCTGCTAATTATAAAAATAAATGCAGGTGAGAGATCGTTTATGTCATGGAATTAAACTGATGGCTTTCAATGCAGCATGCTCATGGAGGTTTGGAAGTGCTGATTTGGGACCTACAGGATACGGGAAATCTATCAAAAGATGCAGGCAGAGAAAGCCATGTTTGTGATGAGGAAAGATTGAGAGCTGGTGACAAAATCTGTTGAGTTGAGAACACCTCGCCACTTAAGATAGTTAAGATAGCTTGCCTTGCCTTGGGCTCTTTATTTTAATGTAGATGTGTGAGCGTGAGTGGGTGATTGAGGGAAATGGAGAGAGGTTATGTGTCTTCACAGGGCAAGATGGCAATTGAATGACTACCAAACCCATCCCCTGTGATGTTAATATACGCACTCATCGTTCCGCCCTCTTTTCTAGCAACAGTAAACAACATTTGTCACTTGCAATAGACTACTTTTCACTTCTGAACTGATGGTGAACCGACATTTGTATTTCAAATACCAAAGCTCAGGCTGCAAGAGCAGGAGGAACCAGAAAAGATGTATGTAGTGGGTGAAGAGAGAGAACAGGACACAGCTCACATGTGCAAACAGGCAGATCCTTCATAAGTCTGGCCTCCATGACAGGAAATGGCCTCATGCCTCATTAATTCCCGCAGAGATGACGATGATATATCACCCCCTTTCAATCTGAAACTAAGTAATGCATTCCAAAAAAACCTAATTTGCTCATGTTTAATGCGTTCATTAAGCTATTAGTCTTTCAACAAGAGATTTAATAGCAAATTAGCATTTCTTTTAAATAAAAAAAAATCACCCCCTCTCCAAGCCCCCAGTAAATACAATTATTTTGTATTTTGAGTAAAATGGGCTACAGGAAAAAGCACTTGGTGCTAGACTGGGGGTGGGAAAGACCGTGTTGAGTTCTTCTCCATTATTACACAATTAGTCACCCTAGGGCATTTTTTCTTTGAATGACAAATATTTTGGGGGAACATAAAGTCTATTGGAAGTAGATTTGAGAAGGTCAAAGACAGAAAATAATCTAAAAGGGCTAATTTTGTGAACTGAATCATGAAAAACAAAAAAATGACTTAACTAATCATAAAGTTTGTGGAACAATGAAATTTACTTTGGCCACCATTCAAATATCAGCATTGACCTAATGTTCACTTGGGGGACTTGCCTGGTGACTCAGATTGTCAAGAATTCATCTGCAATGCAGGAGACCGGGTTCCATCCCTAGGAAGGCAAGACCTCCTGGAGGAAGAAATGGCAAGCCGCTCTGGTGTTCTGGCCTGGAGAATTCCATGGACAAGAAGAGCCTGGTGGGCTCCAGTTCATGGGGTCGCAAAGAGTCAGACACGATTGAATGACTAACACTTTCATTGTCACACACTTTCAACATTCTCTTAGCTCCTTTTACATGTTGGGCACTGGCTAAGGAGATATAAGAGGTTTAACATAAGGAAACAAATAGCATGTATTCTTTCTCTCAGTCAGATTTTGTTGAATATCAGCTGTGTGATGTATGCCATGTTGAACAAGATGAATAAATCATGGGCTCTTTTCTTGGAAAGGTTACAGATTGTTGACTGAAAAAAAAATGCACAGCCTAAAAATTGAGAATTATGCTTTATTTGGTGGACAAAACTGAGGACTTAATCCCAGAAGACGCTCAGATAGCTCAGAGGGACTGCTCTGAAGAAGCAAGGGAGGAGTCAGTTATCAGGAGATTTGCAACCAAAACCAGGTAATGGGAGCAACTAAAAGATTACTCTTAATTAAAGAAAACCAAACATCTCAAATTAATGAATTTGGTGCTTTTCTACATATGGGAAGTTGCAGGAGGTTTGGTCTAATTGAAATAATTCCTTTGATATGCACTTTAGGTCCCTAGAGCCAGTATCCTTTTTTGTTTGTTTTTTTCCATTCTAAATTCCCTCAAGGGCACAGTTGGGGGCAGCTACAGAAGCTGATGAATCAGTAAACAGCACCATTTGTTTACTGATAAGGCAGGCCACATTCCTCTACCACAAGATGAATTTGGAAGATAAGCACATAAGCAAGAAATTCATATCTAATTTGCTAAATCTTAAAAAATATAGGAAAAGACAAAATGCTTTGAGAGCAAAAATGAAAGAAATTTTAACTCAAATGGGAAATTTAGAGAAATCTTTATAAATAGAGCGCAGTTGAAGCTGGAACTTTAAGACTGGCACGCGTTAGACGTGAAGGAAGGAGTGGAAAATGCACTCCAAATGCAGTGACAGCACGGGAAAATGCACAGAGGGGAATGTACGATGCATAATTTCCAAAAGGGACTTTGGCGTGCCTTCCGTCTTAGTCAGTTTGGGGCTGAGACAGTGTAGCACATACCGCGTAATAGAATAACGTAGACGTGGTGGCTTTAATAACAAAGGGTGACTTCTAACAGTCCTAGAGTCTGGAAGTCCAAGATCAAGGCACTGGCAGATTCAATGTCTGGTGAGAGCCCTCTTCCTGGTTTCCGGGTGGTTGTCTTCTCCCTGTGCTTCAAATGGTAGAAAGAGAACTCTCTTTTATAAGGGCACTAACCCCATTCATGAAGCCTCCACCTCCATCCTACTTTCGTCGCCAAAGCACCACCTCCTAATATTATCACATTGCAGTTAGGATTTAAGCACGTGAATTTACTTTAGGGTGACGTAAATATTAGGTGTGTTACAGCTTCTCCGCTGGACATTACCCATATTCTTTCCTCTGTGGCTTTCAAAGCATTCTGTTATATGACTTTTAATCTGGTTCTCTAGAGAAGCAGAGACGACGTGGAGAACATACTGATGAGTGTCCACAAATAAATTTATATTGCCTTCTGAAAATGGGCTCTGCCAAACAATATAACTATTATGCTCCTGTTGAGAAGAAAGTGGTTTTCACTTTCAGTAGTTAACTATCTCCGGGTAAAACAAATTCCAGTGTATTCCATTAAATAAATATGGGATTTCACAGCAGTTTCAACAAATATGGCTCAAGGACATTGCCTCATATTCCTCTATTCCCACCCTCATAAAATGTCCTATTTGTATCATCCATGCACATTATGCGCTTTTTTAATAGACTATCATATTGCATGGATTCTCTCCCTTAAGTACATGCCTTCAAAATGAACCCAATGAAATTTTCGTTTTACTTTAATGAATTATATTTAAAATTAAAATCTGGAGTAAAATGTGCTATATTAGTCAATCTATTTATAGTGCTGTTCATTATTCTTCTGTCAAAACATACATACTGCATTGGTTTGCAGAAGGTCCTTAAATTATTTCTGAGAAAACACTTTATGCTGATTGACAGCGGCACAATACTTGTTCTTAATATTATTCCACGTCTGACGGATTTCTCCAGCCATGATAAACTTTGCAAGTTCTTGGCGTAAACTTTGATTTGTCACCCTGGGAACCAAAGAAAGAAGATATAAATCTTGAAAAAGCTAGAAATCCATCTTTTTGGAAAAGAGTAAAGAATCAAATGAGTAAATAACATCAACATCAATATTCGATGTCTACGTGCAAACCCGAGCCTTGAAGAACATCTGTCTTCCTGCCAGTAATGATTTTGCTCCAGATGTAATCCAAATATGTTTGCAAATGGGGAGCAGAGGGCTTAGCACAGTTTACTTTGCAAGCAGTTAGTGGTTATTATAGCAATTTTTTGGGTTTCTTTTAAAAATATATATATACATTTCAAAAGTGATATGGCACCCTGCACTGATGTGTTTGAAATGACAGTAAAATAAATCTAAAATTGCCGTTGGCTTAGTTTTGCTGTTCATCTTCTTAAAATGAGAGATGATATGGTGTAGTGGCAACAATATGGGTTTTGGAGTTAAGATAAAGTATCACAAGTAGTGATATGAACAGACTCACCATTTATGCCTCTGATTTCCCATATGACTTTGTAAAAGCCTTTAATAATGGTAACAAGAGTGAGGTATGCATTGTAGATTAGGTTTTCTACTAAGTGATTTACATAATACATCTCTTTGTAGTCATCATGGTTTTGTCGTTCAGTCGCTAAGTCATATCTGACTCATGACGACCCCATGGACTATAGAGGGCCTCTGTCCGTGGGGTTCTTCCAGCAAGAATTCTGGAGTGGATTGCCATTTTCTTCACCAGGGGATCTTCCCGATCCAGGGATCAAACCCGAGTCTCCTGCATTGGCAGGCAGATTCTTTACCACCGAGCCATCAGAGAACCCTTGTACTCATCATATCTGCCCCATAAAGAGTGTGACACTATAATTCCAATGTTCAAAGTAAGAACACCAAGGCGTAGTGAGGGGAGACGATTTTCCCAAAGACCCAGAGCTAGAGAGTGAAAAGATCAAATTCAGAACCTCAACTCAGAGTAGTCACATTCTACCCTATTTTCTTGAGCACTAAGTCTGAGACATTACAAAATGCAGGTGACTAAACAATAACGGTAACAACACAAACAGGTTGAAAGAAAGCCAAAGTCACTCAGACGTGTCAGACTCTTTGCGACCCTGTGGACTGTACAGTCCATGGAATTCTCCAGGCCAGAATACCGGGGTGGTTTGCCTTTCCCTTTTCCAGGGGATCTTCCCAACCCAGGGATTGGACCCAGGTCTCCTGTATTGCAGGCGGATTCCTAACAGCTGAACCACAGGGAAGCCGAAGAATACTGGAATGGGTAGCGTATCCCTTCTTCAGCAGATCTTCCCAACCCAGGAAATCAAACCAAGGTCTCCTGCATTACAGGTGAATTCTTTACCAACTGAGCTATCAGGGAAGCCCAAACAGGTTAGGTGCTTACTATGTGACTGCCCCAGTCCTAAACACTTACTAATTTTAATTTCATAAAGTAAAAGTGAAAGCGAAGTTGGTCAGTCGTGTCCGACTCTTTGCGACCCGTGGACTCTAGCCCACCAAGCTCCTCCGTCCATGGGATTCTCCAGGCAAGAATACTGGAGTGGGTTGCCATTTCCTTCTCCAGGGAATCTTCCTGACCCAGGGATCGAACCCAGGTCTCCCGCATTGCAGGCAGACGCTTTGACCTCTGCACCACCTTAATCCTCACTAACTTGAGGTAGATCCTCTTATAGAAGAGGAAAGGTGAGGTACAAGAAGTTAACTTCTCGGTCATACAGTTATTAATTATTATGACAAAAATATCAATATAGGTATTCTGACTCCAAATGATGCTTTTTTTAAAACTGGTAAGGTCCATCTTAAGTATTTGTTGAATGAATGGATACATTTTCCCTTTCCCAGTCCTAATTCTTCATTGCAAAATGTCTGTGATTAATAATAGCTCCCAGTGTAATGAAATATAGAGATCATAATTTTATGAAGGTAAACATCATTATCATTCCTTTTATGAGGATAGGATCAGCATTTACGCATCTGGGGAAGTGTTTGGTAGTGTTGTCCACTTCACTCATTCAGGAAAGGGTAGAGCAAACAGTTACTCCAGGCTTAATGCTCTGTTGCTCACCTGCTCCATGTTGCCTCATCTAAAGGGGACAGTCTTGTTAAAAGGTCCTTATTTAGTGGATGTTTTGTCATTGCAGACTTGTGCTGTTTCTAAGACCACCTGTTCGTTCATTTATTACAACTTAGAAATAAATAAATCCAATTTAGTGTTAGGCAGGGGTAGAGGGTAGAGAGAGCTGAGTCACAGGGTTGTTGAGATTTCTAAAAGCCATTTGCAGTTTGCAACCTAGAAAGCACAGCCTGAGAGACTTGACACATTGAAATTCAAATGTATCTTTCTGGCAGCAAACTGGGTCCTGGGAAGCCTGAGTCTGGGCGCGGAGAAGTAATGAAGCCCTGCTTCTCAAGTCATTGACTCTGGCATTTCAAGCACCACGTTCATAACAGAAGACGCAGACTGCTAGGTCCCTCTCTACTTCACTAAATTGAAAAGGTTCCGCGGGGGAATATGGCAGCAGGGATGAAAGAAAAATAACATTCTTTTTTCCACTGTACAAAAAGGAGGTGCTGACAATGTTTATTCAAAAGAGTAACCTCTGGAAATGGTGCTGGGACATGGTGACATTATGTCTAGTCATACTTCAGTAAAGACATCCAGCGTCCTAGAGGGTGGAGAAACAGTGCCGCTATTTCGGCATTTTATTTATTTATTTATGTTTAGAGTAAGCAGTGAAGAGATTTAGGTCTAAGAACGTTCTCCCATCCCACCTCAATTCCTTCTCTGTAGCAGCTTGGAGCTTGGGTTGCCGTTAACATAAACTCAGATGCTCTAATTCAAAAGATTTAATGGATTCCATGATAAAAAAAATCCCAGGGTACCAACTTCAGCCATGTTGGATATAGGAGTGCAAATAAGATAGTGAAGGTCCACGATTCCCCTGCTAATTGTGTTCTCTCTGCTTCCTCTGGTTTGACTGTTCTCGTGGTTTTGTTGCCCCATGGTTCCCATGTTGTTTCCAGGGTCTCTCAGGGCTGCTGCTTTCTAAGTCCCTGTCCATGTAAAACTGTCCCAGAATTGAGTCCCTTTGTTTCCGATTGGCTTGGCTTGGACCATGTATCTATACCTGAAACAATTTTGCTGTTGAGCTACAGTATTTGATTCCCTTAAGCCACCCTTGGAGTTACAGATAAACCTCAATGGAACATATAAATTCAAAATGCAGGAAAGATGTCCATTTATTAATAAAACCTGGGATTTTTACAAAAAGATAATAAAGAGGTGCTGGGTAATAAAACCAGACTACGTCCAATATACCTACTCTTCTAAGACCTCAGAAAGTAATGACCAATTAATTTCTAATCAGTCACAGAACTAAAAGAAACTTTACATCTTATCTAACTGAAAGATTGCAAATTCATAACTCAAGGACTCAATTTACCCCAAAGATATGTTTTATGTGACTTGTAAAGTTTTTTATTATAATTTAATATATAATATCTTAAAAACAAACAGAAAATCCATATATTTTGGTTTCTTCTAAGAAAATGGATGATTAAACACCTCTGAGCCAACATTCTACCTCGGCAGTTATCAGCTAAAGTTGAGCAGTTGCTTTCTTCTTTAAGCCAAGGAAAGATGCTCTAGTTTACTGTCTGAAAAATGTAATAAACTATTACATTTCTCTATTAAAAGGGGGAGATTAGTATGAGTGGTTCATGTGTATCAAGAAGATGAAGTAGACTTATACTTTAGGAAAGCAAAGAATAGCCCTAAAAGTTTGATAAGCAAACACTTGATACAATTTGTTTAGATTAAGGAAAATAGGCTTTTGCATTGGAACTCTGGATCAGTTTCACGTACCATTTTTTTACAGATGATGAAATTAGGACTAAAGATGACAGAATTTTGCTAAGATACTATAGTAAGTAGTGGGTCCAGATCTTCTGCCTCCGAATTTTACCTACCATGTAAACACACACACACACACACACACACACGTTCTGTAGAAAATTGGGAAAACAGAAAAACATTTTTTTAAGTTGTAAAAGGAATGTAAATGTTTACAGAAAATAACTCGCCTATAATCCCAAACTCTAAAACCAGTAAATTATTGTTTTACCTTTTTTTTTGGCCAATTTTAAGTTAATACCGATTATTTTACACTGCAATTATGATTATGTCTGCAGAACTATTCTGTGCTTTGCTGAACGTCTCGAGTATTTCTTTGTTATTACATAGTGTTCATCATTACCAAATATGTAGATAATAGCCTAACAGAAAATGTGCTATAATTTTTGTAATCATTTGTCTTTTTTTTTTGGACATTCCTCAAAATGTTCTTGCTTTTTTATTCTGTCTTCTGCTCCAATCTCCCAATTAAATGCACAGGCAGTCCTTTCCAGAACTCCGTCATCTTCCCCAAGCCTTCAGAGAAACAGGGAGTGAACAAGCTTGAGGAGGATTTCATAATGGGTTGGAGACCTTTTACCTTGGTTTCAAAAATTGGTAAATTAAGAAGAAAAAGTCAAAGTAAAAATTTCAGATTGGCCACAGGCAAAGAAGTATAAAGGAATAATGCTTCATTTTAGAAATAGCTCCATATGTTGAAGAGGAATTCAAATATATTAAGCCAGTTCCTGAGGTTCCCATAAATGGAAGCACAGAGGAAGTTGGGGAGCAGGCATGTTTTGGTCTAGGACTCAAGCAGTTTGTCCAGTGTGCCTACTCTCACACGTGTTTTCCTCTGTGTGTTGGCTCTTCTGCATTTTTTGATGGGTTCCATCCAGTGAGCCCTGGAGAGGGCAACTGGCGGTCTGGTTTGCATTCTTCTCGTATCTTCACAACCAAAGAAAGAGATATTATTTCTAAGCAGAAGAGTCCCAGGGAAGTATGATTAGTTCCTCAAATAGTATGGTTGTCAGAAAGGTAAATATTCATTCATGTAGTTAATTTTAAAAAATATGTATTTGTTTCTTTTCGGCTGTGCTGGGTCTTTGCAGCTGAGCCAGGGCTTTCTTTAGTTGCTGGGAGTGGGGGTCACTTTTCAGTGTGGTGCTCAGGCGTCAGCAGCTGCGGCCTGCAGCAGTTGTAGCTCGCAGGCTCTAGAGTGGGCTCGGCAGTTATGCGTGTGGGCTTAGTTGCTCCATGGCATGTGGAATCTTCCTGGACCAGGGATTGAACCCTTGACCCCTACGTTGGCAGGCCAACTCTTACCTGCTGTACTATCAGGGAAGTCCTATTTGTTTGCTTTGTTCAGATTCATGTTCTGTGATCATTTTTGTGAACTGAGAGTAGGCAAGGAGATCCAACCAGTCCTTCCTAAAGGAAATCGGTCCTGAATATTCATTGGAAGGACTGATGCTGAAGCTGAAACTCCAATATTTGGGCCATCTGATGTGAAGAACTGACTCATTTGAAAAGATCCTGCTGCTGGAAAAGATTGAAAGTGGGAGGAGAAGGGGACGAGAGAAGATGAGATGCTTGGATGGCATCATTGACACGGTGGACATGAGTTTGAGCAAACTCCGGGAGTTGGTGATGGACGGGAGACTGGAGTGCTGCAGTCCATGGGGTCACAAAGAGTTGGACACCATTAAGCGACTGAACTGAACTGAACTAAATGAATTAGCAGAGGAAAGAGAAACAAAGAGAAGTAGGCAGGTATCTGAAAATACCGCCTACCAACTAGTTCAAACCTGAAGTGACAACAATGAGTTAACTTTTGAGGGGGCAGGTGAAAGCAAAGAATTAGAAACAGGTGGGCCATTCAGTAAGTGTTTACTGAGTCCTTAAAGTGTTCTAAACTCCATTATATGGACTGAAAGATATGCAAGTGAACAAAATGTCATCCTGGCCCGAAAAAAATTGTTTGCAACAAGAGGGGAAATGAAAGTGCTACCAACTAGGTCCTAAAGTGTCAGCTTCCAGTGTGATGAAAGGCAATGCTGGCGAAATTCTGCTTGGGCTGGGGATAGTCAGGAAAGCTTTATGAGAGAACTAAGCCTTTGAAGGACAAATGACTGAATATCAAACGGTAGTGACACAGTGTGTGGTAAAGATGAGAAAGAGACTTAAAACTGGAGTAGTGGGGAAAAAGGGCAGGAAGTAAGTTTTGATAAGCGAGTAGCACCCATTTCCAGTGATCCTCAAGTGTGAGACCCAGGACGCTGAACTTGATTATTTTTCTTTGGGCTTCCCAGGTGACGTTAGTGACAAAGGACCTGCCTGCCAATGCAGGAGACATAAGAGACGAGGGTCCAATCACTGGATCTGAAACATCCCCTGGAGGCGGGCATGGCAATCCACTCCAGTATTCTTGCCTGGAGAATACCCCTCTGGACAGAGGAGCCTGGCGGGCTACAGTTGATGGGGTCACAAAGAATTGCACGACTGAAGCAACTTAGCCACATGCATGCCTTTAAAAGATTTAACCCCAATGTTTTTGAATTATTTTTAAAATTGTATTATGTTTGGAAAGTAGAATGCATCAGGTTGAGAAACGTTAAAGGCATTATATTTTGTAACATCTTACAGAAAAACCCAACCGAAATTTTTGGCCAACCCAATATACTCATCAAGCATACACTGTAAATGAGCACAAAAAATATGAAAATAGGTTTAACCATGCTAAAAATAAAGAGAGAAAGAGAAAGACATTTATCAACAGATTCATAATGCCAGGTGTTTATCAAGGATATAATCAAACAAACTTCCTCATACGCTTCTTTTTTCCTAATTCCCTAAAGAAAAATAGAGCAATACAGATTAATGTTAAATATGCATATCATTTAAATCAAGAATTTTAATTCTAAGAAACTATCCTTGGTAAATATTGAAGAGATCACTGGGTAAGTATGTTTGAAACAACATTCTCTGAAAAATGAAAACAAGCAACATAACTAAAATTGATTTATAAATTTAATAAATGATTTGAAACATTCAAATATTGGGATATAATATTGGAAAATAAGGTGCTTATATGTAAAAAGTAATAAAATATATTGCATTTTGAAACCCAAAGTTTGAAAGACTGTATACCAAACTGAACAGTGACTGTCTAAGGGATTTGAGGAGTGAGAGCATAACATAATTTGCTGTTGTTGTTCGTTGCTAAGTCATGTCCAACTCTTTGGGATCCCGTGGGCTGGAGCACGATAGGTTTCCCTGTCCACTGTCTCCCGGAGATTGCTCAGACTCATGTTCATTGAGTTGGAGATGCCATCCATCCATCTTATCCTCTGTAGCCCCTTTTCCTCCTGACCTCAATCTTTCCCAGCATCAGGGTCTTTTCCAATGAGTCAGCTCTTTGCATCAGGTGGCCAAGGTATTGAAGCTTTAGCATCAGTCCTTCCAATGAATATTCAGGGTTGATTTCCTTTAGGATTGACTGGTTTGATCTACATGCTGTCCAAGGGATTCTTGAGTCTTCTCCAGCACCACAGTTTGAAAGCATCAATTCTTGGATGCTCAGCCTTCTTTATGGTCCAGTTCTCACATCCATACATGACTATTGATAAAACCATAGCTTTGACTAAAATTGTATTTTATGTTATCTACAGTGATGACTTTAAAATATTTTTTTTAAATTTGCTTAATTTGAAATCAGCAAAACATGCACATATGAATTTAGCTAAAAGAGAGGAAATTCTTAGAGAATAGGTAAACCAAGGAGAAACTGATAAAATGACTAGAAAGAAACCATGAAAACAAGTAGAAAGCATGGGGGTAGAGCTCAGCGGTGGAGCATCTGACGCAGCACAAGCAGAAAACAGCCTGGCTGTCGAAGTCCAGCAGATATTGAAGCAATTATCGAAGGAATGTGCACACTGATTTAGAGAACTGAAGGAAAGGTTCCACTTGACAAAATACATCTGGCTGATCTATTTGGCAGATATCAAACTGTGTGTCAAATTATTCTACGGAAGAAATGAAATAGAAATATTTGACTATGTAATAAAGGTAGGCTGAGCATTAGGAATGCTGGAAAAAAATCAAAATTTGCGTTTGCAAAACATTAATTAAGCCATTAGGATTCATATCACAAAAGGCGCTTGCTATTTGTGAAGAGTCACCCTGGGGACCTTTTAAAAAGCACGTGTTTCTAATGCAATTGAGAAGCAACTACATTTACAAACCTTTCATTAACCCGAAGCTTGTCATGACCACTGCAGCTGCGTGAAGAGGGCTCATCTGTTGTTTCCTGTCCGTGTCCCCGTAGTTTCCACTTGGCTATGGCCTTGCAGACCTGGTGGGTGTTCAGTACTAACCCTAAAATAAAAATGGGATGGTTGACATTTATATGGTGAAATTGATCCATGTAGACAGACACTCTGAATAAATCAACCTTTAAAACTCATAAAATCTTATTTTGTGTAATATTCTGTATACTCGGCAAAATCAGCTTTATAATGCACAGACTTTTAAAACTAGGAGAGCCTCAGACATCAACTTAGTTCAGTCTCCTTATTTTATATCTTCCAGAAATAACCCAAAGGCATTAGGAAACTTGTCTCCTATGGCCTTTCCCACCTGTGGAAGATGGAGAGCTAGAGTGAAGTTCCATAAGTCTGAATCCAGTCTTCTCAGCAAACAATGTTTTAACTACATCACTCCTTTCTTACAGCTTTACTTTGATAAAGGTAGGGCAGTGATTGTTTTTACTGTTAGTTTCCACTATGAACGACAAGTGACTACGGATTACTCCAGTAAAGGGCTTGTTAAATCTTTCCCTGATCAGACACACTCACGCACACACACACACCATAAAACAAATTTTGCATCCATAAAGTCAGATTTTCTCTTTGAACTGAAGATAGCCCTCCTATCTTCTTTAAAGTGCTCATCCATTTCCACATCTTCAATAATTATCTATCTGTATGTAGATAGTACTCAAAGATATGCATCTCCATCTCTGGAATCCCTCCTTAAACTTCAGTAATATATTTCTAATAGACATATGCTTCTTTCCCATTCTGGTGAAACACTGAAGCCAACACAGAGAAACAGGTAACAGAAGGAAAGGGCTTGAAGGTATCTGGCTTTCTGGACTTACACTTGAAGTAAGCAAAAACTGTCCCTGTCCATTCGGTATTTTGGCACCTAAAGCCATTCATACTACTTTTAATCTTTAGTTAAAACTGAGCCCCTGCTCCTTACATATCTGACTGTGATAGAGTTTTGTCTAATCTATACATTTTCAAAAGTCTATCAGTCTATGGAATTCCAGCTGTATAAAGATAAGAATTTGCATTTTACAAAGATGGGCACAATGGTCTCTCCCATTCCACATGTTCTTCTGCAGGGTGACTTGACGATGATCCTATTAAGAACTTATCTTCACACACTTGAATATGGGTGATTGTTTTGACAAGTAGAATATGGTGGAAATGATGCTGACAGGTCTAACGAGGCCCTTAGCTGTTTAAGCGACTTTTTCCTGCTTCTTGGAAGCCAATCACTCTGTAAAAATTGTGACAACCCTGGAACCACCTTGTTGTGAGTAGCCAAAGCCGGTAAAATTATCTTATATTAGAATGTTGAGAAGCCATATGGAGAGACAGAGACAGACAGAATGCCAAGTCACCCTGAGGTTCCAGATAAGAGCATTCAGTGGCCATCGTCTTGGAAGTGTACCGTTCAGCCTCAGCTGCCTTGCGTGGATCCCACGTGGATCAGAGACAAGTTGCCCAACCAAGCCCTTCCATATTTCTGACCCACAAAATCTTGAGAAAAGGCAAATGACTGTTTTACAGTACAGAAAGGTAGACAGTAATTTGTTACATAGAAATAGAACACTAGAACAAATTATGTGGATCAAATCATGTCAACAGAAACTGGTGAGAGATTCTTTCAGTAAGAAAAATGAAATAACATTATAGAAATAACTAATGCTACAGGAATAGATACAGGGTGGGTTTGATTTGAGGGCCCTCTTAGAAGATAAAGTGGTGTTGAGAGTACTGTACACATAGCTTTGACCCCCTGAACACTGTGATTGTGGAGGTGATGAACGTGATCTGAGCTATGAGAGTTTAGTGTCCAGACTCCAGAACTCGAGTCTCTGATGTTTGTCTCTAATCCTGCTCTGCTGCTGCTGCTGCTGCTGCTGCTGCGTTGCTTCAGTCGTGTGCAACTCTGTACAATCCCATAGATGGAAGCCAACCAGGCTCCCCCATCCCTGGGACTCCTGCTCTACCACGTATAAAGTGCTGACCTTAGGAAAATTGGGTTTGTCTCCCTGTTTCAGTGTATTCATCCATATATGATAGGGACAATAACGTTACTTATATCATGTTGTGTATTATGAAGATTAAATGAGCTATTATTTATGCAGCCCTTAGATCAGTGATCTGCATGTAGATACATTATCTTTGTGTTGGTTAAGTTTCTAAAAATGTTATGCAGATACCTAGGTATGCATAGGTAGAATACATTCTTTTTGTTTTTTCCTTTGGTGTGTGGGAGGAAATTAGGGGTAGCTTTTTATTGTAGTGTAATATACACATCATGTAACTTACTGTTTTAAGTGTATAACTTAGTGGCACCAAGAGCAGTGCCACCGTTCTTCACCATTTATCTAAAGAACTTTTTCATCCTTCCAAACTGAACATCTGTAGCCAATAGAGAGTAACTCTTTATGCTGTCTACCCTTGATTTCCATTCCTGGTAACCTCTATTCTACTTTCTTTCTCTATGAATTTGACTACTCCAAGTACCTCATATAAGTGGAATCATACAATATGTGTTCTTCTGTGTCTTATTTTACTTGGCATAATGTTTCAAATTTCATTTATACTGTAGCATGTATCAGAATTTCAGTGCTTTTAAATCTGAATACCATACTATTCCAGTGTGTGTTTGTATATATGTGGCTGTGTGTGTGTATATATATATTCCATTATATATATATGAATATATATCATGTATATATGTATATGTGACATTTTATTTGTCCATTGAAGAATGTGAATTATTTCCACCTTTTAGCTACTGAGAGTAATGTTGCTATGTACGTTGTCATATAAATATCCATTTACATCCCAGCTCTCAATTCTTTTGAGTATATACCCAGAGTGGAACCACTTTATCACAAGGTAGTTCTGTGTTTACCTTTTTTGAGGAATAGCTTCACTGTCTCCCACCGTAGCTGCACCATTTCACATCTCCACCAGCAGTGTGAAAGAGTTCCAGTTTCTTCCTGCCAACGTCCTTGCCAATAGTTGCTACTTCCTTCCTTCTTCTTTCCTTCCTTTCTTATTTTTCTTCTTTCCTTCCTTCTTTTGGATAATAACCATCCTAAGGAGTCAGAAGTGAACTTCAGTTGTGGTTTCTTATATTAGGTCATGACAATTTGGGGTTTTAAGAATAAGTAAACTGTAGCTAGGAAAAAGCTGGGGGAGGACACTGAGAATGTTCTGGGCAGAACTTACAGCCTGTGAAAGCGCCTCGGGCAGCAGAGAGGGCACGGCAAAGCCCACTTATTTGCAAAGGCTTTGTGTAGCCAGAGGGACAGTGGGGACACTGGTGAGAGGCAGACACTGAAGAGTGTGTTTCACGAGTTGGCTTGTGTTCCCCCTTTTCCCTCCACCAAAACAGGTAAGTGAAAGTCTTAAGCTCAAGCACTGCAATGGGTGACAATATATGGAAGTAGAATTAGTGTCGATGTAATTAGTTAAGATGAAGGAAGCCTACTGCAATAGGGTGGGCTCCCAATCCAATATGTTTGAAATCCTTATAAGAAGACAACGGCGTGAAGACAGACACTGCGAGAGTATCACGAGGGGCGGGCGTGGAGGGGGAGGGTGGCATCTATGAGCCAAGGATCCTCCAAGAAGACGGGAAGTAACCAGAGGCTAGGAGGACACTAGGAAGGATCCAGGGATGTGGGCACCCTGCTGATATCTTTATTTCAGACGTGTAGTTTTCAAACTATGATAAAATAAGTTTATTTTACTATGTTGTTCAAACCAGTTGGTTTGTGGTACTTTGCTATGCCAGCCCTAGGAAATGAAAACATCATATAACAAAGGCTAGGCGTTATCCTAGGAGAAATGATGTGCCAGGGGAAAGTGCCAGAGAGAAGAGAGAAAAGCTGGTAAGGATAGTTGAGAGGCTTTCGGCAGGATTTGAACAGGAGGATTAAGAGAGCAGAGTCGGATCGACATATTGCATTGATGTGAGATGTTTAGCCAGACAAATAACCAGGACTCAGTCAGGGCAATAATAAAAACAAAAAAAGAGAGTGATAGCGAGAGAACGGGGACACGCATTTACTCAGTGCTTGGTCTCCATCAAACACCGAGATAAACACTTAGTGGCGAAAAATTTCACTTGTTTCATGAGCAAGCGCTCAGTCGTGTCCAATCCTTAGCAACCCATGGACTGCAGCCCGCCAGGTTCCACTGTCCGTGGGGTTTTCCAGCCAAGAATACTGGAGTGGGTTGCCATTTTCTACTCCAGGGGATCTTCCCGACCCAGGGACCGAACCCGCGTCTCATGCATTGACAGCTGGATTCTTTACCACTAAGCCACTTGGGAAGCTCCATAAAATACATAAAATATATATGTAATCAACATATACTATTGATTTTAAACATATAAAATCTTGAAACCTATGTGCACTGGTATACATCTACATGGACACAAGTTCTGAAGACCTTTTAATGGATTTTTGCAAAAATTAACTACTTTGAGACAATGGACAACAACAAGCCTGTTTTCTTTAGCTGATCCCTGACAAAGCATTTTAGATTCAGTGTTTAACTTATGGAAAGATATACAAACAGTTAAAAACACTTGTTTCATAAAACATTCCTATAATGTAACTACTATTTTTAATATCTATTATTTCAATGAAGGAAGTCTTGAAGAAGAGAACCATCCGAGGACAAATAGAGATTAAATTGTTCAAGACAAGAGTCTAACTGATACAGCTTTTCTCCAGAGCCCATGGTCTGAGTCACTTGGCTGTATTTACCTCAATCAGAAGGGACAGTGTTAGAGAGCATGAAACAGGGAGACATTTCCATGGAGTAATCAAAAAAATTCTTAAACTTTAGACGATCAGGTGAAGGAGTGGGTGATGCTGTCATCTACACAAAGGAATGTTGAAGTTTGGAGCAGGTGCCGTCCAATGAAGGAAACTGAGTTCCTTTTTGTCAGGGACAGAAAATAGCATCGTGTCCGCAGGCCTGAATGAGCTTGGTCATTTCCTCTGAACACTGCCCCCCCATCCAGTCTCCGTCACTGCATGAACGACATGCAGCTGCATTCCCTGCCCAAGTTCCAGGAAAGCATCTGGAAATAAACAGCACTTAGCTCTGCCGCCCAAACAAAGGCATTGTTTCTTTAATAACACGGCTCTTTGGAGACCATCTCCAGCTCTACTTCAGAAGCCAGGCTGTGCCGACCCTGACATGATGTAGCTTGCTCAGTTCTGCTGGGCAAAGGCCTACGTGGGAGCTGTGGTGGGCACCTAACGAGAATGGAAAATACAGCTTGGTGGTGACTTTTGTGAGCCCCTTAAACTGCAACAGGCAGCGACTCATTTAAGAATGCAGGTGGTGGACCCTCTGTCTATTTAAATTGTGTCTGTCTGCGTGCACACACAGGTCACTGAACTGCAGCAGGATTGACTGCTGTCAGCCGTGTGTGTACGTCTGCAAGCATGCTGTCTGGAAACCCAGCAGAAGTGAAGCTCTTCCCAACCAGTGTAACAACGAGAGCCTATTCTGAACTGACATCTGCTGATATTTACGTAGCGCCGGTGGCGGTGGTGTGGGGAGGCGCCGCTGTTTGTTGCTGTCTGTGCTAAGGCGCTCAGTCGTGTCTGACTCTTTGGGACCGCAGGGACTGTAGCCTCCACCAGGCTCCTCTGTCCCTGGGGATTCTGCAGGCAAGAATACTGGAGTGGGCTGCCATGCCCTCCTCCAGGAGATCTTCCCAACCCAGGGATCGAATCCAGGTCTCCCACATTGTTTATTGAACACAAAATAAATGTTTGGCACATTGTCATCTCACTTCCTGTATACACATCAGGATATGCTGTATATGTAACAGTTACAAAGCTTGTCATGAAACAATCAACCACAGAACTTCAGAGATACATTAAGTAAACATTAAAGTCGTTGTTCATGAGTCTAGAGTCGCTTGGTCAGTTCTGCTGCTCTGAACTAGACTTGATGGGGCTCGCACAGTAGATGTTCAGCCCTGTGTTGGCTATGCAACTTCCCAGATCTTACGACTTCCTCAAGTGTATGGAGCCTTGGCGGCGACAGCTGGGCTGACTCAACTCTGCTCTACCTGCCTCCTCATCCAGCAGTCTATCCCAGCATGTTTTCCTAGGAAGGAAGAGAGGTCAGAGAGGAAGCTGAACCACATAAGCACATTTTGGAGTCATTGCCTGTCACATTTGTTACCCCTCTGTGGACCAAAGAAAATCACAAGGTCAAGTCAGAAGTCAGAGTTGGACAATGTGTCCCAGGGTGGGAGGGGACAGCAAAGGGTGGGAGGCAGGAGTAGCTTTAGTAGGATCCACTGATGCAATTTATGTACCACAGCATACTTTTCCATTTAATCCTCATAAGAATTCTATAACCAGTTTAGAAATGAAGACACTTAGCTATTTAATGTCCCATCTTATTTAATACTACACAGCTATGAAATTAGGAAGCCAGGACTTGAAGTCAAGATAACTCTTGTCTGTCTGTTTGTTTGTGTGGGTTTGTCCATTTCCATTACATGATGGGAACTAGACTCCAACAGAACGAGGCAGGGACTCATGAGAATGAGGGGTGGCAGTCCAGTGAGCTGTAACTCAGGGAACGGCCAAATAAGAGGTCATACTGAGAAGTCTGAGTCAGCTGTGGGTACAAGAAAGATGTGAATTTCAGCTGGACAGCCAGCAAGAACCTATCTAGATTACTGCTATGAAAGAATAACAGCAAGGTCCCTGGAAGAAGAGTTTTCAGGATCCAGGAAACAGGAAACACGGCCAGGCAGCTGGGAACCAGGGCTGGGTTTCAAGTCAAGGAAAAAACTAGCACGAGGAAGGGAAACCTCGTTTAAAGCTGGTCATTGACTTCCTCTTGCCTTTTGTATGGAATTCAACATCCTTGACCTGGTCTCTGATATGTTCCTTGGGTTGACATCATTTTAGACCGATCTCCCTCTCATTCTCCTTTCCCAGATTAATGTCAAATGCACCATGTTCTTTCTCACCTTCTGGCATTTACACATCATCTCCCTTTTATCTGAGACACTTTTTTTCCCCCTAACTTTTTACACTTCCTCTATGCGGCTAGCTCTTATGCATCTTTCAGTTTTTTATTATTTCAGATTAATTAAATGTTATCCCCTCTAAGACACTTCCAGAGCACCCTGTACTTCTTCACATTTGCACATATTTGTTTCATTCTTTGTCTTTCCTCTAGAGCAAGGGTTGGAGAACCTTTCCTGTAAAGAGCCAGATAATATGTCTTATATCCTTTGTGGGCTACATAATCTCCAATGTTACTACTCTACTCTGGTGTTATGGAGTGAAAATTGTATTAACAGTCTGCAAGTGAATGGGCACATCTGTGTTCCAATAAGGCTTTATTTATAAAAACAGATTGTGGACTGAATTTCATCCATGGGCTATAGCTTGCTGTTTCTTTCTCTGGAGTGTAAGCTCCATGAGACTTGGGAGTTTGTCCATGATGGTCACCACTGGGTCCCAGTAACCAGTACAGAAATGGCTCACAGTCGATGTAAAACCCCTTCACGGAGTATAGCCTTGTCCTGGTGAAGGGGCTTGCATAACTCAATGAAGCTATGAACCATACCATGCAAGGCCACCCAAGATGGACAAGGCCACCCAAGATGGACAATGCCCATCGAAAGTAACGATTAGACTCTAGGGAGGGTCTGGATGGGGGAATCAAGTACAGCCCTTGATTCATCCAAATGTCTAGCTAGTTGTATTTATTAGATTTGCATAACTGTCATAAAATTACCTCAAACCTGATGGCTAAGAACAATGACAATATCTTTCTGTTCTGTTCTGTAGGTCAGAATACTGGGATGCAATCTCAGGGGGTTAAACTCGAGGTGTTAGCTAGGTTGTCTTCCTTTCTGGACACTCTCGGGGGGGCATCTGTTTCAAGGTCACCTCTATCCCTTTGTTCATGGGTCCCTTCTTCCAACTTCACAGTCCACTCTCTCTGACCGCTTTCCATCTTCCTATCTCCCTCTCTCACCACAGTCATGAAACATTCTTTACTTTTAAAGGTGTGTGTAATCAGATTAGACCCAGATAAAAATGTGACATTTAATAATCAAAGAGCATGATTTAAAAGTTCATGTAGATATCCAATTACTACAAAATATCTAAGATTCTAAACAGACAATTTTACAAGATTGGCTAAAACGAGCAATTGAATGAGGACCCACTATGTTCTTAATATGTTACACATGGTGCTGAATATTTTCCAGCTTTATTGAGATATCACTGGCATGTAACACATAATTTTAAGGGGTACAATCTGTTGGTTTAATACACTTAACATATTGTGAAATAATTGCCACTGTAGCCTTAGATAACACCTCTATCTTGTCATAAATTACCATTTCTTTTTTAAGACTGTTAGCAATTTTCAAGTATATAATACAGTATTATTAACTGCAATCACTGTGCTATATATTAGATCCTGGGACTTACCTTACAACTTGAAGTTTGTACGTTTTGACCAACATCCTTCCATTTCCTCCACCCTCTAGCCTTTGTTAAATGTCATTCTAGTCTCTGTTTTAATGAGTTTGACTCTTTAAGATTCCACATATAAATACATGATACCATGTAGTATTTGTCTTTCTGTTTGACTTATTTCATTTAGCATTATATCCTCAAGGACCATTCATGTTGTGGCAAACAACCTTATTTCCTTCTTTCTCTTGGCTGAATAATAATCCTGTCTCCTCCCGCACCCCCCCCCATGTGTGTGTGTGTGGTGTGTGTCTATGTGTTTATCTATTTATCCATTGACAGACCCTTAGATTTTTCCCATATTTTGGCTGTTATGAATAAAACGCAATGAGCATGAGAGTGCAGATCTCTTTGAAATCGTGTTTTTGTTTCCTTGGGATATAAAGTGGGATTGCTGTATCACACGGCAGTTTTTCAGGAATCATCCTTCTGGTTCCCTTAGGGCTGTATCAATTTATATTCCCACCAACAATGCACAGGGGTTTCCTTTTCTCCACATCCTCACCAACACTTTTTTCTTGTCTTTTTAGTCATAGCCGTCTGTGTGGCTGAACCACACTGACTCCACTTCTCTGCTCCATCTCAGGACTTCAGCCCTTCCCTCCCCCTTCCCTTTCTGCGTGGCTGAGCTTTAGCTTATTCACAAGGAATGTGCCCAGCCAGATCAGTTTCCTATCAGCATCTCCCCTTGCCTTCATCTGATATGAAAACTGGAAGAATGTCTTTTGCTGAGGAAGTTGGTTAAGTGCAGAGATCCTGGGAGGGGAGGAAACCCCTTGGTTCCTCCTGGTGCAGAGGTGTTTCTCCCTTAGTGAAAAGTGAGTATTAGTCACTCAGTCGTGTCGACTCTTTATGACCCCATGGACTGTAGCCCACCAGGCTCCTCTGTCCATGGAATTCTCCAGGCAAGAATATCGGAGTGGGTAGCCATTCCCTTCTCCAGGAGATCTTCCCCACCCATGAATCAAAATCACATCTCCTGAAATGCAGGAGGACTCTTTACCATTTGAGCCTGTCAGACTCTGTTTTTAGCTTTGGCCCCTTTAAATACCCTGTAGCCTTTTATGGGCTGAAAGTGTAGCTGAGAATGATCAGCATCTTGGGTCACCCAGTTGTAAATTACTCAAGGTAAACTTCATAATTGTTCTTCATGGCGTTGCCTGCTTTGTTGTTTGGTCTCAAAGCTCCTTCTCAGCTCAGAGGATATTATTCATTATCCCCACCATCCAACATCATTCTAACAGGTATGCGATGATATCTCAGTGAGCTTTTCATTTGCATATTCCTGATGATTACTGAGGAAGTGCATTTTATCCTAAGAATCCACTCCAGTTGATTGATGATGGTCTCCTGGAAAGGCGTGTTGAGAAATTTTCTCAGACCTCATGAGAACGCGCTGAACTTGATTATAAATATCTGGGCACTGAAAGAGGCAGTCTGTCTGCCTGACGTGATTTTACCATTCTTGACTTATTTAGGAAATTATATTAAAAAGAAGAAACATGAGTTGCCTAAATTCTGGGATTTAACTCCTAAGAAACCTGGACTATGTTTCAAGCAGGAAAAATTGGCTTCAAATCTCAGTTTCTACCTTTGTTATGACTAAGACTTTATTATCATCACTGACTTCTGTGGATCTCCGTTGTTTCAACTAGAATCTGGAAATGGTAGTGATTCCTACCTCACAGCTCTGTTATAAAAGTTTAATAAGGTCATATCTGTTAAGTATTTAGCATCAGATAATTGTTCGGTAGATATTGGTTATTCCAATTAACTGAAGGACTCAGGTCACCAGGGCAGCAGAGAAGGCATTAAATTCAGACATTCTGTTTGCTCAGGGGTAGCTTAAAGGTATTTACATGACAAAAGTAAGCCACAGAAGGAAAACGCTTAGAAAGTAGAGCAAGCACATTGATAAATAGTTCTAAGTAAAAGCAATTTTAGCCTAAAACCCTAAGGCTGTCTTCCCTCTCTTTCTCTGGGTGGCTGTCCAACCCCAGAGATAGGCTTCTTACAGCAACAGAGAAAAATCATGCTCTGGATGGGCAGTGACCACACTTGAAGCCCAGGTGGGTGGATTTGCTGTCAGAAAGAAGCACAAGGAGCCTGATGGACTTAACACGAAAGACAGATCAAGGTGTGAGTGCGTGTGCACATGTGGGCGTGAACGCACGCACGTATGCGTGTGCATGCATAGTTCAAGGAAAACAGGTTTACTCTCAGAAGATGAATCCTGCCCCGTCTTTCCCTGCTAGTATTTATGGAGTCAGCCAGGCACTTTTCCAGTTCACATCACTCTCCACTGACCATTTATCCCATTTATTGGATCCTGGGGGAGCTCCAGAGAGCACCCACCAGCTGTGCCCCTCACGCCTAGGGCTGCACGACTGTCTATTGAGAACCTGAGAGCAAAAGCTCCTTTCACATTTATTATGAAGTAATTCTTTCTTTCCACTGACTTCTGGTGGCAACTGCCTTGAAAGAACAGCTTAGAAGAGATATTAGTCAATTGGTGAGATTTGAATTTGAAACAAAGGAAATAAAAGACAAGTAAAGCCCTTACTTCTGAGATTAAATATTACACTTTTGACATACACTCTTAATAATTTATTTAATCAATGAACACTTTGTTATTTGTAATAGTTCTCTGGACTTTATGATGTTTCCCTCATATACACAAACCAAAAAAAAAAAAAAAAAAACAATAACCCTGATTCTAGGTAGGACAGATTCTATTACACGCATTTAATGAATTAAAAAGAAATTATAACAACATCTCTCTGACAGTACTTTCTACTGACCTTCTTTTCTGAATTTGCTCTCACTATATGTGACTCCCTTGCAACCAACACAGCCTTAGAAATGAATACAAAGCATTTAACCACACCCCTGGCATTTACTTCACTCGTTAATATGAATGAATCACTGCAAGAAGGGATTATCAGTGGTTTTAAACTTAGGGTATTAAAGCTTTCTTGAGTGGGTATGGAGATGGGTTGGGATGTGCATTTCTGTATGAATGTGTAGTATTTAACAGGAAATTAGTGCTTGGGGACCAGCGTTGCTAAATACCTACACTGTAATGACAGTACTGTACAAGCAGGAGTTAGCCTGCCAAAATCTTCTTTCTCAAGAGTCAGTGGAGCAGCATATGAAAAAGATGTTTTGGAATCCTGATATATGGCTTTTCAGCTTGAGCACTCTAAGTTACAGAGCAGGTCATTTGTATTAAATTAAAAAAAAAAAAATCTCCCAGAAGATAAAAGAAAAGGTCAGACTATAAAGTCTAAGGAAAATATATACTCAGAGTAATTCCTTGTTAAAGATGTTAATTATAAAGTTCACAGAGGTCAACCCTCACACATTAACACTGGTAGCTGTAAATTAGAACATTCTGATTTTAATGACTGTTCCTGGCAATGTTACTTTGGGTTTTGTTAGTTTGGTGGAATGTGTGTGTGTGTGTGTTTGTTTAGAAATTAAAGGTCAACAGAATAGCTGGAGGGAAGGAGAATTTATTCAGATCCTTATGAGTACACCCTTGGAAACGTATTGTGGGCATTTTCTGTGACTACAGCACCCTGGAGGAAGAAAGTACTGTGTGGTCTCCGTGGTGGTGGGCAGTGAATTGAAAGAGTGCTTTAGGGCCTGCCCGAACTACGTGCAACAACCTCTCCACAAAATTTAGGCCAGGCAAAGATGTTTCTCTTCTCTCTGTCATTCTCTCTCTTCATCTAGCAGATGAGCGTTTCATAGTGGAATAATTCAAAGTGAAAGAACCCATGGGTAAGGCAGGAGTAGCCATTGAACGTTCCGTAAGCCACTTGATCTCACTGGAGTATCCACATATCCCATCTGCCTTTTTGCAGACAAATTCCATACATTCTATTGGATTTAAATCTTTCTCTCCATTCTGCTTTTCTCCTGTTCCTACATCCTGATAGGATTATGTAGAATTTCGTCAAGCACTGCGGTGGTGGTTTAGTTGCTTAGTTGTGTCCGACTCTTGTGACCCCATGGACTGTAGCCTGCCAGGCTCCTCTGTCCATGGGATTCTCCAGGCAAGAATACTGGAGTGGGTTGCCATTACCATAAGTTTTAAAATAGGCTTTTTTAGAGTCTGCATCAGAGTCTCAAGTCAGAATATGATTAGTCCTATACTCAGAATCTCATATCCCTGTATTTACCATTGCCTAAGTCGTTGTAAATAGAGTTAAGGATATTGCAGTCCTTTGCCTTCTCCACAAAGTACAAAGTATACATTTTCTAAAAATTAGTATTGATATTTATTGTAACTTTTAAATATGTGTCTTCAACAATATATCCGGCTTCCCTGATGGCTGAGCAGGTAAAGAATCCGCCTGCAATGTAGGAGACACAGGGGATGCAGGTTCCATCCCTGGGCCAGGAAGATCCCCTGGAGAAGGAATGGCAATCACTCCAGTATTCTTGCCTGAAAATTCCCATGAACAGAGGAGCCTGGTGGACTACAGTCCAATGGGTTGCAGAGAGTTGCAACTGAGCGAATAAGCACACGTGAAACACAGCAATATATGGTATAATGTGTTACATATATTAGGTCCTCAACAAGTGCCTTTGCCATAAGTAAAATCTCTTTGAATATATGCTTTATTTGACCAGGAAGTATTATAAGCTCAGGCACTAAGCTAGAAGCTTAGTCAATAGAGGAACATTCAGTACTTGTAAAGACACATTTAGCCCAAATGATGGAAATCAAATGTTATATCTGTTTGCATTACTTAAAGCATTTCCAATTACAGAAGGAAAAAAAAAATAATGAATAAAACTGTCACATACATTTCAATGCAATAAAATTGTATATACTCTACTTTTAATTTTGTATACATTCTTTTTTTTTCTGTTATATATTCTGGACTAATTCATGTGGTTTGTAGGAATCAAATTCTGTTTGGATTCTTGCACAAGCAATTAATGCCTTGCCATACTCTGGAAAATCACATTCAGTACCAGGGACAGAGCAAAATTGCTCCTTTCTGAACTACAGCTGTTTCCTGAATTATTTTTTTCTCCTGCTAATACATCCAGACACACGTCTGTTTCTTAATTGCAGGAGGAGTTGTTACAAGACATCTTGAATTTTAACAACCTATTTTAAATGAAGGAAATGGACTAAAAGCAGACTAGGGAAAACTTTAAGTATTTTTGTAGGATTCAAAAATTAACAACCCAGAAGTATGTAAAGACGAACATTGATATTATACAGATGAACAAATGGCTGGGGGGCGGGGAGGAGGGAGCCATCATTAACAAATAGAGGATATTATAGGACAGACTTATCAGAGAATGGGAGAATGGGCTGGACAATGTTGTCGTAAACACACCAAGACATACTGGACGAATTGAAATTTACGTTTAGGGTGGCAAAAAGCATTTTGAGAATTTGGTCTTATGGATGGAAAAGGAAGTCCCAATGTTTTCAAGGAAAGAAATAACTAATAATACCAGAATTGTGATTAGCTCATCTTTTTTCAAACAAAGGGAATTTAAAACAATTACACAGTGTTTTCATAAAGCCTTAGAATTATAAAATATTACAGATTAATGTCACCAACATGTGAATTGATTATCAAAATGGACCATTTTTTAAGATTTTGTCTTTTGACTGTGGTGGGTCTCTCGCTTCACACAGGCTCTCTCTAGTTGCAGTGAGTGGGGTTACTCTTTGTTATGGTGAGTGGGCTTCTGCAGTAACTTCTCTTGTTGCGGAGCTCAGGTTCTAGGCTTGCAGACAGACATAGTGTAGTTGCCGCTTATGGGCTCTAGAGCACTTTCTAGTTGTGATACACAGGCTTAGCTGCTCTACAGCGTGTGGGATCTTTCCAGACTAGGACGAAACCAGTGTCCCTTGCATTGCAAGGCAGATTCTTGACCACTGGACTGCCAGGGAAGCCTTGAAATGTATAATCTTCATCTGTGCTGTGCATTTCCTATGGAGAAGGTAGCCACTTATTTTTAGACTTCTCATCTCTTTATGAACACTTGTGTTTGTCAAATATTTATTAAATCCCCACTATGTTTTTAAAACTTCAAGAGGCAATGTCCATCAGAGTGGCCAAGACACAGTGCACATCTCATGGGAACTCCCAGCTGCTGGAACGTGAAGATGGCTGTCTTGGTCAAGGGCAGGGCATGCCCTGCGGAAAGGAGTTGAGCAAATACTGGTTTTCTTGGTTAGTATGTGTTAGTGCATATTTAATCTATTTTCACTGTGTCTGTCATCTCCGTTTGCACACCTGAGTAACCTTCTGATGTTTGCATAAATATCCTGCTTGCCACTAAAACATAATTTTTTGTTCTTAGAGCCCTGCTTTCTGGTAAAAGTATATGTATTTACAGCTATCTATTTCACATTTAATGTATGTTTATTTTGGTTATGATGTTAATAAATGGCAGTGGATTATTAGAAAAAATATCAGTTGAGGCAGCAGCTCACTTTATAAAAATGTGAAAAAAATGTATGTTTTAGTTCTTCCTCGTGATTTCTTCTAAGTATCTTATTCTTTTTATGAAGCCCCAAAACCTATACTCAAAGAAATACTGTGATTCTATAAAGGTTTATATTATCACTATTGATAGTTGTCATAATAACAAATAATTGAAGATACTACTTGACCACTATGTGTAGGATACAGTACTAAGTACTTTCCTTGGTTTATCTCACTCAATTTTTATTTAATCATCACACTTAGTGGAGGTATATATATATTTTTTCCTTCTATATGTCATAGATTTGAAAACCGAGACTTGGAAAACATGTAATTTGTCCAAAGTCAAGCACTTGTTATGTATGTGTATGCTTTTGTGTACCTTAACAAATATTTTTGTTCTATTTACTATTTGCCAAGAATGGTTTTAAACAAGTTACAAGAATGAAGTTATTTTGTTAGTATTTTTATTATATCCACTTTATAGATGTGGAAATGGAAGTTTCATGAGGCAAACTCCCTGTACCCAAGATCACACCTTACAAAGGGATGAAATCAAGATTCGAGTCCAGACAGTCTGACTTCCAAGTTCACTGTTTTAAATAACATCCTAAGGCTTTTGGGAAGGGTACTTTAATCCTTCAAACTGTCCTTCTCAACTCTTTACTGCTTACATTCATCTGAATATCCCTTTTAGTGAAGGGGACTTTGAATCCTCACTTTATTTTGTATAATGATTTTTCTTTATTAAATCCACTTCTCATTTCTTTAGAGACTTAGAAAGCCACTTCTTTACTTCCAAAGCACTTGCGATTCAGTGGTTCTGAAATCTAAAGGGCGATCAGGGCAGGGGCATCCTTGTCTGCCATCAAAATCCAAGCCCTCTCACCGCTCTTCCCCTGCCACACACACAGCTACACAGCTTACCGTGTACTTTTGTTTACAATAATCTGTGCCTCCTGCTTTCTGAAATATCCCTTGACTGTTACTTCTGTGCCAGTTATAACCTCAACTCCATTATAAATGTCTCCTTTATGTCAGAAACCTTCTCACAGAATGTTCCCTCACCTTCTTTTGTTTCTGAAACCAACTCTCCCCTGACAACACTTCTTCTTTGAAGCTGGTTTATTAGTTCTCACCTTGTGGTCTCCGAGGTGATGTCACCACTCTCTAACTTATTTTTGCTTCTATTACAAATCTTTCTCTTGCTCTCTTACAAAAAGCTCTCCTTTGTGTCTCACAATCTCCAACTGTACATTCTACTGATTAATGGATATTTTTAGTGTCTTACATAAGTGACCTGTCCCTCTCCAAAATGCTCAAATGTTTTTAAAAAGATATATGAGTTCCTAGTTATGAATGTATCAAGTCTCACAGTATCTGCATAGACCCTTTGACCAGAATCGTGGTCTCTAAGTCTCCCTTACTACTCATTAATATCATATACTGACCATTGTTTCACAGCACATACCATGTAGGACCTAGATTCTTATCTTCCTCTGAACTCTATGTCTCTCCTTCAGTATGGAGCTGGATCAGCAATATAACCATACTGCTCTCAACATTTCTCAACCTCTTTGAATCATACAACTTTCAAAATCACTTCCTAAAGTAACTCACATTAAAGCATACCATTTTCCAACAATACCAATATTTTTTATCTCTAATTATATATGAGATTCAATAAACAAACTTTTTAATGTAATAGACAATGTACTAAGCAGCTAACATCTTTTAACTCTTAATCCTCATCATTAACTATTAATACTTCCATTTTTTAATGAGGAAAGGAAGCCAAGATTGTCTACATTACTTGTGCAAGTTTATGCCCCTGTATATAGGGTGGAAGGCTTTCCCAGCAACTCAGTGATAAAGAATCTGCCTACCATACAGGAGACGCAAGAGATGCAGGTTTGATCCCCGGGCTGGGAAGATCCCCTAAAGGAGTGCATGGCAATCCACTCCAGTATTCTTGTCTGGAGAATTCGATGGACAAAGGAATGTGGTGAGCTACAGTCCACAGAGTCACAAAGAGTCAGACACGACTGAAATGACTAAGCACATGTGCATATATAGAATGGACGCTGGTATTTAAACTCTCAGAAATGTGGCTATATAGGACTCGTGTTCTCAATGATATGCTTACTGGGCAAGCTTTGTGGTCGAATGAGGAATTCCCATATGCAGAAAAGTCAGTTGTGTTATATATACAAACAACTTAATTACCACTGAATGTAGCTATAGCTATAACATACAACCTAAAATATAGAACGTAAGTATTAGTCACCTTTTTTCACATTATTCAGAGAAGCTTCATATAACGATTATTCTGAAAAAAAAAAAAAGGAGGTAGCAGCAACAGTTTAGACACTGAAGGATATATTTTTTAAGTGTTTGAAGATTTTAAATGTGCATAATTTAGATTTTCAAGTCTAAGTGCAAAGATTATGCATACTACATCGTATCCATGCCAATTGAAAATTCTCATCCAAGCTCCATTTGTTGAGAACCTGAAACTCTGAGAATGCTTCCTTTGACAAAATCCCAACAGCTCTTAAATCATGTATCTTTAAGAAAAGTGAAAGAGAAGGGACACATTGGAGGCATGAAGGAGAAATATCATTTTGAGAGACAGAATCCCCAGGGAAATCGGACTGTTCAGCTAAAATGGATTTATTGGCCCCTGTGATGCCCAGCTTGCTAACACCATGTATTGTTTACTCTGTTCTTTTATTCCTTGTTCCCGGGAGGAAATTTGGTATTGTGCTTGCCTTTTCAGTGATTTCAAAACTTCTATTCACTACCTACTCTTAACTGTTCTACCTGCCACCACCTGATCTACCATCTTGAAGCACCACTTTATTCTGACACGTTTATTTTTTTCCCCCACAAAGACTTTCACATAGCCCAGAACACCTACAAGAAACAGTTACTTTGCCTGGCATTTAAAGCCCTGAAAATCTCAAGATTCGCAACACTGTCCAAATGTTTCACTAGTACAGAATATGAATTTGCCATCAAAATAAGACATTCATTTTCTATCTTTGTTTACATTGTTAATCAAATTAAGAAAGCAGAAAGGCTTTTTTTTTTTGCTTATATTCTCTTCTACAGAGCTATGAAATTTCATAATCATTTGAACTCTTGACAGTTTACAATTGGATGTCTTCAGCTTGCTGTTGTTCAGTCACTCAGTTGTGTCTGATTCTTTGTGACCCCATGGACTGCAGCACCGCCAGTCTTCCCTGTCCTTCACCATCTCCCAGAGCTTGCTCAAACTCACGTCCAGTGAGCCGGTGATGAAATCCAACCATCTCATCCTCTGTCATCCCCTTCTCCTCCTGCCCTCAATCTTTCCCAGCATCAGGGCCTTTTCCAATGATTTGGCTCTTCACATTAGGTGGCCAAAATATTGGAACTTCAGCATCAGTCTTTCCAGTGAATATTCAGGGTTGATTTCCTTTAGGATTGACCGGTTGGATCTCCTTGCAGTCCAAGGGACTCTCAAGAGTCTTCTTCAACACCACAGTTCTAAAGTATGAATTCATTGGCACTCAGCCTTCTTTATGGTCCAACTGTCACATCCATATATGACTACTGGAAAAATCATAGCTTTGACTTGATGGACCATTGTTGGCAAAGTAATATCTCTGCTTTTTTAATATGTTGCCTAGGATTGCCATAGCTTTTCTTTCAAGAAGCAAGTGTCTTTTAATTTCATGGCTGCAGTCACTATCTGCAAGGATTTTGGAGCCCCAGAAAATAAAGTCTGTCACCATTTCCATTGTTTCCCCATCTATTTGCTATGAAGTGATGGGACTGGATGCCATGATCTTCGTTTTTCGAATATTGAGGTTTAAGCCAGCTTTTTCGCTATCCTCTTTCACCTTCATCAAGAGGCTCTTTAGCTCCTCTTCACTTTCTGCCATAAGGGTGGTATCATCTGCATATCTGAGGTTATTGATATTTCTCCCGGCAATCTTGACTCCAGCTTGTGCTTCATCCAATCTCGTGTTTCACCTGATGTACTCTGCATTTAAATTAAACAGAGTGACAATATACAGCCTTGACATACTCCTCTCCCAATCTGGAACAAGTCTGTTGTTCCATGTCTGGTTCTAACTGTTGCTTCTTAGCCTGCTCACAGGCTTCACAGGAGGCAGATAACATGATCTGGTATTCTCATCTCTTTAAGAATTTCCAGTTTGTTGTGATCCATACAGTCAAAGACTTTAGTATAGTCAATGAAGATTTTTTTTTTTTCTGGAATTCTCTTGCTTTTTCTATGATCCAACAGATGTTGGCAATTTGATCTCTGGTTCCTCTGCCTTTTCCAAATCCAGCTTGAACATCTGAAAGTTCTCGGTTCATGTACTGTTGAAGCCTAACTTGGAGAATTTAGAGCATTCAAAATCAGTTTAGAACTATATATTCTGAATAATAAATGTATCTATATAGCTGTTTTGTTTGTATATCCTCTTCCATGATCCTTGGCAGTGTCACCCAAGATTGGTTACTTTGATGTCTTCCTTTGGTGAATGAGGAAATGTGTCACAACACTCACCCCAGTTATCCTGAAGATTAGAACAGCCAGAGTCTAAAAGGCATCCATGAGTATCTGATATGTAATGAGTACTGTGGGAGCTATTGCTATTTTCACGCTTAATGTTGCGGTTGTACTGTGTCCAATATGTAGTCCTTGGCCACGACCAACAACACACGCAAACATCTTTTGTCCCTCAATCTTTCCTGTTTGAACAGTACCTCCTGCACTCAACTATTCTGGCCAACCTTAGATATTATCTTAAGTTTTCATTTTCCCCTCACTTCAAAAATTTAAGTCACAAACTCCTGTCTATCACAACTCAGAAAAATGTCTCAAGTCCATTTGCTTCTCTTGTTTCTGACTTGTACCACCACCTCGACGTCATCCTCCCCTCTCACATGGACTACTGCCCTGGCTCACTAACAGACTTCTGTTTCTACTCTTTTCCACTTCTGCTCATGAAACAGCCAGAGCGATCATTTAAAATATGTTTCACTTTGAAAATTCATCTGTTGTTTTTTGTTATTTTTAGGATAAAAACCTGTACATGTTACTATGGCCTGGAGAAGGTTCACAGTTTGCTTCTTTGTATCTTCAGCTTTGTTTCATTGCGGTTTTCCCTGGATCCCGCTGGATCTTAGGCTCATTAACAGCCCCTCTCTCCTTCTCATGCACAAGGTCTCTTCTGTATCTGAGACATTGCATATCATGTTTCCTTTGTTTGGAGAGTGATTTTATACCCTCTTTAATATATCTGCCCAATTTTCATTAAGTCCATAGTTACATGAGCTCACAATCATATCCAAACGTCATATAAAATGCCACCTCAGAGAGATTGGTCTGGTCATTCTATTTAAAGTGGCCTCTATCCATTGTGCTTTCTCACCTCTCAGTTAGTGTTTTCATAGCACATAGCTCAACAGTAATGATCTTGTTGATTTACAGTATACCTTTTAACGTACACCTTCCTCTTTGGAATATAAGTTCCATTAGGGCAGGAGTCCTATCTGTCTTGCTCATGACTACATCCCTACCATCTTGTCCTCAATGAATATTTATTGAGTAAATGAAAGACTCGTGTGCATTTTTAAGAAAGCATCCTTTATCCATCCAACTGATTAAATAGTTTCTTATGTGTGATGCATTAAAATCTCCCTCACTTTTAACTTATAATTTACTTTCTTATTCCTCCTCTAGATCTAAATCCCCTGATAGCATAGGCTCCTCATATTTCCCACTGAAATATGAGAAACACATGGTCTCATATATCATGGTGTTTAGTAAGTGATTAATCAGCAAGTGAATGGCCTGTGTTTGGAATATGGTGTATGTCATCATCCAACTGCTCATTTAATCAACACCTATTAAACAGTCTATGGTAAAGAAACAGAGAAAAGGGAATGTTTAATAAGACAGGCCTGCTTTCTGCTTGTGCCAGGAAGCTTGTGGTCGACGGCAGGTTTTCTCAGCTCTCGCCGTCTGGAGCTGGGTAATTCTTCAGTGTGGGGTGCAGTCTCACATGTTGTAGGTTGTTTGACAGCTTATCTGACCTCCATCTATTATTTGCCTGTAGTACGCCTCCTCACCCCCAGTTTTCACAGCCAAAAGCATCTTTGGGCTTTCCCAGATGTCCTCTGGAGTGTCAAATCACCTCTGGTGGACAACCATTGGTCTAGTAAAAGAAACCTATGTTGCTATGTAAGCAGATATGTGTGTAACCACAAATTGTGACCAATGCTATGGAAATAAGAGTAAAGACTGAAATGTTAGAATATAACTGGGGAGACTGACTTGAAACTGGTGGGTGGAAGTGGTCAATGAATTCAATGTTACTGGTGATATCCTACAGCAAGAGTAGGATGACAGGTAAAACGTTGGAAGAAGAAGGTTTTGGGCAGAAGGGCTAGCATGTGTGGAGGTCCTGAAGCATCACACAGCTTGGTTTGCACGGGAGAACTGGCTCATGCGGACTGAGGCGTGAGGTAGCATGAGAGGGAGCCGGGAAGTTACAGGCAAGGCCATGCAGGGGACTGAGCATCATTAGGAATTTAGGATTCTATCCTAAGATAGATATCGCGGGTTTCCCCAGTGGCTCAGCAGTTAAAGAATCTGCCTGCAATGCAGGAGATGTGACAGGAGCCACAGGTTCAATCCCTGGGTCAGGAGGATCTCCTGAAGAAGGAAATGGCTATCCACTCCAGTATCTTACCTGGGAAATCCCATGAACAGAAGACCCCATAATCCATGGGGTTGCAAAGAGGTGGACATGACTTAGCAACTAAACACAATCATAAGGTTAAGAGGAAGAAGGGAAAGTGTTAAGCAGCAAGAGTGAAGTAGGGGCATCCAAAATAGAACTGGATTTCTATAAACAAAATTTTGTGACTGCGTAATGGGGAAGGAGGCTATGAGAGGAATTAGGGTGAGAGACGATAGTGACTTAATCTGGAGGAGTAGTGTTGGACACTGAAACGTGGATGGTGGATAAAATCACCGTGGTTTGTGTGCAGAGTGGCGTGGGTTTACTTCCTTGGGAAAAGTACCCTGTAGTGGGCAGGTGTGCTGTGTTGGGATCACCAAGATGAGGTTTCCTTGGGGAGCTCTGGATCGTGTTTAGCAGCGTTTGCGCTTCTTTAACACTCAGTCCGGCTCCTGAGTCACCCGACAGGTTTCTGCCTTGCAAACCTCACAGATGGTCCGCTCTCTCTCCCCACTCTGGAGAGCCCACTCCTCCTTCTCCTGGAGGTGTGAGCAGGTGGGTATGTGCTCTGTGTGGAATGGGGAGAGGGGAGAGAAGAAGTCAAGCAGAATGAGTTCCGGAGTCCAGAGACTGCAGCACAGAGGATCGAGGGGAGAACGGCGGGCTGTTTCCTCTGGCCGGCCGCCTGCCTTGCGTGGCGTGTTAATTAGCAGCGCGCGCGCAAGCTGCCAGCTTTGGGAGGAAGCAGTAATGCAGTGGGAGGTGAGGGAAGACAGTCTTGCCGGGGAAGTGGTTCCTGACTTGTAAATACACCTGCTTATTACGGTGCCACCCGGTTGTGATTTCATAGTTAAGGGTCTGTTCGTTGTCCTCACCCAGACGCCTTGCTTTCACAGAGTTCTAACACAGGGAAAGAAATTCACTCCAGCTTCCGATGTAGCATGCAAACCAAGTCCTGTTTTCAAACATTAAAAAACAGAACTGATTGGATTCTCATTTACAAGGAAATAAAGACAAGTTACTAAATTAGCTCTGCTAAAGATAATTTATAATGTTTTTGTTTGTTTTTAAGCACAGAATGTAGTGTCTTTATTGGAACAGACACTAGCTATTAGTTGCTTCCAGCCCTCTTGTTACAAGTTGGGAGCAAGCAGTAAAGCTCACTATTGAGAGTTTTTCTTTCTTTCTTTCTTTTTTTTTTTAGAAAATTCCTTTATTGATGTGTACATCCATCCAACAGTCATTTCTGGTACAGTTGTTTAGCCTTGAGAACTGGGCCAGGAAAGGAGCAGGCAGAAAAAAAGAGTATGTCTTGGAGTAGGTGAAAATTTGGAGGGATACAAATTCAATCATCCCAACCATGGTAAAAAACAAACATACAAACAAAAAACACAAACCAGAGCCAAATGCAGAGATGTGTGAAGTATTGTGAGTGAGTGTCAAAGAGAAAAGTGATGAGCATCCAACAGAAGGAAAACAAAAAAGATTTAAAAGAGGAAAAGAAAGGGTAGGTGAGAGGAATCCATTTCTCTTTCTATATTATTGAACCCAAAGTAATAATAGTGAGGAGCGATTTGAATTTTCCATCTGCTTTGATGAAGAAACTTAGCTTCTAATTTCAGAGAAGTTGTGGGGGTTGGAAGTGAGTAGGGTACTTATCCAGGACAGAATTCAGGTCTCCCTCCTTCACTCTCCCCCAGAAGGACAGGTCAGACTTAAAAAAATGTTTTTTTTTTTCCCTTCAATATAACCCAGTCAACCCTTAGAAATTCCATGGTTAGAGGAGCCTAGTGGCTATAGTCTATGGGGTCGCAAAGAATTGGACACAACTGAGCAACTAAACTGCCACCACCACCCCTAGAAGAAAAGGGAAGCCACTCTGTTACTAATTATTTGAAGTTAGTTTATATCCAGGATCTTCCAGGATCTTCCAGGATCTTTCTGATATTCCATCAAGGGCTATTTTGAGAGAAAAAAAAGTTTTTTTTTTTAATTAAGAATGTTATATCCAAGAAATCTGGTGAGGCTTAGGGAGGGATATTTTAAAGTCTGAACATCAGGCAAATATTCAAAAATGAGTAAATAGCCCATAGCTGGGATGGCTGTCCACAAAGAAATGAGCATAGAGGTGGCCTCAGGGTCTCCGGAAAATCCATGATTTGAGCTTAGCATCTTTCTTGGCTCCACATCCTTGTCAACTGGTGGTCCTCTCTCATGAAGCTAGGATGTTTGCAACTCAGAAGTCTTCTTCTTTTTTTCTGTTAAATATTTAGACTTTGTATATGAACAGCTCATTCAGTTAACATCAGTCACCCTTAGACTCCAACAGCCAAGAGGGAAAATGATATTCAGTCCATGAGCTTTAGTCTTATAGCAGCCATGGTCTATCTTGTAAAGAGGTCTCCTTATAAAACCCTTAAAGATGACAGTAGATTAAAGGGAAACCTTGGACTTCCTCTGGGTAAGAGCTCCCACACTTGAACTTAGGCTGAATTGAGAATAGCAGAGTACCTGAGGCAGTGGGGAAGGTTAAGATTATTGCAACTATTAACATCAATCAAGTTCTTCTTATGTGCAAGGCACTGTGTTCATCATTACATGAATTATCTTATTTAACAGCCTTAAATTCCCTTTTTATCCTAATCATATACTTAAGAAAACTGAGACATACTGAGAATAAATTTTCTCAAGGTCATATGCCTACTTAGTAGTAGCAATTCAAATTGACTCTCCAACATCAATATTTTTTTTTCGTTGTCTTTGCTGTAACTTATCTTTCCAGGATCATTATATTTTCTTTATAAAATGAGAAAATTGAATATCCTTGTGTCTTATTTCTTAGTCTTTGTTATAAGGACTTCTCTTTTTCTAATACAGCCTTTTCCCAAAGTGTTTTCCTTAGAACACTCATTCAAAGGGATTTTAATAACCATTCTGTTTAAGGTTGGAGTAGGTAAAAAGATATCCGTGATCAAAAATGTTTAAAACACGGTGGAGTAAGGAATCACATTTTGTAACTGAACATTTAAAATTCTAAAGAGAATGGAACATCTACAGATAAGGTAGAGGCTGAGAATGTAAAATGTAGCATTAGCAAACATATTTGAGTCCAAAATACAGAGTCATTTTTAAAAATCATTTTGGGCACTTATTTACTTGCTGTGGAATACATTTGGGGACAGACTGGGAGAAAGGATCAAGTCCGCATTTACTAGCCCAGCCTATAACCACTTTTCCTTCAAACTTCAGCCCCAGCTGGCCTCTCTTGGCGTGTCCTTCACTTTGCACACAGACGCACACAGCAGCTTAGTTCTCGTTCTTTTATTCCCAGCTCTCCTCAACACAGATCACATAGGACCCCTGAGTTCCTGGAAGACACTGGTCTGCCTATCATGCTCAAATGTTTTCGCAGAATGCAGCCTCTTCCTAGATTGCCTTCTCAACCTTCCCTTACCACCTCCGTAACAAGTGTGTATTCAGCTGTCTGTGTCTCTACTCAAATGCTATCTCCTCTTGAACCCACTCCTGAGAAAAGTTTGACGCCTACCTCAGCTCTTCCCTTTCCCCAGCATGCGTTTCCTTATATCTTGGTGTAACATGCCAGCAAAAACCTTAAGTTTGCTGCGAATTAGGGGCTTGGGCTAACATCTGAGCTCCTGGGGGCTCTTAGTCCAGATCCCACATCCCTTCTGGAAAGCCATTTCTACATAGAAATGCACTGGCGTGTTACCAGTGCTAAGGAAGCAAGTGAAGTCTAATTAAATTCTCGTTTTCTCGTTGCCATCAAACACAGGACAACTTTTGTAACCCTATAACCCACCTAATATGATCATAGCTGACCTGTTCCCCAAATTTAATCTTGTCCATATAACCTTGTCCCAAGCCTAATGCTAAACTAGACATTATATCACTAAACCAATCCCAGCCTCATAACCCATTGGCCCATTAATATACTTCTAATCATTCCTTTATAAAACATAACCCACCCAAACAACCCTATAACCTTTCTAATGGATTCAGAACCAGCCAATTACCAAATTTGATCTCATCTGCATAGTTCCCATCACCTCTTAATGAGCTCTAACTGGCCCTGCAAGTTTCAGCATTAACAAAAGCTATTCCATCCAATTTGTGGCCTTTTATTTGATTTTTAAAAAAAAAAAAAACATCAAATACGGTACCATTTTTTAAGTCCATTTTTTTCCCCCATCTCATTCAGTTCTCTTTTTTCCTGCCTGAGAAAATTAGAATATTCCTTGCCATTATAGTTCATTATCTTTCCCAAAAGAGTTTGAGAGAAGTTGTATAAAAAAAAATATATATATTTTCATGTTCTGCCACTACATTTACATTCTCCATTGGATTTAATGAAGGCATTTTCATGTGTGGCTGAGGGCAAGCCCTGAATTATTTATTTTAGTGGATGCTTATAAGAAACGCACTTTAGGGCTGCACATGGACCCAAGGGCCTTTCCATATGGGATTAGATGAACTGAACTCAGAGTATTCTATGAGAAATATTTCTTCCACTAAGTTCCCATAACAAACCACATAGAGCTAAGAAAAAGAAGAAGAAAAAGCAGATGGCGAGATAGTACCATTGTTGAAAATTCCATTTTCCTAGAATTTGCATTAAAACTATGGATTCCTGCTTATGAGGATGGGTGCTGCCATGGGCTCTTTTTGTTCGTTTATTCATGTGACCAACATTTATGGAGTGCCAACCTTCTGTTAATGGGGCTGGGCGGACTCAGGGCAGAGAATTCTCACTCAGCTAAATCTGTAGCACGTCTGTGTTATTTATCTTCTCTGGATTTTGTGGGGGGTTAGGTGTATAGATGTGAATATTTGGTCATTTGATTGTACACATATTGTTGTGTAGTAAATTAGCGTATATAAAACTCAGCCATGCAGCAAACATTCATCAGTCTGCTCAGCACCCTGAAAAGAAGGTTATCAACCTCACCCAGTTTCACCTGAGGGAAGCTGTGCTGAGAGAGCTCAGTAAACTTGCTCAAGACCTCACAAGTGAAAGTCACTCAGTCGTGTGCGACTCTTTGCAGCCCCATGGCCTATACAGTCCATGGAATTCTCCTGGCCAGACTACTAGAGTGGGTAGCCTTTCCCTTCTCCAGGGGATCTTCCCAACCCAGGGATCGAACCCAGGTCTCCCTCATTGCAGGCGGGTTCTTTACCAGCTGAGCCACAAGTGGCTGTGGCAGAATTTGAATCTAGGTTAAAAGCCGCCTTAAAAGCCCAAATTCCTTCTCTCATATCATACTACTTGTCGAGCACAGTCACCTCAGAGACATTCACCTATCTATTCCCAATCCCTGATGTCACTACTGAAGAAATTCAATCCAGAGAAGAGCAGTCATTTGCTCCAGGCTTTACAGCTACAACTGTACACAATCTAGAGAAATGTGGTTTCTTTGGAGAAGAACACGGTTGCTTTATATACACAGCATCCTGGCAACCAGATGGTCTGTCCACGAGCACAAGAAGAAGGCAGAATAGCCCATCACCCAACCCCAGCAAATGGCCCTTCTGGCATTGCTTCACTGAGGCACAGGCCTCCCGAGGGAACAATGCCTTGTTCATCATGCTGGCCCAGCCTCTTTATGCTTATGGATGTGAAGAACCACACGTCAAAATTAGCATTTGTGCAAATGATCACACAATTCCTTCAGGCCTGCTGTGCCCCCTTAATAGGCCTATCTTTCAATTATGAAGTGACGGTCAGTGTTCTTCCATAATCTCATTATTTTTGTTATGTTGGCAGTACAGAAACCTTCTTTTTTTCCTTCCACTTGAAGCCAGGGCTATCAACATGAGATGGTTACTGAATCAGTAGAGGGGGAAAAAGGACATTTTAAATTATTACCTATTCTTAGAATAGGAACATCTTTGATATATTCCAGAGTAAGAATAAAAAGGGCTTCCCTAGTGGCTCAGTGGTAAAGAATTTGCCTGCAATTCAGGAGACCATCTGCAATGCTGAAGACACAGGTTCAGTACCTAAGTCTGGAATGTGCCCTGGAGAAGGAAATGACAACCCACGCCAGTATTCTTGCCTGGGACAGAGGAGCCTGGCGGGCTATAGTCCATGTGGTCACAAGGTCGGTCATGACTTAGCAAAACCACCACCACCAAGAATGAAAAGTCCGTGTTTAAGACTTTGCCTTCTTGAGTCGAGTCTCAGGGAGTTACTGACTGACCTAAGTAATTCTACCTTTCATTGTTCAAGGGACTATGTCTGCATGCTTAGTTGCTTCAGTTGTGTCTGACTCTTTGCGACCTTATGGACTGTAGCCTGCAAGGCTCCTCTGTTCCTGGGGATTCTCCAGGTGATAATACTGGGCCGGTTGCCATGCCCTCCTCTAGGGGGCCTTTCCCTCTGGAATCGAACCTGTGTCTCCTGTAATTCATGCACTGCAGGCAGATATCTTACCGCTGAGGCACCGGGGAATAGATGTGAAGTATTTCAGTTTGAAGAGATTTTAGAAATTGGGCAACTTATAGTCAATTTACAGTGTTGTGGTAGTTTCTGTTGTACAGCATAGTGAACCACTTACACAGATACATATATCTACTCTTTTTTAGATTCTATTCCCATATATGTCATTCATTTCAGTTCAGTCCCTCAGTCATGTCCAACTCTTTGTGGCCCCATGGACTGCAGCTCACCAGGTTTCCCTGTCCATCACCAACTCCCAGAACTTGCTCAAACTCATGTCCATCGAATCGGAAATGCCATCAAACCATCTCATCCTCTGTCATCCTCTTTTCCTCCTGCCTTCAATCTTTCCCAGCAACAGAGTCTTTTCCAAGCAGTCAGTTCTTCGCATCAGATGGCCAAACAACTGGAGTTTCAGCTTCAGCATCAGTCCTTCCAATGAATATTCAGGACTGATTTCCTTTAGGGTTGACTGGTTTGATCTCCTTGCAGTCCTAGGGACTCTCAAGAGTCTTCTCCAACACCACAGTTCAAAAGCATCAATTCTTCAGTGCTCAGCTTTCTTTATGGTCCAACTCTCACATCCATACATGACTACTGGAAAAACCATAGTTTTGACTAGATGGATCTTTGTCAGCAAAGTAATGTCTCTGCTTTTTAATATGCTATCTAGGTTGGTCATAGCTTTTCTTCCAAGGAGCAAGTGTCTTTTAATTTCATGGCTGCAGTCACCATCTGCAGTGATTTTGAAGCCTAAGAAAATAAAGTTTGTTACTGTTTCCCCATCTATTTGCCATAAAGTGATGAGACTGGATGCCATGATTTTTAGTTTTCTGAATGTTGAGTTTTGAGCCAGCTTTTTCACTCTCCTCTTTCATTTTCATCAAGAGGTCATTACAGAATATTAAGTAGATTTCTCTGTGCTATACACAGGAGGTTCTAATTAGTTGTCTAGTGTATACATAGTAGTATGTGTATGTCAATCCCACTTACCCAATTAAGATTCTACCTCCTTGAATCAGCATTGGAAACCTCTGTCTTCCATTAGCTGGTTTCTCTTCTGTGCCTACAGAAATAAATGTGATCACTCTTCCATTAAAAAGTACTTAAACTATTTGAAGATATAACCATGACCTCATTTTCAATGCATATTAGGCAACTTTAATAATTTTTCCTCTTTATTAAATGCTCAGTACACTGCATGCAATATGAAGCAAGTTACCAGAGTATTTTGTGCATGAGAATGAATTGTGTACATGGAAATCTGGAAAAGCTCCCCCTTTTGTAACTACATGCCATCAGTCAATGTTCTAGTTGGCTTGGAGCAATCTGTAATTAGAGAAAGTATCTGTGTAACTTCCTTTATTTAAGGATGTTTTTTGGAAGTTGTTTCTAACTTACAGACATTTGCGACAATAGTAGGAAGATAATGTTTTTAATTCCCTGCAGTGCATGAGAGTCAGTTGTGAACACAGTGTCTGATTGCCTGAACACGGGTGAATAAGTCCTACGAACACAAGCTTCCTCCAGCATCACTGCAATGCAGCCTCCAGAATGAAGACATTACTACTGATACAGTACTAGCACCTAATTTCATAAACCCTTTCCAAGTACTCTAATTTCACAAACTCTTTCCAAGTACATCTAATTTCCATAAATGTTCTTTGTAGCAGAAAGGTCCATTCCAGAATCACATGTCACATTTAATTGTCATATATTTTTTGTATCCTTCGATCAGGACCAGTTCCTCAGCTGACCTTGTCTTTAACGATTTGGAGACTTTGTAATAACACAGGCCAATTAGTCTGTGGACTGTCACTCAATATGATTGCTTGGTATTTCTTCATAATCAGGTTTAGGTTATAGATTTTCAACAAAAACATAAAATCGGAGACTGTATTTTTCTCACTGTATCCTAACAAGTGGTACACAGTTTCGGTTTATCCAACAACTGGTGATATAAGCTTTGATCACCTGATTAAGATTGTGACCACAGGTTTCTTCACTGTACAGAGACTTCTGTAATTAATATTATATGATATTTATATAATACTTATTTGGTTAATACTTAATTGGTTTTTCCAGTAGTCATGTATGGAGTATTATGAGTATTATAATAATGTATAATTATTATATTAAGTATTATTTTGAGACTAGCAAATTTCTATTCTATATCTAACTCTCCCCCACTAGTTTCAACACCATTAATGTTGGATAGAGAAATTAATTCCTATGGTTACCAAATGGCAAATTTCTGTCACCATTGTTCCGTCTCCATTTATTATGTGGCATTCTAGTACAAGAAAAGTGTTTTATTCTTCCCATTTATTTATCTTTGTGTATTGGGATAGACTCATGGGTCCTTAACTTATTCAATGGGTTATAATCCATCGCAACTTCTAACTGAACCGGCAGCCTAGGCTGTTGCAGTGAGAGGTCCTTCCCACTGGTTTCTGTGTCCCTTTTCAATCCCACCTTGTGCTTTGTCTTTCCATTCTTTCTGGTGCACAAAACTGTATCAGGCTTATCTCAAACTTTAACACCTGCAACTCTGTGAAACCAGCCATATTTCTAAGGATTCTTGGTTTCTTTCCGTGGAGAATAGTTTATAGACAAAGATCTGGGTGTCAGATGTGTTCATTGCTGTGGGATGCCACTGTTTCCAGGCCCTCTCAGTGGGCAGAACTGGGATGCGCATGTGAATAACCAACATAGGTTACGTGTGGACATAATTGGCAGAGAATATACATGCACGTAACAACAGTTGTGGGGGCCCAAAGAGTCGGACGCGACTGAGTGACTGAACTGAACTGAACTGACAGAGGGTATGTATATGTGTAACAGACATTGGGTGTGTGTGTGTGTGTGTGTGTGTGTATAGAAGACATAAGATACATATGTATATAACCACTTACATGCACATACATACTCCCACTAGCCAACTTCCTCACCCATCTAGGACACCTCTTAAGCATTGAGCTCCTTCTCTGAGTGGTGCAAACTTTGACACATCTCACCTCATGGCTTTTGTATTAAGTGAGTTATGAAGGAGTAGATGAAGGGAAATAGAAGGAAGGAAAAGAAGGGAAGGAGGGAAGCTGGAAGGAAAAAAAGTATTTTATTCAAGTTTAAAAAGTAAGGTGTTAGTCACACAGTCATGTCTAACTGTTTGTGACCCCATGGACTGTAGCCCTCCAGGATCCTCTATCCACAGATTCTCCAGGCATAAATGCTGGAGTGGATTGCTATGTCCTTCTTCAGGGGATATAACCGACCCAGGAATCGAACCAGGGTCTCCTGCTTTGCAGGCAGATTCTTTACCAGCTGAGCTACCAGGGAAACCCCTATTCAAGTTTAATTTTACTAAAATTTCTGCAAGAAACAGCTTGAATAGTTTTTGACAGAAAAAAAAGTAGGGATGAACCACTCAATAGTCTCATGCTGAACACAGGAGCTTTAAATTAGCCATTATTACAGTTTATAACAGACTTGTGGCTGCCATTGTGTTTGTTTCATGAAGCATGACCTGATTTCAAAGGGGTCTTTCCCCCTGTGATACCTTGGTGTCCTCCAGATAGCTGCCACAATATGTAAAAAAAAAAAAAAGCGAATCTGACATCTCTGTGAACTCTGCTCTTTCTGAACTTAGTCTTGGAAATACTTGTTTGCCAGTGCCACTCTTAAATTGGGGCGTCATAAACTGCACACGTACGTGTGTGTTTCTCTATGAGTAATACAATGCTATTACAACTATTTCCACACTCCTGTGAATCCTGCCCTTCCTAGCATCATGACAGTATTGTATTAACAGCTTTATGGGTGTAACAGAATGTTAGAATGGAAGTTTTGACTGAAGCATATTCTAAAATGAGCTTTTAGACCACGAAGCAAACATTGCAACACAGTGGATGATAATCTGACACCCTTTCAAGCCCTGGTCCTCATTGCGGGTACAAGATGGTCATCAACTGGGGAGTGAAGACAGAGTTCTGGAAACCAGCACTGTGTACTCACTGAGGGTGCACTCGGGGAGGGTGTGCCTGTTCACATCACGCCGAGACATGGTGCTTTAGGAAAACCATTTGAAGAGCTTGTTGAATATTCTTCTGGCATTCTAATGTCTGAGTCATAGCTGAGAAACTTAAAAGCCAAGAGCCTAGATAGAGTGATTACGGACAATTGTGGTTTTAGAAGTAATGATCCTTCCTGTCTGGTAGAGCAGAGTATACGTGGTCTTTGCCTTAAACCAGATATAGGCCATGCAATAACAAACACTGGTTTGGAGTTGTCTAGAACTGTCTAAGAGGTTTTCATGGATGGGTATGAGGACCCCAGTGTAGCTGAAGACTGTGGACTCAGTACGAGCAGCAAGAGGTAGGTTGACAGAGAGATGCATCACAAAAATTCAGGTGAGAAATACTCCAAATCAGGGGTAGTAGAGCCAGAAGGACCCATGATGGGCACAGATAACATGAAATGTCTTTCCGGCACAAAGAGCCCGGAAGCTGCGTCTCCAGCAAGTGTCAGTCAAAGAGAAACTTTTCTGCTTGCTCCCTTTCCTCTGCTCCAAACTTTGCTCTGATCCCAGGTCCCAGGGCTTTGGAAGGAATGGAGCAGATGCTGCCCACCTACCCTTCTGCCTCGACAGGGTGTGAGACAGAAACATGCCAGAAGGAGGGGGTGTGGGAGAAGCTTTACTTTTATATCAAGTTCCAAATTATGAGGATTGTATGGGGCAAGGCATATCAATTATTAAATTGAGACAGAGTTTTATAACTTAGTTACCTTAAAGCTTTTTCTGTGGTAACCAGAGTAGCTGAGGTATCCTTCTGAGTGCAGGGAAGCACCTAACACGCTGGATACGATTGGCAGTTGCTCTCTGGTTACATCTCATAAGACATCCTTGATCGATGAAATATTAAATATGCATCATTGATAACTTTTACTCAGAATCACACAGCTCTTTAGGCAGAAGAAGGATTTGAATGTATGTTTTAGCTAGTACTTAAGTCCAAGTTCTTAACTACTGGGAGCCTTGTGAATTTATGTCATCCATGCACAGATAAACAAGAGGACTCTTCATCAAGCTTTCTCATGACGATTTGAGGCAGAAATCCATGAGACCCAAGCCCTGTAGAAGCTGAGAAAGCCCTCTTTTCCTATGAACAGAAAACAACAAAATCAAACTTATGAAACCTACTTAATAAGGAAATGTTCAACAGATTAGGAACTCTAAAGCTAACTACTGTATTTATAGATAAGATATTCTGAGCATCATTGAAATCCACAGGCACCACCTTCTTGTCACTTTCCCATCAATCAGTAAATCCAACTATGTTAACAACGGCCGTGAAAAACGGAGCATTCATCCTCTTACTCAGACTAGACTCAGATCTTTAGTATCGTGAACTCCCCAACTATCCATTTAAGTTACATTTAATTTACAGCTGTCTAGAATTGGCTAAGAGGTGTTCATGAATGGGCATGAGGGCCCCAGTGTAGCTGAAGAGTCTGGGCTCAGTATGAGTACCAAGAAGTAGGTTGCTTTCCCTTCCTTCTTTTTTTCTTCCTTTCTCTATTTCTTCCTTTTCTTCCCTCCTTCCTCCCTTTTTCTCCCCTCCCCTTTTCTTTCTTTCCATCCCCGTGCCATGCAAACATGAGAATTGTTTTTGAGAAAGAGAAAGCTCTGTTATTCCACTTGGAAAATGATGTAATACTGGTTATTCAATATTTATAAAGGACCTATATAAGTTATGGCAAAAATCTCTAAGTGTTGTCCTTACTTTGAAAGCACAAGCCTTAATAGATATTAAGTGGTGTAATGTGTGTACTTGGTACATAGTAGTATTGGAAATCATGGTGCTTCTTCTCCAATGTGCATATGAGCAGATATATCTATCACATCCATCCTTTAGTGCCAATTTTAAACGCCTCCTGTTCTCCCTGAGGTACTCCCTAGTAAGTACTGTCCACAAGAACCGGTCTCCTTCTTGATATTCCCTCTAATTCTCTTTAATTAGCTTTGAGTTGTTTTTGAAAAATGGCTTTCTTCTGCATTGTATTACTTTAAAGATTCTCAAGAACTTATACAACCATTTTATTCAGCTCTTCGATTTAACAATTTAGGACCTCAGGCCAAAGGAATTAAGAAACTTTCCCCAAATCACACTATGTTAAAGGCAAAACAGTTGCTCTAATTCATCATTAGTCTTTAATTATTTTACTGAAAGCTCCACAAGGGCTAAAATTATACTACATTCTTTTATTATCTTTATTCCCTGAGGCTAACCACAGTGGTAGGATCACCAAGTGGGCACTCAATACATTCTTGCTGTGTTAAATTTTACTGATTCTATATACACATGGGTTTTTCAAAACTGACTGTGCAAAAAACTCACCTGGGGCCTTGTTAAAATATATAAATCCTGTTCCTATCCCCGGAGACTGTAACTCTGGAGGTCTGAAGTGTGTCCCATGAATCTGTATTTGTAAGAGATGCTCCAAGCAAGTTGATCTTAATGGTCCAAGAAGTAGTGCTTAGCAACCACTGGCAAGCACAGATACCTTACTCTGGAAAATTTTGAGGAGAAAAGTCTACAATTTTGCTTAGTATTATGTTTTGGTGTCTAATAGACCTTATAGCTAAAGGGAAAAAAAAGTTCTTCACAATGTTGTAACTAAATTCTCACTGCAGTTTCCTCCTTACTACCCCAGGTGGAATGGCTAGCAGCTGGTCTTTTAATAACCCTGAAGATGATTATTAAGTTACTCATCCAGCTTCCTGTTTCCCAGCTAAACAGTCCCAGTCTTTCTAATCTACCCTACAGGCCCTATTTCCCAAGCCCTCCCTCTCCCCCATAGTTGCCTAACTTTTGAAGTAAGACTAACAGTCTATTCTTGTGCTGTGTTCTATGAGGTGTAATGAAAAGCCATTTAAACATTTTGAGAAGAAGCACCATACAAGTGGTGCGTGTGTGCTAAGCCACCTCAGTCATGTCTGACTCTTTGTGATCCTGCGGACTATAACAACCCGTCACACTCTTCTGTCCCTGGATTCTCCAGGCAGGAGTACTGGAGTGGGCTGCCATGCCCTCCTCCAGAGTATCTTATGTCTCCTGCATTGGCAGGCAGGTTCTTTATCACTAGTGACACCTGGGAAGCCCGTATATAAGTGCTAGGCTTCAGATTGGAGAGTAATATCCCTATGTGTCTTTTTTTTTTTTTAACTTTATTTTACTTTATAATACTGTATTGGTTTTGCCATACATCAACATGAATCCGCCACGGGTGTACATGAGTTCCCAATCCTGAACCCCCCTCCCGCCTCCCTCCCCATACCGTCTCTCTGGATCATCACAGTGCACCAGCCCCGAGCATCCTGTATCCTGCATCGAACCTAGACTGGCGATTCATTTCTTACATGATAGTATACATGTTTCAATGCCATTCTCCCAAATCATCCCACCATCTCCCTCTCTCACAGAGTCCAATACATCTGTGTCTCTTTTGCTGTCCTGCATACAGGGTTATCGTTACCATCTTTCTAAATTCCATATATATGTGTTAGTATACTGTATTGGTGTTTTTCTTTCTGGTTTACTTCACTCTGTATAATAGGCTCCAGTTTCATCCACCTCATTAGAACTGATTCAAATGTATTCTTTTTAATGGCTGAGTAATACTCCATTGTGTAGATGTACCACAGCTTTCTTATCCGTTCATCTGCTGATGGACATCTAGGTTGCTTCCATGTCCTGGCTATTGTAAACAGTGCTGTGATGAACACTGGGGTACACGTCTCTTTCAGTTCTGGTTTCCTTGGTGTGTATGCCCAGCAGTGGGATTGCTGGGTCATAAGGTGGTTCTATTTCCAGTTTTTTAAGGAATCTCCACACTGTTCTCCATAGTGGCTGTACTAGTTTGCATTCCCACCAACAGTGTAAGAGGGTTCCCTTTTCTCCACACCCTCTCCAGCATTTATTGCTTGTAGACTTTTGGATCGTAGTCCTATGTGTCTTGTCTATACACATTTCATTGGAATTTGCTATTCTGGGGAAATAGGCAGTGTCGTGCCAGTGGTAGAATCCCACACAGCCAGGCAGAACACCACAGAGTGCCTACTCACTCACTTGTGCTTCCTACTTACAGGGTGAGTGACCCTGAGCAAGCCATTTTCTCTTTCTGTTATTTATTTCCTTATGAGAAAAACAATAAGTATTATACCTAAGCTCCCACAATCATTATAAAGCTCCAATCAAAGCAGCCCACAGAGCTTTGGAAAGTATGAAGTTCATTCTGTAGCTCGACATTAAGGATTGGTACACAGGAGGTTGTTCTTCAGAAAGTATGAAATTCATGCCATAGCTTGACTTCAGGGGTTGATACACAGGAGGTTCTTCCTTGGACTGCAAGGAGATCAAACCTGTGAATCCTAAAGAAAATCAACCCTGAATATTCATTGGAAGGACTGATGATGAAGCTGAAGCTCCAACACTTAGGCCACCTGATGCAGAGAGCCAACTCATTGAAAAAGACACTGATGCTGGGAAAGACTGAAGGCAGGAGGAAAAGGAGGTGGCAGAGGATGAGATGGTTGGATGGCATCATCAACTCAACATATATGAGTTTGAGAAAACTCTGGGAGACAGTGAAGGAGAGGGAAGCCTGGCGTGCTGCAGTCCATGGGGTTGCAACGAGTTGGATGCAACTGAGCGACTGAACAACAACACAGAACATTGGCTTGCTGGACAGTCATAGAGAATCAGTAAGGCACCAATAGCTTGAGGATAAAAATTACATGATTACAAAGTCCAGGGTCTGAGACACAATTAGAACAAACCAACAGGGATATTTCATAGCAAGGTGAATCAAATACCAAATGGAAATGGTCCTCCTCCAGCAAATAACCAGTGATTTTCTTGGAAGGTGGGTGCTTCTCTGAGTTCTGATACCTGCTTCTGACTATCCAGACCTGATTTCTCAGCGGGATTGTTCTCATGATGCCCAGCTGTTCCATCATTCCTTTGTGGCATCACCATTGCTGTCCTGCCAGAGCCATTATATTTCACACCATGATGGTTTAGACACAGATTCATGGCATAGCAATATGCACTGTCAAAGAAGAAATTAGATGTAGGGTATTGGCTGTAGAGAAAGACTCATAAAGCATCAAATGATGCTTTATCACCAACCACCCAGGTGATTATTTATTCAGTAATAACTAGAGCATTTATTGAGCATTATTGAGAACCTGATTGACTGTGGTACTAGGTGATGATGATGCCATTCTCTGTTCTAAATGATGCAAAGTATTATCTCATTTAATCATCTTACACTGCTATTAATACTTTGTGTCTGCGATCATAATGGTCTCACCTTACAGATGAAGAAGCTGAAATAGAAAGAGGTGATAAAAGTTGATTGAGATTCTATAGTAACCTGAGCCTCAAAGCAGATCACTGCATCAGAACCAATGCCTTTGAAAACCACACTATGCAAATTTAAGGTTAGAGATGGAACAGTGCCCTGATAAAAAGAAATGATGACATTTGCTGCCTGTCCCAGAAAGCTGTCAATGCCAACTTTATAACTAAAGATTGAAGTCCTAACTTGCTGGCTTAGCAGCTAAGATTTTTAAGGTCTAGATTCAAATATTTCTCACAGTCTTATTTCTAACAACCCTCGTCTCCACACCCCATATTCAGAGACAAAAAATGCAACACCTCCCTGTTTGTCCCTTGCACTCCAAGCTTTCCTACTTTCTCATCTTTGTTCTCACTGTTTCTCCTATAACAATATTTGCAAGATTAGCGTGGCCAAATTCTAACTTTTTCTCAATAAATAATTTAAATCCCACTTAATTTCCTAATTCCTGATAAAAGCAAAGAGATGTTATTTTTGAGCTTCAAGGCCATTTCTAAAGCTGTCTTTTTACTCCTAGAATTTTCTATCTTATAACATAATGTGATGCTATCTTATCACTCCTACAAATCAGCGATGCTGAAGTCACGTGCAATGTTCTAGAGACAATGTCACATGCCTTCCTAACCCTCATGTCAGTCTGATGGTGTTGACATTAAAATTTCTTACAAGGCAGAGAGTGAGATTCATAGAGGGAACTCAAGGTCGTACAACTGGATTTTGCATCCATATTTTTCTAAATGCAAAAATTCTATTTTCAATAACCACACTATACCACTTAATTAGTCTATAAACTTCTTGAAAACAATGTTTACATCTTACTCATATTTGATTTCTAAACTCATTGCAGATGGTAGTCATCGTGCCTTCTTTTTCCTCCGTTTTCTTAATTTCTTTGCAAATTGATTTAAACTGAATTCTGTCGTAGATATTGGCTTTTGTGAAGTTGCATCCTCGTTCCAGACAACACACCCTGAAACTTTCTTTCCCTTTGTTCATCGTTGATGAGGGTTTGCTTGTTCTTCTCCTTAAGTTACTTTTTTATTCAATCTGTGCTTTAAACTGACTTTCATGTTCTTGCTGCCAAAATGACAGTCCCTCATTTCAGCTGTTTGACAGCTTGCACGCTCTGCCTGCCGGCATCAATATTTACTAATGGACCCTTTCTCTTACAAAAGCTGTTTGCAATAAGGAAAGATAATGAAGAAATTACTTGACCCCAGACACACAGTTAGCAGTAATGATGGCCCGTGTCATTGGGCCTCTCTGCCATCTGTGCCCAAGCAAGCGGGGAGGGCAGGGGAAAGATGGAGAGGCTGAGATGGTGGAGGAGAACTCCAAGGAGAGAGAAGGTTGATGGTTCAAAAGCCAGAAGAGAACGGACTCTTGTAAACCTGCTTCTATGGCCCCAGCATTTCACATGCAGGATTCCATTTAGTTCTCAAAATAATGTGCTAAGATCACTATAGCTGATCCTTTTGAATTGTTCTTAAAAGGAAAAAAGGAATAACTGAGAGTCAAAGAAAGCAGGTAAAGGAAGAGAGACAGAAAATAAAGGAAACAGCAATACGCCAGTTTAAGTCTCTGAAATTTGGAATTGTCCAAGAATAGATTTGAATCTAGTCTCCTGCAATAGAACTGTTGTGTGACCTTGAACAAGGGATGCATATGTGTGTGCATGCGTGCACACACAAAGTGCTTGGAAGCTTCTCAATATTCACTTTCCATGTGCAGAATGTGAATAATAACAGGATCAACGTGGATGTGTTACTCTAAAAGTTAAATGAGATAATGGACATAAAATTCGTAGCCTGCTCTCAGGCACAAAACATCTACTGCATACATGATAAGTTTCCTATTTTGTCCTTCCTGTTAGTACTCAGATAAAATAATAACATGATGGGTCCGGCACTCAAATGCAAGCCTGTTTCCTCCTTAATTCTTTGCTCTTTCTACTCCAGGACAAGGCTCAACAAGTCATTCAGTTTAGTTCAGTTCAGTTCAGTTGCTCAGTCGTGTCTGACTCTTTGCGACCCCATGAATCACAGCACGCCAGGCCTCCCGGTCCATCACCAACTCCCGGAGTTCACTCAGACTCACATTCATCGAGTCAGTGATGCCATCCAGCCATCTCATCCTCTGTCATCCCCTTTTCCTCCTGCCCCCAATCCCTCCCAGCATCAGAGTCTTTTCCAATGAGTCAACTCTTCCCATGAGATGGCCAAAGTACTGGAGCTTCAGCTTTAGCATCATTCCTTCCAAAGAAATCCCAGGGCTGATCTCCTTCAGAATGGACTGGTTGGATCTCCTTGCAGCCCAAGGGACTCTCAAGAGTCTTCTCCAACACCACAGTTCAAAAGCATCAATTCTTCGGTGCTCAGCCTTCTTCACAGTCCAACTCTCGCATCCATAGATGACCACTGGAAAAACCATTAGTAAAAGCAAATAAAAGGGGCAAGAATAAAGCATTGAAAGTTCTCTGTGTCATCATAATATGTCTCTATATGTTGATTGGGGTAGAGCCCTCTGGCTTAGATTTCTAATTTTTAGAGCCTAAAGAGTTTAGTCATCTTTCTGGGTAGAATAATGATAACTTACTGTCATGCTCAAGTTGATGGCTTTATATTCACACATAAAATTAAATCTTGATCAGTACATAGGATTTATCGCAGAAGTGGCTGAGTACTGCCTCCTAGCGTGAAAGAAAAGAACCTCTTTATTCACACTACTATGAATCCACAGATTCCCCATTTTTATCGTCTTCATCTGAAAATGTTTTTTTCCCTGAAGTTAATCCTTTGAAGGTAAAAGAATGTAAAACACCTAAATAATATCCTAATGTCATGGAGTTTTGGATTCTAGTTTGAATTCTGCTCTGTACTTACTGTGTGCCCTTTATCATACGGCTCAGCCTCTCTGCTGGCATTTCTCAAACTGCAGAAATGCGGAAAATGAGCTTTTATATATTTTACATTCAACTTTGATAACATGTATAAAGAACAGCTCTAATTCATATATTTAATGAATAAACATTTTCTTTCTGTTTGATTATGAACATGACTAGATTTGGTAGTCACACTGGTCCAAGTTTGCAAAAAGTGGAAGTTGCATGTTCAGTATTTAATTACTAGGCATGTTGCTGTCATTGATCACTGGAAAATTTGACAACATACACACATCCTCCCTTTGTACAAAAATGTACATGGGAACACACTTATGAAGTCAGGTCTGAATTTTATTGTGAACTTTCAGCCCCTTAATCCCACCTGTGTGTGGACCCAGATGAAGAAGAAGACTCAGTAAGGACCTACTTTCTAGTCCACACACCCTCTGCGATTGCAATATGGCAGTCTTATTCCACAACAAGTATGCGAGCCCCCTTCTCAGGCATCAGCTTTATTAAGAGCTGGCACTTTGCAAGTCTTTGAAAGAGAGTGGTGTAATCTGGCTGAGAAGCTGGAAGAAAGCACGTGAGATAGGGGAGCCTCAGTGGATGGGTCATGAAAGGTGACAGCATATTAGAAATCCCTGAGCACCACTCTTGCAGAGTTCCATGACTGTTCTAGTCACTGTCTACAAGAACCAACCATGCTATTCTCAGTCTTCTTACTGGCAATTTCCCCCGAAACACCTCCTCCCTCTCTCCCTCCATGTCATGTATTTTCATGGAGCAGAGGCGTGGAACCTGAGTGCCAGCCCTTTCCCTCCGTTGAATTTCAGGATCTTTTTCATGAACTCTCTCCCAGATAGGGCTTCCCTGGTAGCTCAGCTGGCAAACAATCCAATGAGATGGTTTCACAGACGAGATGGCATCTCTGAATTGATTTAGGGTCTTGTTATGAGTCATAGAATCATTGGTGAAATCAGATGCCAGTTTTCTTCGGAGTCTTTTCCTGACCATCACTCAGGAATGATTTCCCAACCTCTGGTGCATGGCTTCATGACTCCCGCTGGACTTCAGGACCTTTATTCTTTAAACACCTGCCTCCCCTATTCTACAACCTGGACCAGGTGGACAGACTTCTAACTGAGTATGCAAAGCATGTTGCTGAAGGTCTGGAGAATAGTTGCAAAATAGATGAGGAATTAATACAGGAAAAGAAGAAAAACTGAATATATAGTAAATACATATAAGTATACCTTATACCATGCTTACAATACAGAAAGCTTGGTAAATACCCCTTCCACAAAGAGGTCTACCTTAACTATACAATGCAGCATTCACAGTAGATTATAATTATATTTTTATGTCCATTTAGTTAATGATTTTCTCTCATAAACTATACAAAGGGAGTCCGTTGCTGGAATAACCACAGTGCCTGAGACAAGGGTCAATCCTCAATATACATGAATAAAACAAATGAGTCAGTCATCTCTCCTTCCTTTCTTCCCTTCCTCCTTTTTCCTTCTCTTCATCTTTTCTTTTGTGCTTATTTCTCTTACTTGAGTTCCCATACTTGTTTTTCTTCTTCATTCATTTATTTTTCTTTTCAAATTTCCTTTCTTCCTTTCTGTAAAAAAAAATACACTTAATGGCGATATTCATAATATTCACTTCATGGGGGTGTGCTATTTGCCAGACAATATTCTAAGCATTTAACCTAAATTAACTTACTTAATGATTCCCCAAATTTTATGAAATAGAGCTACTCTAATCCCCTCCAGTTTGCAGAAGTGGAAACTGAGTCTTGGAGGAATAAACTTGCTATTCTAGGTCATGGAACCACAAGTGGCCAAGATGGCTGCAAACCAGAGGCGATGGCTGCAAACCAGAGGTTATGGCTTTGGCCAAAGACCAAAGACCGCAGCTTCCGGTCTTTGGCCACAGAAATGCACTGCCTCCCCAGAGCCTCAAGAGCCTCAAGTAATATGCTATAGGAATCTTTGATGAGCTCTGGATTTAAAGACTGAAATAGGATCAGAGGGCTTTTGAATTTTCTCTGTTACTCTTTCACCAGTTTCTTGGAAAATTCACTTCAAATTATCAACCTGAAAATGGATCTGACTGGATTGAAAGTCTGAACCATTCTGGGCTCCCCTGCTGTCACAGGCAACCTGACAGCCTCCATAGTTCTTGATCTGGGGAATTATGGGAGAATCTTGAACCTGTCAGGATGCTTGACCAGGCTCTTGTCCTGCGGATGAATGGCAGCAGCACTGCATCCCTTTCCACTTGACTTTCCGCCTGGGAGCAGCCAGCTCCGAGAGCTCTGTGCAGAACGTCTGCAAGTGAGGCCCCCGTTAAAACACTTACGTTGTGAAGGGAAGTGAGGACAGTGTCAGAAAGAGGGCATTGGTGGGGAGTCAGCGTACCTGAGTTACCGTCCTTCCTCAAGATCCCCAGCTGATACAGGGCAAGTCACTGAACATTTCTCGACCTTCGTTTTCCTAACTATTATCTAAAGGGATTTGGCTAGTACATTGTTAAAGGTCCTACTCAGCTATCAAATTCTCTGAAGCTCATTTAAAACAACACACAAAAGAAGTATAGCAAAATAATGAATTGCCAGTGCAGGTAGTTTGACTCCAAGGTGGACAGTTGCAAACTCTGAAACTTAAATCAAAGGCCAGATGAGACTATATCCCTCCTCTCACCAAAGGCTGCCCCTACTGAGTATTAGAATATGAAAAAGAATAATAAGCTATGGCTTATTCAGAGCAGTAAAACAAATGAATGTCAGCTGTGAAGAAGGTGAGTCAGGGGCTGCCAGGAACTAGAGATCTGTGGAGAGTGAGGATTTAAGTAAGAACAATGAAGAGTGAAAAATGGGCCTAATGTGATCTGAGAGCTTGATCCAGTCTTTATTCTGAGAGCAGGTAGTGAGCATAGCAGAGCTTACTTAAGTCTCAGGCTGCATGTGCTTTTGTATGTGGCTTTTAGTAACAGAAAAATTCCTCTCCGGCTGACCCAAAGGGCAAAGGAAATGCATGAGCTCATACAGTAGAAATCCAGAGGCAGGATACTCTTCAGGTGGGTTTGATCTGATGGCTCATAGATTTCTAAAAGCATCTTCCATCTCTCTGCCGTCTTTTGTGGCAGTTTCAGCTTCCTTTTTAAGGCTGATTTCACTCATGGGGTCAAAATTATCAAGCTATTTCTTATACCAAATGCCCAGGAAGAACTAGAGGGATGGTTTGAGGTGGCTCTCCCAGAAAAGCAAAAGAACCATTTCTTAAAATCCCTCAGAAAATCTGCTTTCATAACTACTGGCCCTATCTCAGTTACACGTCTGCTCCTAAATTAGTCACTGGCCGTGGGCATAGAATGTCTCCATTACCTAGACAAGTCACCAAAGCCGGGTGTGATAGTCTCTTACTAGATTAGATAAGCAGCGAATAGCACAAAAGGCAGCTTGCCTAATAATCTCCCCTGACCTCATGGCCTCTCAGCAATGGAGGTGAGGAGACAGGGAAGTGGGGAGTCAACAGTCATGCCCACACTGTGAAAAGAATAGAAGAGATAGCAACACATTTTCTAAAACTGAGATAAAATTGACTTATAAGAGTATATTAGTTTCAGATGGACAATATTTGTATGGATTGCAAATTGATCACCACAATGTCTATTTAAAATCTATCACCATCATAGCTAAAAAAAAACTTGGTCCTTATGATGAAAACCAAGATCTACTCTCTTAGCAGCTTTCAGGTTTGCAACACAGTATTATTAACCATAGTTACCATGTTGTGTATTACATCCCCATGACTTATTCATCTGGTAACTAGAAGTTTATACTTTGTGACCACCTTCATCCACTTTGCTACCCCGTACCATCCCTGCCTCTGGCAATCACCAATATGTTCTCTGTACTTATGAGCTTGTTTTCTGTTTCATTTTGTTCATTTTTAGATTCCCCATATAAATGGAATTAGACAGTATTTCATTCTCTAACGTATTTCACTTAGCCTAATGACCTCCAGTTCCATTCACATTATCACAATGGCAAAATTTTCTTCCTTTTTATGGCTGAATAATACTCCTCTGTGTGTGTGTGTGTGTGTGTGTGTGTGTGTAGTTGGTTAAGGGGGTGTTCCCCCCACCCCTTGTATAATTATTTTGGCTGGTCTAATGATTAAGTTGACACAAAATAGATCAACAGAAGGAAAAAAAATAATAATTCATATGTACAGAGATATTCTACAAATGGGACCCCTGAAGAGACCAAAGCAGGCTGTTTATCTATCATGTTTGAACAAGGAAACGATTACCTGTGAAGATGTCAAGGGAGCTTGTGCTTGGGAGTAGCATACTAGTGAAGAGGTAGCAAAGTCTGTTACCCAGCTTTCCTAGCCTTGAATTTCCTAATTCTGTTGATGAGAATGCTTTCTATCTTTCTGGTGTAAGAAGGATACTTTTGCATGGTTGATTTATTTTCAAGGGCAAGCAGGGGAATCAGTATTTTTTAACATCTTTTTTTTTCTTTTACCAGCTATTTATCAAGTACTTTTAATTCTATATAATCAATATGCATTGTGGCATATCTTGGAGCAACTTGCTCTGCTCTGTATCCACCCACCCATCTAAGCACCACTTAGGTTGCTTCCGTATCTTGGCTATTGTAAGTAATGCTTCACTGAACATGCAGGTGCATAGACCACTTTGAGTTATTGCATATATTTCCTTCAGATAAATACCAAACAGTAGAATTGCTGTTATGACAGTACTATTTCTCAATTTTTGAGAAACCTCCATACTGTTTTCCTTAATGACTATTCCAGTTTTCATTCCCACCAATAGTGCACAAGTGTTCCCTTCTCTGCATCTTTGACAACAATTGTTGCTTCTTGTTTTCATTTGTTTGTTTGTTTGTTTTTTTTTTCAATAAGAGCTAACTAACAGGGTGAGGTGATACCTCATTATGGTTTTGATATGCATTTTCCTGGTGCTTGGTAAAGGAGCACATTTTATCTTGGGAATCTACTCCAACTGATTGATGATGGTCTCCTACAAAGATGTGTTGAGAAGTCTTCCAAGACCTCATGGGAATTTGCTCTATTTGATTACAAATATCTGCCCTGGGCACTGAAAGAGGCTATCTACATGTCGTGGTTTTGCCATGCCATCTTGATTTATCAGAATGTTATGTTAAAAAGGAGAAACACATGTAGCCTAAATTCTGAAGTTTACTTCATTCAGAATCCAGAAGAGTTGAAAGCATCAGCAAATAGCACTTAGTCCTGTATCTTATACCATGGACCCTGATACTATTAAAGGTTGGGCTCACTGAATGGAACTTTCCAAATTCTGAACACTTTTGCCTATAGACACTTTTGCCTATAGGATGAATGAAAATAAAATACATTTAGCATAGCAAATGAAGTGAGACATAACCAAATTTGATGCATACAATTGTTATTATACCTAGGAAGCAACAATATTTTAGAGAAAGCTATGTAGGAGATGGACTGCAGCCCATAATCAGTATAGCTGTCTTTTGTGGTCATTGGTACCTGTACGTCTATACAGCCTTGGACAGGAGGTGGGGACATCGCTCACCCAACCTTCTAGGCTTAGATCTAACCTCCAAAATGGGATGATGTTCAGAATAGTAGGAACAGGAAGAAGTTGGTAAATCACTATGCTCAAGATATTGAAATCAATAAATGTATGTCTAGTACTGAGTGTATACTTTGCTATAAGGAAATCCAGGAGACACAGACCTAGTCTCTATTTTCAATAATTTGCAGTCTTCCTAGCGTGTGGGTCCTGGAATACAAAATAGCAACCCACTCCAGTAGTCTTGCTTGGAAACTTCTATGGATAGAGGAGGCTGGTGGGTTACAGTCTGTGGGTCACAGAGTGTCAGACACAGCTGAGCATGTGTTGTACACAAGATGCAGACTCTGCAAATCAGAGTCTAGCCTAGAAAACAGAAACCACTTTTAAAGGAAATAGGGAGCAGGGCATTTACTGCATAGTTGATGGAAGAGGTTAGCAGCCAAAGAAGTAAGTGAGGCAACCCAAGATGAGCAAGAGTTGAAATCCACTCCCATTTCTAAGCTTTTAAGAGAAATAGAGAGAAGTCATGCTAATAAACCTGGGCCAAGATCACAAGGAACCACAGAAAATCTTTCCTGAGAACATAGAAAATAGTAGGAACCAGAGGAACATGGGAGACCCAGTCACTACAGTTGACACCAATACAAGGTAGCGGTAGAGGTGGGGTGGAGGCTGGCAGAGCATATGCCTTACTTCCTCTTTATCGCCCTCCAGTCTCGTATAAGTTCTTCTGTTGGCTAAAGACATCTATCAGTTCATACGGGAGTTGGGAGAATGCAGAATGTAGGGCTCTGTAGCCCAGAGGAGGGACACAAATGATTCTAGGAACTGCCAGGACCAGCACAGGCACTGTCATAATAGCTACAATTTATACTATGAGCTGCTGCTGCTGCTAAGTCACGTCAGTCGTGTCTGACTTTGTGCAACCCCATAGACGGTGGCCCACCAGGCTCCCATCCCTAGGATTCTCCAGGCAAGAATACTGGAGTGGGTTGCTATTTCCTTCACTTCATGGAAGTGAAAAGTGAAAGTGAAGTCGCTCAGTCGTGTCCGACTTTTCATGACCCCATGGACTGTAGCCTACCAGGTTCCTCCATCCATGGCATTTCCCAGGCAAGAGTACTGGAGTGGGTTGCCACTATGCTAAATAATCTGCATCATGTTACCTAATCTTTGCTACGGACCCCTGAGGCAAATCCTATTAGCAACCCCGTCTTTTAAAATGGAGAAACAGGCTTGAAGCAGCTAAGGAACTTCCTCAACTCATTTAGCTGGTAACAGGCTAAGCCAAGACTCAACGCCACGTCTGTTTATTTCTCTGTCTGTCAGGTGTGGGCTCTCCACCACACATCCACAGGACCTTGCCTACCATAAAGCAGGATCTAGAAGGTCAGGGACAGCAGCCTAGAGTGCCAGGCTGCGACAGTGCAGGAACTGCCGAGATGAGCTACCCCGAGTCCGAGGTCAGGGACGGTGGCCGAGAGGGGCCACCCCGCGTCTGAGGCCAGAGGCAGCGCCTGAGGCCAGGGCGGCGTGACCGGGGAGAGCAACCCCACGCCTAAGGCCAGGGGCGAAGGCTGAGAGAAACAACCCCACGTCCAAGGAGTGGTGGCTGCTGGGCGCAGGAGGGCCTAGAGGAGCCATCCCACGCTGAACGTCAGGAAGGGCAGTGGGAGGAGATACCCCCATCCAAGGTAAGGAGCAGTGGATGAGCTTTGCTGGAGCAGCCGTGAAGAGATACCCCATGCCCAAGGTAAGAGAAACCCAAGTAAAATGGTAGGTGTTGCAAGAGGGCATCAGAGGGCAGACACACTGAAACCATACTCACAGAAAAGTAGTCAATCTAATTACACTAGGACCAAAGCCTTGTCTAACTCAATGAAACTAAGCCATGCCCGCGGGGCACCCCAAGATGGGTGGGTCATGGTGGAGAGGTCTGACAGAATGTGGTCCATTGGAGAAGGGAATGGCAAACCACTTCAGTATTCTTGCCTTGAGAACCCCATGAACAGTAGGAAAAGGCAAAATGACAGGATACTGAAAGAGGTACTCCCCAGGTCAGTAGGTGCCCAATATGCTACTGGAGGTCAGTGGAGAAATAACTCCAGAAAGAATGAAGGGATGGAGCCAAAGCAAAAACAATACCCAGTTGTGGATGTGACTGGTGATAGAAGCAATGTCCGATGCTGTAAAGAGCAATATTGCATAGAAACCTGGAATGTCAGGTCTATGAATCAAGGCAAATTGGAAGTGATCAAACAAGAGATGGCAAGAGTGAATGTTGACATTCTTGGAATCAGCGAACTAAAATGGACTGGAATGGGTGAATTTAACTCAGATGACCATTATATCTACTACTGCGGGAAGGAATCCCTCAAAAGAAATGGAGTAGCCATCATGGTCAACAAAAGAGTCTGAAATGCAGTACTTGGATGCAATCTCAAAAACGACAGAATGATCTCTGTTCGTTTCAAAGGCAAACCATTCAATATCACAGTAATCCAAGTCTATGCCCCAACCAGTAATAGTGAAGAAGAAGAAGTTGAACGTTTCTACGAAGACCTACAAGAACTTCTAGAACTAACACCCAAAAAAGATGTCCTTTTCATTATAGGGGACTGGAATGCAAAAGTAGGAAGTCAAGAAACACCTGGAGTAACAGGCAAATTTGGCCTTGGAATGCGGAATGAAGCAGGGCAAAGACTAATAGAGTTTTGCCAAGATAATGCACTCGTCATAGCAAACACCCTTTTCCAACAACACAAGAGACTCTACACATGGACATCACCAGATGGTCAACACCGAAATCAGATTGATTATATTCTATGCAGCCAAAGATGGAGAAGATGTATACAGTCAACAAAAACAAGACCAGGAGCTGACTGTGGCTCAGATCATGAACTCCTTATTGCCAAATTGAGACTTAAATTGAAGAAAGCAGGGAAAACCGCTAGACCATTCAGGTATGACCTAAATCAAATCCCTTATGATTATACAGTGGAAGTGAGAAATAGATTTAAGGGCCTAGATCTGATAGATAGAGTGCCTGATGAACTATGGAATGAGTTTTGTGACATTGTACAGGAGACAGGGATCAAGACCAGCCCCATGGAAAAGAAATGCAAAAAAGCAAAATGAATGTCTGGGGAGGCCTTACAAATAGCTGTGAAAAGAAGAGAAGTGAAAAGCAAAGGAGAAAATGAAAGATATAAGCATCTGAATGCAGAGTTCCAAAGAATAGCAAGAAGAGATAAGAAAGCCTTCTTTAGCGATCAATGCAAAGAAATAGAGGAAAAGAACAGAATGGGAAAGACTAGAGATCTCTTCAAGAAAATTAGAGATACCAAGGGAACATTTCATGCAAAGATGGGCTCTGGCCGTAACAGAAGCAGAAGATATTAAGAAGAGATGGCAAGAATACACAGAAACTGTACAAAAAAGATCTTCACAACCCGGATAATCACGATGGTGTGTTCACTCATCTAGAACCAGACATCCTGGAATGTGAAGTCAAGTGGACCTTAGAAAGCATCACTACGAACAAAGCTAGTGGAGGTGATGGAATTCCAGTTGAGCTGTTTCAAATCCTGAAAGATGATTCTGTGAAAGTGCTGCACTCAATATGCCAGCAAGTTTGGAAAACTCAGCAGTGGCCACAGGACTGGAAAAGGTCAGTTTTCATTCCAATTCCAAAGAAAGGCAATGCAAAAGAATGCTCAGAGTACCCCACGATTGCACTCATCTCACACGCTAATAAAGTAATGCTCAAAATTATCCAAGCTAGGCCTCGGCAATACGTGAGCCATGAACTTCCTGATGTTCAAGCTGGTTTTAGAAAAGGCAGAGGAACCAGAGATCAAATTGCCAACATCCGCTGGATCATGGAAAAAGCAAGAGAGTTCCAGAAAAACATCTATTTCTGCTTCATTGACTATGCCAAAGCCTTTGACTGTGTGAATCACAATAAACTGTGGAAAATTCTGAAAGAGATGGGAATACCAGACCACCTGACCTGCCTCTTGAGAAATCTGTATGCAGGTCAGGAAGCAACAGTTAGAACTGGACATGGAACAAGAGACTGGTTCCAAATAGGAAAAGGAGTATGTCAAGGCTGTATATTGTCACCCTCCTTATATAAATTATATGGAAAGTACACCATGAGAAACGCTGGACTGGAAGAAACACAGGCTGGAATCAAGATCGCCGGGAGAAATATCAGTAACCTCAGATATGCAGATGACACCACCCTTATGGCAGAAAGGGAAGAGGAACTAAAAAGCCTCTTGATAAAGTAAAAGAGGAGAGTGAAAAAGTTGGCTTAAAGCTCAACATTCAGAAAACTAAGATCAGGGCATCCGGTCCCATCACTTCATGGGAAATAGATGGGGAAACCGTGGAAACAGTGCCAGACTTTGTTATTGGGTGCTCCAAAATCACTGCAGATGGTGATTGCAGCCATGAAATTAAAAGACGCTTACTCCTTGGAAGGAAAATTATGACCAACCTAGATAGCATATTCAAAAGCAGAGCCATTACTTTGTCGACTAAGGTCCATCTAGTCAAGGCTCTGGTTTTTCCAGTAGTCATGTATGGATGTGAGAGTTGGACTGTGCAGGAGGCTGAGCACCGAAGAATTGATGCTTTTGAAGTGTGGTGTTGGAGAAGACTCTTGAGAGTCCTTTGGACTGCAAGGAGATCCAACCAGTCCATTCTAAAGGAGATCAACCCTGGGTTTTCTTTGGAAGGAATGATACTAAAGCTGAAACTGCATACTTTGGCCACCTCATGTGAAGAGTTGACTCATTGGAAAAGACTCTGATACTGGGAGGGATTGGGGGCAGGAGGAGAAGGGGACGACAGAGGATGAGATGGCTGGATGGCATCCCGGCCTCGATGGACGCAAGTCTAAGTGAACTCCGGGAGTTGGTGATGGACAGGGAGGCCTGGCGTGCTGCGATTCAGGGGGTGGCAAAGAGTCAGACACGACTGAGCGACTGAACTGAACTGAACTGATAAGTGTTATTAAGTGCCTGTGCTCTTCAGGGCCAATGGCAAGAGTTTTCAGTGGATATATCTAAAAAATAGTCATGGAGGCTGGGACATTGGATCTACTCCCTCAAAAATGGGAGCACAGAGTGCTGTGCACAGCGCTTTGGCACACGCCGTAACTGCATGGGTTGGCTCAGCCCTTCACACTTGTAACTCTGGTCCAAGCGCAGCATGGAGCTTGCTGCCTGCAGTATCCTATGGGCAAGTGAAAGTAGACGAAGCACAAAGGCAAATGGAGAGAAAAAATAAAAAAAAGGGTCCAAAGAAACCAGAGGTTAGAGATGTTGAGTATTGGTCCAAGCTCTCAAGGCGATAGAGTGAGAACCAGGACAGAAGCCTATGTAGTCCCACCTCATGCTCTTCTGAACATTGAAGAAGAGACAGCAGTTCAAATCCTGGTGACACCATGTCCAAGCTAGGAAATAGATCAAGACCTGAGTTTGTGGAGTGGGAGTACTGACTCCAAGGCTCTAGACTACCAGAGAAATAACCCCATGGAGTATCAAATAGTGAGGACTCACACAAAGAAAACCACTTGAATGCAAGACTGGGGATCACACAATCACCAGTAGCACCATGTTCAGGATGCCTCATCTAAACAACAAACAAAACAAAAATACAAACCCAATCATCAGCGGACAGGATTACCTCCTCACTCAGCTCTTGCCCATCAGAAGGAAAGCAAACAAACAAAAACTCAGCACAAATCTCACCCTTTGGGAAGCTCACACAAACCACCGGACCAACCTTAGGAGGCCAGAAACCAAAAGGAATAAAGAATTCAACCTTGAAGCCTGGGAAAATGACACCTCAAACACAATAAGTTAAAAAAAAATAATGAAAAGGCACAGAAATACTGCACAAATGAAGAAACAAATTAGAAACACAGAAGTCCAAATAAATGAAGAGGAAATAGGCAAACTACCTGAAAAAGAATTCAGAATAATGATAGTAAAGGTGATCAAAAACCTTGAAAAGAAAATAGAGAAAATAAAGAATCAATTAGCAAAGACCTAGAAGAATGAAAAAATAAATATACAGAGACAAACAACACAATTACTGAAGTTAAAAAGACTCTAGAAGGAATCAATAGCAGAATATCTGAAGCAGAAGAACGAATCAGTGAGCTGGAAGATAAAATGGTGGAAATAACTTCTGAAGAGCAGAATAAAGTAAAAAGAATGAAAAGAACTGAGGATAGTCTCAGAGACCTCTGGGACAATATGAAATGCACCAATACTTGAATTATATGGATCCCTGAAGAAGAAGAGAAGAAGAAAGGGTATGAGAAATTTTTAAAGAGATTATAGTTGAAATTTTCCCCAACATGGAAAAGGAAACAGTCAATCAAGCCCAAGAGGCACAAAGAGGCCCATATAGGATAAACCCAAGGAGAAAGATGCCAGCTCAGTTGTCACTCAGTTATGTCCAACACTTTGGACTGCAGCACGCCAGGCCTCCCTGTCCATCACCAACTCCTGGTGCTTACTCAAACTCATGTCCATTGAGTCAATGATGCCATCCAACCTTCTCGTCCTCTGTTGTCCCCTTCTCCTCCCACCTTCAATCTTGGAAACCCACCAAAATACATACTAATCAAACTAACAAAGACTAAACACAAAGAAAGAATATTTAAAGCAACAAGGGAGAAGCAACTAGTAACATACAAGGGAAACCCCATATGCGTAACAGTTGATCTTTCAGCAGAAACTCTGAAGGCCAGAAGGGAGAGGCAGGATATATTTAAAGTAAAAATTTACAACCAAGAAAAATTTACAACCAAGATTACTGTACCTGGCAAGCATCTCATTCAAAATTGATGGAGAAATAAAAAAAAATTTTCAACCAAGCAAAAGTTAAGAGAATTCAGTACCACCCAACCAACTTTACAACAAATGTTAAAGGGATTTATATAGTCAAGAAATACAAGAGAGAAAAAAGATTTACAAAATCAACCACAAACAATTAAGAAAATGGCAATAGGAACATATATATCAATATTACTTTAAATGTAAATAGATTAAATACTCCAACCAAAAGGCACAGACTGGCTGAATGGATTAAAAAACAAGACCCATATTTATGCTGTCTACAAGATACCAACTTCAGACTTAAAGACACATATAGACTGAAAGCAAGAGGATGGAAAAATATATTCCATGCCAATGGGAAGCAAAAGAAAGTTGGAGTAGCAATCCTCATATCAGACAAAATAGACCTTAAAATAAAGAATATTACAAGAGATAAGGAAGGACAGTATATAATGACCAAGGGATCAATCTAAGAGGAAGACATAACAATTATAAATATCTATGCACCCAACATAGGAGCACCTCAATACATAAAGACAAACACTAACTAAAAGGAGAAATTGATAGTAACAGAATGATAGTAGGAGACTTTAACGCCCTCCCCCCCCCCACACACACCAATGGATGGATCATCAAAGCAGAAAATTAATAAGGAAACACAAGTCTTAAATGATCCAATAGATGAGATGGATCTCACTGATATCTTCAGGACATTCCATCCAAATACAGAAGAATACACCTTCCTCTCAAGTGTGCATGTAACATTCTCTAGGATAAACCACATCTTAGGTCACAAGTCAAACCTCAGTAAATTCAAGAAAATTGAAATTGTATCAGGCATCTTCTCCGACCACAACGCTATGAGACTAGATATCAATTACAAGGACAAAACTATAAGAAACACAAGCACATGGAGATTAAACAACACATTCTAAGTAACCAACAAGTTACTGAAGAAATAAAAAAATTTCTAGAAACAAATGACAATGAAAACATGACTACTCAAAACCTATGGGATGCAGCAAAAGCAGTTCTAAGAGGGAATTTTATAGCAATACAATCCTGCCTCAAGAAACAAGGAAAACATAGACTAGACAACCTAACTTTACACCTAAAACAACAAGAAATAGAAGGAAAAAAAAAACCTCCCCAAATTAGTAGAAGGAAAGAAATCATAAAGATCTGAGCAGAAATAAATGAAAAAGAAATTAAAGAAATAATAGTAAAGATTAACAAAACTAAAAGCTGGTTCTTTGAGAACATAAACAAAATTGACAAGCCTTTAGCAGACTTACCAAGAAAAAAAAAGAGAGAAGAATCAAATCAACAAAATTAGAAATGAAGGAGAGGTTACAACAGACAATGCAGAAATACAAAGGATTATAAGAGACTATTATGAACAAGTTTATAGCAATAAAATAGATAACCTGGAAGAAATGTACAGATTCTTAGAAAAGTTCAGTCTTCCAAGATGAACCAGGAAGAAATAGAAGGTATGAATAACCCAATTACAAGCACTGAAATTTAAGTGATCAAAAATCTCCCACAAAACAAAAGCCCAGTACCAGATGGCTTCACAGGAGAATTCTACCAAACATTTAGAGAAGAGCTAATGCCTATCCTTCTAAAATTCTTTCCAAAAATTGCAGAGGAAGGAGCACTTCCAAACTCATGCTACGAGGTCACCATTACCCTGATACCAAAATCAGACAAAGGCAACACAAAAAAAACAAAACTTCAGGCAAATATCACTGATGAACATAGATGCAAAAATCCTCAGCAAAATTTAAGCAAACAGAATTTAACAACACATCAAAAAGCTCACACAGCATGATCAAGTTGGGTTTATTCCAGGAATGCAAGGGTTCTTCAATACATGCAAATCAATCAATGTGATACATCATATTAACAAACTGAAAGATTAAAAACCATATGATCATCTCAATAGATGCAGGAAAAGCTTTTCACAAAATTCAGCACCCATTTATGATTAAAACTCTTCAAAAAATGGGCACAGAAGGAACCTACCTCAGCATGCTGCTAAGTTGCTTCAGTCGTGTCCGACTCTGTGCAACCCTATAGACAGCAGCCCACCAGGCTCCCGTCCCTGGGATTCTCCAGGCAAGAACATTGGAGTGGGGCCATTTCCTTCTCCACTGCATGAAAGTGAAAAGTGAAAGTGAACTCACTCAGTCGTGTCCCACTCTTAGTGATCCCATGGACTGCAGCCCACCAGGCTCCTCGGTCCATGGGATTTTCCAGGCAAGAGTACTGGAGTGGGGTGCCATTGCCTTCTCCACCTTAGCATAGTAAAGGCCATATATGATAAGTGAAAGTAAGTGAAGTCGCTCAGGCGTGTCTGACTCCATGGACTATAGCCTGCCAGGCTCCTCTGTCCATGAGATTTTCAGGCAAGAATACTGGAGTGGGTTGCCATTTCCTTCTCCACTGAATGAAAGTGAAAAGTGAAAGTGAAGTCACTCAGTTGTGTCCGACTTTTCACGACCCCATGGACTGTAGCCTACCAGGCTTCTCCATCCATGGGATTTTCCAGGCAAGAATACTGGAGTGGGTTACCATTTCCTTCTCCAAGCCTACAGCAAACATTATTCTCAATGGTGAAAAACTGAAAGCATTCCCCCTAAGATCAGGAACAAGACAAGCGTGTCCACTTTCACCACTATTATTCAACATTGTTCTGAAAGTCCTAGCTACAGCATAGAAGAAAAATAAATGAAAAGAATCCAGATCAGAAAAGAAGTAAAGCTCTCACTGTTTGTGGATGACATGATATTGTACATAGAAAACCCTAAAGATAGTATCAGAAAATTACTAGAGCTAATCAATGAATTTAGCAAAGTTTCAGGAAACAAAATCAACACACAGAAATCTCTTGCATTTCTACATACTAACAATGAAATATCATAAAGAGAAATTAAGGAGTCAGTCCCATTCACTATTGCAACAAAAAGAATTAAATATCTAGGAATAAACTTACCTAAGCAGACAGAAGAACTGTACACAGATAATTATAAGACACTAATGAAAGAAACTAAAAAGCCTCTTGATGAAAGTGAAAGAGGAGAGTGAAAAAGTTGGCTTAAAACTCAACATTCAGAAAACGAAGATCATGGCATCTGGTCCCATCACTTCATGGGAAATAGATGGGAAAACACTGGAAACAGTGTCAGACTTTATCTTTTTGGGCTCCAAAATCACTGCAGATGGTGACTGCAGCCATGAAATTACAAGACGCTTACTCCTTGGAAGAAAAGTTATGACCAACCTAGATAGCATATTCAAAAGCAGAGACATTACTTTGCCAACTAAGGTCCATCTAATCAAGACTATGGTTTTTCCTGTGGTCATGTATGGATGTGAGAGTTGGACTGTGAAGGAGGCTGAGCCCCGAAGAATTGGTGCTTTTGAACTGTGGTGTTGGAGAAGACTCTTGAGAGTCCCTTGGACTGCAAGGAGATCCAACCAGTCCATTCTGAAGGAGATCAATCCTGAGATTTCTTTGGAAGGAATGATGCTAAAGCTGAAACTCCAGTACTTTGGCCACCTCATGTGAAGAGTTGACTCATTGGAAAAGATTCTGATGCTGGGAGGGATTGGGGGCAGGAGGAGAAGGGGACGACAGAGGATGAGATGGCTGGATGGCATCACTGACTCGATGAATGTGAGTTTGAGTCAGCTCCGGGAGTTGGTGATGGACAGGGAGGCCTGGCGTGCTGCGATTCATGGGGTTGCAAAGAGTCGGACACAACGGAGCAACTGAACTGAACTGAACTGTACTGAATGAAAGAAATCAAAGATGACATACACAGATGGAGAGATAGTTCATGTTTCTGGTAGGAAGAGTCAATATTGTGAAAATGACTATACTACCAAAAGCAATCTACAGATTCAGTGAGATCCCTATCAATTTACCGATGGCATTTTTCAAAGAACTAGAACAAAAAGTTCACAATTCATATGGAAACATAAAAGACCCCAAATAGCCAAAGCAGCCTTGAGAAAGAAGACTGGAGCTGGAGGAATCAACCTTCCTGACTTCAGATCATACTACAAAGCCACAGTTATCAAGACAGTATGGTACTTGCACAAAAACAGAAACATGGACAAATGGAACAAGATAGAAAGCCCAGAAATAAACCCATCCACCTATAGGTACCTTATTTTTGACAGTGGAGGCAAGAATATAAAATGGGGCAAAGACAACCTCTTCAATAAGTGGTGGTGGGAAAACTGGACAGCTACATGCAAAAGAATGAAATTAGAACACTTCCTAACACCATACATAAAGATAAACTCAAAATGGACTAAAGACCTCAATGTAAGACCAGAAACTATAAAACTCTTAGAGGAGAACATAGGCAGAACACTCGATGGCATAAATCAAAGCAAGATCCTCTATGACCCTCCTCCTAGAGTCATGGAAATAAAAACAAAAGTAAACAAGTGGGACCTGATTAAACTTAAAAGCTTTTGCACAGTAAAGGAAACTCTAAGCAAGGTAAAAAGACAACTTCATAATGGGAGAAAATAATAGCAAATGTAACAATTGACAAAGGATTAATTTCTAAAATATACAAGCAGCTTATACAACTCAATACCAGAGAAACAAACAACCCAATCAAAAAGTGGAAAAAAGACCTAAACTGACATTCCTCCAAAGAAGACATACAGATGGCTAACAAAAACATGAAAAGATGCCCAGCATTGCTCATTATGAGGGAAATGCAGATCAAAAGTATGAGATATCACCTCACAGCGGTCAGAATGGCCATCATCAAAATGTCTACAAACAATAAATGCTGGGGAGGGTGTGGAGAAAAGGGAACACTCTGGCAGTGTTGGTGGGAATGTAAATTGATACAGCCACTATGGAACATGGTATGGAGATTCCTTAAAAAACTAGGAATAAAAGCACCATATGACCCAGCAATCCCACTCCTAGGCATATACCCTGAGGAAACCAAAATTGAAAGAGACACATGTACTCCCTTGTTCATTGCAGCACTATTTACAATAGCTAGAACATGGAAGCACCCTAGATGTCCATCAACAGATGAACGGATAAAGAAGTGGTGGTACGTATACACAATGGAATATTACTCCATTAAAAGGAATACATTTATGAGTCAATTCTGATGAGGTGAATGAACCTACAGCCTTTTATATAGAGTCAGAAAGAGAAAGATAAATATCATATTCTAATGCATATATATGAAATCTAGGAAAATGGTACTGAAGAGTTTATTTACAGGGCAGAAATGGAGAAACACACACAGAGAATAGACTTATGGACATGGGGAGAGGGGAGGAGAGGGTGAGATGCATGGATATAAAGTAGATAGCCAATGGGAATTTGCTGTATGGCTCAGGAAACTCAAACAGGGGCTCTGTATCAATTTAGAGGGGTGGGCTGGGACAGGAGATAGAAGGGAGCTTCAAAAGGGAGGGGATATATGTATGCTTATGACTGATCCGTGTTGAGGTTGGACAGAAAACAAGAAAATTCTGTAAAGCAATTATCCTTCAATAAAAAAAAAACAAATTAAAAAGAAAAAAAATGAAAGCACAGAAATAACCCTGGATAAAGGAGTGATAAACAGTGATTAGAAGAGGGGGGAGGTGGCTACTGGACATACTAATGAAGAAGGGAGGGACAGACTAGGAACAAGCAATGACAGGGAAATGAAGACATTATAAAGAAAAGGTGTATGTGCAATCTAGCTTGATTCTTGTACAGAAATATGCCCAAAATACCTTTTAAAATGTGAGGTTAGAGGGCCTCTGATTTAGACTACAGATCTGTTTTAGCAGAAATACTTTAAGAGCACATCTTTATAATAATCTTTTGCACTTGCATCATTCATAAAACTCTTCTAAATCTCTTATTTCCTATCAGCCTCAAGGTAGCTCAAGTTTTGCTTTTTTTTTTTTTTTCTGAATATAAGTTAAAAAAAGAAAAATCGAGGCTCAAGAAAAGTAAGCAACTTGTCAGCAAGCACATAGAAAGTATTACTTACTTAGTAAGTATAATAAGATCACATACACACTATTATGTGAGACTGCAGGACTGGATCTCATGCTGTCTTCAGACCAGAATACTGGAATTCTCCAGGCCAGAATACTGGAGTGGTTAGCTTTTCCCTTCTTCCTTCTTCCCAATCAGGGATTGAACCCAAGTCTCCCACATTACAGGCGGATTCTTTGCCAACTGAGCCACGGAGAAGCCCATAATAGGATCACATACAGGGTATTATGTGAGACTGCTAAACCGGACCTCACACTCCTTCGGCCCCCAGTCTCGGATCTCCTCTCATGTAATCCCTGTGGATTTCTGAAGAAATTACATAGTTGGTTTCATACCACAGCAACTACCTCTGGGTAATTTAAAATGAAAAGAAGCCTTATTCTAAGCACGAGACAGAGATTCATAGAACTTTGAGGCAAAGAAGCAACTGGATCTTGGTTTTTAATATTGAGATTCAGATGGAAGAAACCATCTTACTTCTAATCTTGGTGTGTTTTATCTTTCCCCAGCCCCAAACCTCCCTTTACTCTTCCAGTCCACTCAGAAAGTGAAAGAAAGGGAAAGGTACCCACTTCAGAGAAAGAAGTTGGGCTTGCACGTCTGGACACTCAGATATCCTCTCTGTCTCCCAAACTCTCAGGAAGGAATTATGACTGGGTCCATTTTGATGAGGTGTTTCTGTTCAATTCAATCACCAATGAGAACAACATGCATAAGATCCATCTCTTCAAGATGCTCGCAGGGAAGTCCTCTATGAGTGAGAGCAGAGTTTACAGGACAGTATTACTTCAAATGGTATTTAACCCAGCACAACTGTGTCAGTGGGGAAATTGCTGTACTGTCAGATGGAAGAAAAGGCTGGGCTTCCACTTAGCAGTGAAGGTGATGCAGGGAAAAGATGCAGGTTGGTCAATTGCTCCCCTTCCCGAAGAAGAAACCCCTGCCTCCCCTGGAGCACAGTCGCTCAGGCAGAGTAAACGGAGGGTGTGCTTTTACTGCACATCCTGTCCGGGAGACTTAACCCTCCAGAGTCTTCTGCTCAGGCGAGAGGAAGGCTACCACACAAAGACCCATGTACAGTTTGCAGTTTCATTCAGAAACCCAAGAGCCCAGCTCTCTGGGATGTACCACTCTGTAAGAAACAGGGTCACCACCGTTTCAGGCACCAGGAATATGGTTTTAAAATGAACGCGTCCTCATGTACGCACAGGTAACAGCACACCGGCGCTGCCCTCAGTCCATGGATTCTCATAATGACTTTTTATACCAGGAAAGGTTTGTTTCCCTGTTTTAACACATGGGCCTACTGAGGTTTGCAAAGACTCACACCATCTCAGGTGCCACCATTTCTATTAGGCGTCAGATCTCTCTTTTTTTTCCCCCCAATCCAATGTTCCTTCCTGATATACCAGAATTTTCAACACACAACCCTCGTCTATTTCCTCCTCTTCCTAGGTTTCATTGCTGTCCTTGCTTTGGCTTCCCATTATCTCTTTGAATGTCTTTTTCCTTCTAGAACTTAAAATTGTCAGTTATAATCAAGTCTGTTTATCTGCTACCATCTTCTCCCTTTCACTGCTGCGTCCTTACCACAGATATGTGAGGTTAGCATCATAACAGGTATCTATTTTCCAATATGTGAGAAGAAGGCCACATATGATGAAATCCCAACTCCTATCTTAAACAGACAACCAGAATACAACACAGCAACACAACCCTCCGCCTCCTTGGACATTGAGTTGTTTTGGTTCCTTATTAAAATATTATTTCCAAAACTCTTTGTTTCCCTCTCTTTCCTCTTCATCCTTCAGTTTATCCCTATATAAATGTCTTTCAGGTTTTTTAAAAATAGTTCAGATATGAAGCAGTGGTACCCAATACTTTTCAAAATCTGATGGCTTGACATTGAAGAGACTTTCTTAATTCACTGTCACATAACTCTGCTACTGTTTACCATCTTCAGGAAGATGGTTCTTCTCCATAACCCTCCTTAGACATGCATGCTTTTGGAATTCACCTACCATTATCTGAGGCAAGAGGATAAGAGTGGTGGTAATTTTTCAGAAAGGTATACTATTATCCATATAATGGACACATGAAACAGAAAGAAAGTCTCCATAACATCTGTATTAACCAGAATGAGTTTGGAATTCTAATTGCCAAAACCAGAAGCAATGAGAGACACCCCTTGGCATTGTGCCATCCAGGAAACTGAGGTGAAGTGCAGGAGAGATTTGAGTCAGCCTGCAGAAAGCAGGGGATCCAGGAAACCTCACTGCCTCCCTTTGGTTCAGAGGCCAGCTGCCCTATTGTGTTGAAATGAAGCATTCCGGAGGATTGAGTGCAAACCTCTTTGGAGATTTCCAGCTGGGTTGCACCCTCCTAATACCAGGGTTAAAAGCACAGGGTGGGTGTAAAGAGCATTTCCAAAGGGCAGGCTCCAGGGGTGGTGAAGTTTGGGGTGGAGAGGAGAGAGATGGAAAGAAAAGCTTTTTGTGATGAGACTTGCACTGGGAGCCAAACTCATCCACTGGGGGGAGTTGTTTGATGTATATTTAATTATGGATGTCTATTTAAGCTGAAAGTGTGAATTCATGGGATGGGCTGCCTCTCCTGGGAGCTGGTTCAAACTTTCCCTTCTCTTTTCCTCAGCAGGAACTAAGAGGAAGGGAGGGTGTGAAGATGGGTGGGTGGGGTTGAATGCAATTGTGAAGTTGGCCGGGATACAGATAATTGGGGCTCAGCAAATCATGGCCTTTCCCCGGCACCAGTCTAAGCAAGCTGGCCTGAAAAAGGAGGAAAGCTGTACCCTTGCACATGTGTAAGTGTGCAAGGAACACTTATTGAGAGAAAGAAGGCAGGGCAGAGTAGGTAATCCAAAAAGGCCAATATTGGGGTGAGAGGGAGTGATGGGATGATTTGGGAGATCAGGATTGACGCATATACACTGTTACGCATAAAATGGCTACCATCCATGGGGTTGCAAAGAGTCGGACATGACTGACTAACACACACACACGTATAGAATAGGTAACTACTGAGAATTGACTGTATCGGACAGGGAGCTCTGCTCAGTGCTCCGTGGACCTAAATGGGAAGAAAAGTCCCCAAAAGAGGTTAGGCATGTAGACACAGAGTTGACTCACTTTGCTGTACAGTAGAAACTGACACAGCAGTGTAAGGCAACTACACTCCAGTAAGTGTTTTTTTTTTTTAAAGGTTGATTGCAACATATAATACGAGAATGATGGAACCATGTATTGAAACATTAATAATAAACCAACAAATATGGACAGAGCCTGACTATGTGCCAGGCACTGTACCTGCCACTTGACCTCAGCTGTCTCATTCAACCTCCACTTTGACCTTATCTCTGAGAGTAAGTGGTGTTATCTCTGTGGCAAAGAAAAATAGGGCCAGGGAAGTTAGAAAATGGCCAAGCTCACAAAACTGGTAAGAAGAGAAATGGTCTTGTGGGCCAAGTTAATCTGTTCTAAGACTTGCGCTGGGTAATAGGAAGAGGTAATTTTACAGTGTTCTTGCATAACAGAAACATCTTGATTTTTTTTTACAGCCAGGTTCGGGGTTCTCTCCGACTCCTGCATCTGCACTTCTAATCACTAAGCCACATGGTTTCTTTTTAAACTGCTGGCCATTCCAAAGTGACGGAGAAAATAAATCAGCAAATGGGAATCAGACAGGGTTGAGTGCATAGCAAAGTCTGGCGAGACAGGAAGGATCAAACAAAATGGTTAGGAAAGAACAAAACAGTCCTGAGGAGGCAAGCAGGCAAGCTAAGAATAAAAGCCTCATGGTTATGACAAAGAATTCACTTTAACAGGCTTGTTTTTTTTCCATTTTCTGCCCCCAGCTGATCTGATGACAGTCTCATTCCAAGTAAATTCTCTAGTGTTGTGCATCTCTGTCTTTCCATCTCATTTTCTCTCACCTGTTCTATTTCCATTCCATTAAACGCCACCTCCTCTTCCTTCCTGACCACTCCATTTTCTACTCGGCCTCCAGTTGCTCCCCAAGCAGCAGGCTCCCTCCAACAGCTTGTTTTCTTCTGCTGCTGGGTGACTAATCACTTTTTTGCTGATCGGCTGGTCATCAAGGGTGCAGAGCAGCCTCTACCCCACCCTGGACTCTGGGAGGGGATCCAGAGTAGGTGGCATGAGAAGGCACAGAGGAGGAAGGGGAGGAAAAGAAACACCAGGAACATATCAGCGAGATGACAGAAAAAAGACAAGATGAGAGGAAAACAGAATGGAGGGCTTGAAAAGAATAAAGAACAAAAGCTTTAAATCCAAGTAAGAAAGCAAAGGTTATAGGACAGAAAAGGATGAGAGGGCGCCAGTAAGAAGAGACAGGTGATAAAGAGAAATGGAAAGGGAGAGAGAGAAAAAAAATAAAGAAAAGGCAGAGAGGAGAGAGGAGAAAAACATGAAAATAGGAAATGCAAGGGGCCAGAGTGGGAGCACATGAAGTGAGGCTAAAGGGGGTGAAAAGCAAAATGAAGTAATCAAACAAGTTTGAGAAAGCAGTGAGAGACACAGAGAGGCAAGGAAAACAAACCCAGCAGGAAGAAGATAGATGGAAGCAAAACAAGATTGAGAGAGATTCTTGGATAAAATGAAAAGATTATTTTTTTTGAGCTTATCTTTTCCCTTGTATCAACAAACATGCCATTTTATTTGACAACAAATGAGCACATTAAAATAGCTAAAAAACAAGTAAAGCCATGGAGCTATGTATCCAGAGAATACTGTTGGGTCAGGGATGTCTCCCAGGAGATCTCAGGCTTCAAATCAGCTTTGGGAAATATGCAGTCATCATCATAATACTAATATTAACCGAAAGTGGACCATGTGCTTGCACTGGGCTTAGCACTTGGCATATATTGCCTGTAATTCTCTCAACAAGCCTGTGATAGAGTTACTATCCTTAGTTCAGAGATGAGGAAAAGGAGAGGGTTAGAGTAACTTACCCAAAGTTGCCTAAGGGTATGTGGGTAAGTTACTTTAAGTTAATGAGTTACTTTAGTAGGCCCAGCATCAAACTCAAGTATTCCAGTTCCAGAGCCCATGCTCTTAACCACCAAGGTCCAGAACAGGAAGCATGGCAGCTAAAAGCCAGGCTTGTAATAATTCATAATAGAATACAATCTGAAATATATATATATATGTAAAACTGAATTCTAATACTTTGGCCACCTGATGCAAAGAGCTAACTCATTAGGAAAAAACTCTGATGCTGGGAAAGATTTGAGGGCAGGAGGAGAAGGGGGCAACCGAGGGTGAGGTGGTTGGATGGCATCACTGACTCAATAGACATGAGTCTGAGTAAACTCTGGGAGACAGTGGAGGACAGGGAAGCCTGGTGTGCTGCAGTCCCGGGGGTGGCAAAGAGTCAGACACAACTGAGCGACTGACCAACAATGTGTGTCAATAAAGAAGAAGAGGGACAATGCCCATAACTCCCATCTTGTTCAACTGTATTTCGGTTGTCTTTCTATAGCTTAGGGCAAGACTGAGGTAGGGCAGGAACGTATGTTAGGGCCGAATTATGAGGCAGGTAGAGTGAACGACAGGGAGGCCTGGTGTGCTGCAGTCCATGGGACTGCAAAGAGTTGGACATGACTTGGCAACTGAAAAAGAACAAGAGTAAGGAACTTGAACTTTATGACAACTGGGAGTCCTTGAAATAAGTTTTAAGTAGTATTTACCACATCCCAATTTAGTTTTAGAACAGTTCCCTGGAGGTTCAGCAGTAAAAAAAAAAATCTTCCTGTGATGCAGGAGACTTGGGTTCAATCCCTGGCCAGGCAGATCCCCTGGAAAAGGAAATGGCCACTCCAGTATTCCTGCCTGGGATACAGAGGAGTGTACAGAGGAGCCTGGTGGGCTACAGTCCCTGAGATCATGAAAGAGTCGAACAAGACTTACCAACAAATAAACAATGAATGAGGAGATGGAGACTTTAGGATAAAGACCCAAAATAGGCAGGAACAACTGATTTGGGAGCAGAGCCATTCTGAATGTTGTTTATAAGGTGAAATTGACTGGTTTGATGGCTGAATAGGTGAGAGACAAAGGAAGCGATATACACAATTACATGTTTACATATACATCACAGTTATTACAGGCTTACATCCTACTCACTTCACTGAACATTTTATTCTGTTTCTATTACAATATTAATTAATATTGTAATATTAATATTTATGTCATGATATTTAATGAAAAACTCATTTCATTTGTATTCCTCTTGCAATGTCAGGATGGCTGAAATAAAGCTAACTGATCATGTACAAAGTAGAAACAAACTTCAGCAGGCATAGATACAGCTCATAGTCTTGGGGAAGGCAAGAGTTGGGCACAGATAAACACATGTTCTATTATATTAGAAGTTAACTCATGAATTGGTGGGCTGCTGAAGTAAAGCCACCTAAGACTTTATATATCCTAGCTTTAGCCACTCAACCTTTTAATTTTTCCTTTGAGAGCTTAGTGTAAATAATGAAATATGTTTTTGACTTCGGATGTTATAGAAATGAAAGTCTAATTTTTAATTAATGAGCATGTCAATTGTTATTGCTACCATGCAAAAGTCTACAGTATGGCTCCACAGAGACCAGGAAAAAAGAACGAGATGCAAAAGTAATGTCCCCATGTGGATAATTGGTATCATCTGAAGTGAAACATTCAAGCAGTCGTGGGATTTAGGAGGATGAAGGGTTATCCTCCTTGGGCTCAGGACAGCGAGGTGGTTTAGTCACTAAGTCATGTCCGACTCTTGCAACCCCATGGACTGCAGCCCACCAGGCTCCTCTGTCCATGGGATTTTCCAGACAAGAATATTGGAATGGGTTGCCATTTCCTTCTCCAAAGTTGGATCTTTTTGACCCAGGGATCAAACACAGGTCTCCTGCATTGCAGGCAGATTCTTTACAGACTTAGCTATGAGGGAAGCCCTACAGGATAACTTGCTGATGAGCAAATCTATAACTAGCGAGATCAAATTCTAATGATGAATGATATGTTTTGCTTGGGGCAATCATTTCTTCTTCCTTCTAACACTCTTCCTACCTATGCAGTTTAAAGCTAATACTCCTGTCACTAAATTATGTATCAAACTCAAGCAGTGTTGACCCAACTCTAGGGAGGAGCGGTTATGTTATCTATCCTGATTATCCCAATGTTGTCATGTAAATAAATATTTCTAAATTTCATTGTGTGGACACATGGCCCCAAAGAGATTTTCTACTTTTGCTCCACCAGAGAGCAATAGAGATAAAGAGTCAGGTGAGTCCCAAGGAAGAACCTGTGGTTTCCATTAGAGGTAAAACAGTGTGGAAGTATTGATGACTAGCTTCCTGGAGGAAATGGAACCTACTCTTTAGGGTTTCAAGTTCCAATTCATGTTTAATTATCTACAAAACTATAACGCTAAGAGCTTGCTCTAAATAAAGTTAAACTACCTGATTTGAATCCCAAGTGTGATGCATTCTAAGAAAGAATCCTTGACAAAGTCCCTTAACTTTTCTTTACGTCTTTGATAAAATGAGACTAAGAGCATGCAGTCATCATGGAGTTTCTGTGAAAAATATATGCAATAAAGCATGAAAAGCAATTTACACAGTGTCTGGCCCATGGCAAATGCCTCCTACATGTTATCCAGTTTTCCCAAGCACTTGAAATGCTAAATGGCGTTTTCAAAGTTGTCTTCAATCCTGAAACACCTGGAAAGTTTAACATTTACTTTAACATTTTATTGACTGACAAATTTTCTAAAACGTACATGGAAAAGTAAAAATTTCACAAAGACCTAAGTGAATTTTGCAAAAGAAGAACAAAGGGAGGATTGTTCCTGTCAGACATGAAGACAGAATTATAGTAATAAAAGTGATGGCTTTAAATAGCAATGGTCAAACAGACTAGAGGGAAATAAAAGAATCTCGGTAAAGAATATCAAGAGTTAAAAATCTATCCCAGTCATATGTAGCAACTTAGTATATGGTGGAGATGGTACCACTAACCAATGAAGAAAAAACAAATTATATAACAGATGGTGCTGGGCAAATTGGGCTTCCCAGGTGACTCTAGTTTTAAAGAACCCGCCTGCCAATGCAAGAGACACAGGAGACGTGGGTCTGCTCCCTGTGTCAGGAAGATCCCCTGGAGGAGGGCATGGCAGTCTCCTTCAGTATTCTTGCCTGAAGAATCCCATGGACAGTGGATCCTGGCGGGCTATAGTCCATACAGTCACAAAGAGTCAGGTATAACTGAAGTGACTTACCACACACGTACACACACTGGGAAAACTGGGTCACTCTATGGGGAAAAATAATGTTAAAGTTCTGCCTTTCACAAGATGTATCAAGGGCTTATATATAAAAGAAAAAAAATATTGTATAACCATTAGGTCATAGTAGCAGAGAATTATGACCCTGTGGTTGAGAGATTCTTGTTAAATATGACCCCGAATGTATAAACGATAAGGTTTTGGGGAAAGTATGAAATTTTATATCAAAATTATAGATTTTCATTGAAGAATTGATACCACAGACAAGGCCAACAAATGAACTATATCTGGGGATATAGTGGTACTTGCAGGAACAAAATGCGATAGCATCCTTGCTTTGTTCTGTTCTTAGGGGAAAGTGTTCAGTTTCTGATCATTTAGTATGATTTGAGCCTTGGTTGTTTTGTTTTCTGTAGATATTCCTTATCAAGGTGAAGAATCTTTCTTCTATTATTCTCAGTTTGCAAAGAGTTTTTATCACCATGAGGTGTTGGATTTTGTCAAGTACGTTTCCTGCATTGATTGATGTAATCATGTGATTTTTCCTCTTTACTTGCTGATTACTGGATTACATTGATTACTTTTGGGACTAGTCTTGCATACCCAGGATAAATCCTACTTGGTCGTATAGTTTCAGTTTTCATTTGCATTGCTAGATTTTGTTTGGTATTTTTTATTGAGGAATTTTTCATTTATGTTCATGAGAGATATCGTGCTGCAGTTTTCCTTTCTTCTAATATCTTATCTGGGTTTCTTATTGGGAAAATGCTAAACTCATAGAATGAGTTAGGAAATGTCCCCCCTGCCTCTGTTTTCTGCAAAAGTCTGTTTTATATATACAGTACTAGTATCTGGTAGAATTCACCTGTAAAACCAGCTTGGACTGGTGATGCTTTTTGAAAATCTATAAATTATTGAATTTTAAAATATATATAATTATATTCTGCTGCTGCTGTCGCTTCAGTCGTGTCTGACTCTTTGTGACCCCATAGACGGCAGCCCACCAGGCTCCCCCATCCCTGGGATTCTCCAGGCAAGAACACTGGAGTGGGTTGCCATTTCTTTCTCCAATGCGTGAAAGTGAAAAGTGAAAGTGAATTCTCTCAGTCGTGTCTGACCCTCAGCGACGCCATGGACTGCAGCCCACCAGGCTCCTCAGTCCATGGGATTTTCCAGGCAAGAGTACTGGAGTGGGCTGCCATTGCCTTCTCCATAATTATATTCAGATGACCAATATTTCCTCAAACAAAAACAAATCTGTAGCTACAGAGAACAGAGTAGTAGTTACCAGAGGGGGAGGAGGGCCCGGGAGGACACACTGGGTAACGGGAATCCACCACGTGGTGACGAATTTAGAATAAAATTTTGGTGACGAGCATGTTGCAGTGTATGGTACGCTGTGCTGTGGTTAGTCCCTCAGTTCTGTCTGACTCTGTGACCCCGTGGACTGTAGCCATGAGGCTCCTCTGTCCATGGGGATTCTCCAGGCAAGAATGCTGGAGTGGGTTGCTATGCCCTCCTCTAGGTGATATTCCCAAACCTGGGATCAAACCCAGGGCTCCCTCACTGCAGGCAGATTCTTTACTTCCTAAGTCACCAGGGAAGCCTATTGTAGTGTCTAAAGAAGTTGAAATAAAATGTTGTAACATGAAACTTATATAATGTTATAAATCAATGTTACCACAATTAAAAAAAAAGTTTTGGTATTTTGAGTCCTTCAAAGGTTTGGTTAGTTTAATCTATGCCAAAATTTCTGGACTAATGATTTTTCAATTTCTCCTTTATCATTCAATATCCAATGTATCAGTCATCCAAGATACCAGTACTCCACTTATATTTCTGACCTCTTCATAATTTGTGCCTTTTTTTTTCATATTTAGCCTGTCCAGATTCATATTAATTTTATTAATCTTTTGAAATAGCTTTTTTGTTGTTGTTGCATTGATTTTCTCTATTATTTTCCTGTTTTAAAAGTCATTAATTTATTCTCTGGCTTTTATTCATCACTTTATTCTTGTTTTAGACTTAATTTGCTCTTACTTCTCTACTTTCCAAAGATGGAAATATTCTTAGTGATTTTATACCTTCCTTTTTTGTAAAATACAGATTTAGTACTAGAAATTTAACTCAACATGGTTTTCACTGAACCCCACAAATTTTAATTGGATATATTTCCATTTTTATTTAGTTCAAAATATATTTAAATTTTTCCCTTGTGACTTTGTCATTGACCAATGTCTTATGTACAAGGATGCTGTTTAACCTCAAAATGTCTAGGCATTTCCCCTTTGTCTTTCAGTTATTGATTTCTTATTTAAATCTCTTGTAGTCTGAGAGAATGCTTTGTATCAGTTCAGTTCATTTCAGTCGCTCAATCATGTCCAACTCTTTACAACCCCATGGACTGAAGCACGCCAGGCTTCCCTGTCCATCACCAACACCTGGAGATTGCTCAAACTCATGTCAATTAAGTCAGTGATGCCATCGAACCACCTCATCCTCTGTCATCCCCTTCTCCTCCTGCCCTCAATCTTTCCCAGCATCAGGGTCTTTTCCAATAGGTCAGTTCTTTGCATCAGATGGCCAAAGTATTGGAGTTTCAGCTACAGCATCAGTCCTTCCAATGAATATTCAGGACCGATTTCCTTTAGGATTGACTGGTTTAATCTCCTTAAAGTCCAAGGAACTCTCAAGAGTCTTCTCTGACAGCACAGTTCAAAAGCACCAATTTTTTGGCATTCAGCTTTCTTTACATTCCAACTCTCCCATTCATACATGACTACTGGAAAAGCCATAGCTTTGACTATATGGACCTTTGTCAGCAAAGTAAAGTCTATGCTTTTCAATATGCTGTCTAGGTTGGTCATAGCTTTTCATCCATGGAACAAGTATCTTGATTTCATGGCTGCAGTCACCATCTGCAGTGATTTTGGAGCCCCCCCAAAACGTTTCTCCTTGTTTCCATTGTTCACCCATCTATTTGCCATGAAGTGATGGGACTGGATGCCATGAACTTTGGTTTTAGAATGTTCAATTTTAGACCATCTTTTTCACTCTCCTCTTTCACTTTCATCAAGAGACTTTTTACTTTTTCTTCACTTTCTGCCATAGGGTGGTGTCATCGCTTATTTGGGATTATTGATATTTCTCCCTGCAATCTTGATTCCAGCTTGTGCTTCATCCAGCCCAGCTTTTCACATGATGTACTCTGCATATAAGCTAAATAAGCAGAGTGACAATATACGATATACATCAAAAACCTTGATGTATTCTTTTCCCAATTTGGAACCAGTCTGTTTTTCCATGTCTGGTTCTGTTTCTTCTTGACCTGCATACAGATTTCTCAGGAAGCAGATAAGGTGGTTTGGTATTCCAATCTCTTAAAGAATTTTCCATAGCTTGTTGTGATCCACACAGTGAAAAGCTTTGGCATAATCAATAAAACAAATGTTTTTCTGGAACTCTCTGGCTTTTTCAATGATCCAGTGGAGTTCACAACTTGAACTCTGGTTCTTCTGCCTTTTATAAACCCAGCTTGAACAGCTGAAAGTTCTCAGGTCACATACTATTAAAGTCTAGCTTGGAGAGTTTTGAGCATTACATTGCTATTGTGTGAGATGAGTGCAATTGGGTCGTAGTTTGAACATTCTTTGGCATTGCCTTTCTTTGGGATTGGAATGAAAATTGACATTTTCCAGTCCTGTGGACACTGCTGATAATTCTAAATTTGCTAGCATGTTGAGTGTAGCACTGTAACAGCATCATCTTTTAGGATTTGAAATAGCTCAACTGGAATTCCATCACCTCCACTAGCTTTATTCATGGTGAGGATTCCTAGGGCCCACTTGACTTCTCATTCCAGGACATTTGGCTCTAGGTGAGTGATCTCACCATTGTGATTATGTGGATCATGAAGATCTTTTTTTGTATAGTTCTTCTGTGTATTCTTGCCACTTCTTCTGAATATCTTCTGCTTCTGTAAGGTCCATATCGTTTCTGTTCTTTATTGTGCTCATAAAATGAGCATGAAATGTTTCTTTGCATGAAATATCCCCTTGGTATCTCTAATTTTCTTGAAGAGATCTCTAGTCTTTCCTCCATCCTATTGTTTCCCTCTTTGTCTTTGCATTGATCATTGAGGAAGGCTTTCTTATCTCTCTTTGCTATTCTTTGGAACTCTGCATTAAAATGGGTATATCTTTCCTTTTCTGCTTTGGCTTTCACTTCTCTTTTTCTCTCAGCTATTTCTAAGGCCTCTTCAGACAACCATTTTGCCTTTTTGCATTTCTTTTTCTTGGGGATAGTCTTGATCACTGGTACAATGTCATGAACCTCTGTCCATAGTTCTTCAGGCACTCTGCCTATCAGATCTAATCCCTTGAATCTATTTGTTACTTCCACTGTATAATTGTAAAGGATTTGATTTATATGGTTTAGCTGTTTTCCCTACTTTCTTCAACTTAAGTCTGAATTTGGCAATAAGGAGTTCATGATCTAAGCCACAGTCAGATCTGAGCCTGGTCTTGTTTTTGTTAACTGTACAGAGTTTACTCCTTGGAAGAAGAGTTATGACCAACCTAGACAGCATATTAAAAAGCAGAGACATTACTTTGCCAACAAATATCTGTCTAGTAAAGGCTATGGTTTTTCCAGTTCTCATGCATGTATGGATGTGAGAGTTGCACTATAAAGAAAGCTGAGCGCTGAATAATTGATGCTTTTGAACTGTGGTGTTGGAGAAGACTCCCTTGGAGTCCCTTGGACTGTGAGGAGATCCAACCAATCCATCCTAAAGGAAATCAGTCCTGAATATTCATTGGAAGGACTGATATTGAAACTCAAACTCCAATACTTTGGCCACCTGATGCAAAGAACTGACTTATTTGAAAAGACCCTGATGCTGGGAAAGATTGAAGACAGGAGGAGAAGGGGATGACAGAGGATGAGATGGTTGGATGGCATCACCAATTCAATGGAGATGAGTTTGAGTAAACTGTGGGAGTTGGTGATGGACAGTGAGGCCTGGCGTGCTGCAGTCCATGGGATCGCAAAGAGTTGGACATGACTGAGTGACTGAACTGAACAGATAGAGCTTCTCCATCTTTAGCTGTAAAGAGTACAATCAATATGATTTCAGTATCGACCATCTGAAATGATGGTCTACACATGATGTCCATGTGTAGAGTCATCTCTGTGTTGTTGAAAGAGGGTGTTTTCTATGACCAGTGTGTTCTCTTGGCAAAATTTTGTTAGCCTTTGCCCTGCTTCATTTTGTACTCCAAGGCCAAACTTGCCTGTTACTCAAAGTATTTCTTGACTTTCTACTTTTGCATTCCAGTCCCCTATGATGAAAAGGACATCTTTTTTGGTGTTAGTTCTAGAAGGTCTTGTAGGTCTTCATAGATTTGTTCAACTTCAGCTTCTTTGGCAATAGAGGTTGGGGCACACACTTGGATTACTGGATATTGAATGATTTGTCTTGAAATGAACAGAGATCATTCTGTCATTTTTGAGACTGCACATAAGAATTGCATTTCAGACTCTTTTGTTGACTGTGATGGCTACTCCATTTCTTCTAAGGGATTCATGCCCACAGTAGTAGATATAATGGTCATCTGAATTAAATTTCCTCATTCCTGTCCATTTTAGTTCACTTATTCCTAAACTGTCAATGTTCACTCTTGCCATCTCCTGTCTGACCACTTTCTTTTTTTTTTTTTTTTTTTTTTGAGTATTACTTTACTAGCATGTGAGATGAGTATGACCACTTTCAAATTGCCTTGATTCATGGACCTAACATTCCAGGTTCCTATGCAATATTGTTCCTCAAAGCATCAGACTTTAGTTCTGTCACCAGTCACATCTTCAACTGGCCATTGTTTACACTTTCGCTCCATCTCTTCATTCTTTCTGGAGTTATTTCTCTACTCTTCTCCATAGCATATTGGGCACCTACTGACCTGAGGAATTATCTTTCAGTGTCATATAGTTTTGCCTTTTCACACTGTTCATTGGGGTCTCAAGGTAAGAATGCTGAAGTCATTTACCATTCCCTTCTCCAGTGGGCCTTGTTTTGTCTGAACTCTCCACCATGACCTGTTCATCTTGGGTAGCCCTATATGACATGGCTCATAGTTTCATTGAATTAGGCAAGACTGTGATCCATGTGATCAGGTAGGTTAGCATAGTTTCTGTTTTTTTTTGTTTTTTTTTTTAATTGCTTGATGTGTGCTTTATGGCCTAGTATGTGGTCTATCTTGGTGAATAATCCTTATGAACTTGAGTAGAATATGTAGACTGCTGTTCTTAAAGGGATAGTCTATAAACATCAGTTAGAGGAAAGTCGGTTGATAATGCCTTCAGATCAGCTATGCAGTTACTGATTTTCTACCTTCTTGACCTGCCAATTTTTGGAAAAATTCAACATTGAATTTTTCAACAATAATAGTAGGTACATCTCTTATTTTTTAATTATATCAGTTTTGCCTCATGTATTTTGACTCTTATTTGTACTTGGCTCTGTTGTTATATGCATATACTTTTAAGATTGTTTTTCTTTTTTCTTGAGGAATTGATCTCTTTATCATTATGTGATATCCTTCTTTATCCATGACAATTTTCCTTGTTTTGAAATCCAGAAATCTGCATTTTCTTTAATCTGGTGTCCTGAATATTTAAACTTTACCATATAGGTCTCTGATCTTTTGCTCCTTGAATCCGACCTCTCTTTCTTTTTCCTGTTGCCCTCCCTTCCACTGATGATTTCTAGAACCTCTCTCTGAGTTTCCATTGACAGACTCTGTGAGTGCCTTTATTTTTCTCCAATAACCACATGCAGCCCCTGGCTGCACTTCATTTCTTATAGAAATGCAGCTGCTTGGGTACTTATCAGGAGCAGCTGTTAGACAATCTGGAGGGCAAGTCAATGATGCTTTACTTGGGGCAGGATCGCTGATGGAGAGGAAAAACAGAGGCACTGGAGGCCTCCAGAGGCCTTGGATGGAGGGCTTCAAGGGGGATATCAGAGGAAAATAAGACATGACCAGAATTGCCATCATCTGTTGCCTCCAGCCCTTGGGGTGAGGGCACTGTGGGCTGTCCAGGCATAAGGCTCAGAGGAAGTGAGTCTCAATGAGCTGGCAGTAGATGCCAGTCATTGCAGCCACACCTGTGAGAGCTGCTTGTCTCTAGGGACAGATAGCACTTCCTACTGGCCTGGAGACAACATTGTCACTCTCTGAATCCACCTCCTCACTTCTCATGCTGAGAATGACCTGTGGGCTAGAAGTGAGATGAAAGCAGAAAAAGAGTAAGCTGTTAAAGTAATCTCTATAGAACTGCAGTGTGGAAGTAGCATACTCCATTGAAAGCACCTGTGGTCTGGTTTCTGGGCCTGAAACCTTGGCCCAACTTTGGCATATATTTGCACAAAAAGCAGAATATCTGTTGGACTTTATTTCTTTATCCTACTGGATTTGATGAAATGTATGCCTAGCAGTAAAGAATATAGCTGCAATGCAGGAGATGTGGGTTTGATCCCTGGGTTAGAAAGATCCCTTGGAGGAGGAAAAGGCAACCTGACCCAGCATTCTTGCCTGAAAAATCCCACGGACAGAGGGGCCTGGCAGGTACAGTACATGGGTTCACATAGAGTTTGAACATGACTGAGTGACTGAGCACACACACACATTTTAGTAACAAAAGTTAAGAACAAAGAAAAGAAAAGCCCTGAGTAATTAGTTGGCTATAAATGCAATTTTAATTTGTGATAAGAAATAATTGACCTAGGCAAGCTGATGCTCAGTTGCTTAAGTTGGGAAGTTTCTGTTCTGTTCTATTTTACACTGATCAGACTGTCTGAAATGCAAAGGCTAATTCTGAATCAGGGGAGAGCATTGGGAGAGTGAATGAGAAAACTCAAAATCAGGGAGACAGTTAATCTAGAGTAAAGAAGACCAGAGGAGAACATCAGATTCTTATTAATATTTTATTATACCAATGTTTAAAACATGGTCACAACTTAGTCATTGTTTTTGTGTGTGAGTGTGTGCAAGGCACTGTGTTATGAACTTTTTGCTAGTTCATTTAAATCTCACAGCTTGATCTGCGGGAAGAAGTGAGCATGTATGCGCGTGTGCACATGGGTGTGTGTATGCGTGCATGCACACACATCTGCATATTCCTAGAGTGAGAATGATAAAATTGAGATTTGATGAGTGAGGTAACCCCACTATGAGGAGAGAGCCCATGCCCAAGGTCAGCCCCAGCAAGATGGTAGGAGGGGCAAATTCATAGTTTGAATCAAACCCCATTCCCACCAGAGGCGCTCAGAGGGCTCAAACAAACCTTATGAGCATCAGGACCCAGGTAACCCACAGAGGGTGAGACAGAGCTGTGTTTGAGTGTCTCCTGTGGAGGTACGAGTTAGCAGTAGACTGCCTCAGGGACGGGGCTCTGGGTGCAGCAGACTTGGGTGTTGGCATAAGCTCTATAGGAGGAAGCCACCATTAATCCCACCAAAGATGTCAGAACTTACACAGGACTGGGAAATAGACTCTTGGAGGGCACAACAGAACTTTGTGAGCACCAGGACCCAGGAGAAAGGAGCAGTGACCCCACAAGAGACTGACCCAGGCTTGCCCAGGAGTGTGCAAGAGACTCCAGTGGAGGCGTGGGTCAGTGGCGACCTGATTCAGGGTTGGGGGCAGTGAGGGCAGCAGCACATGCATGGGATCTTCTGAAGGAGGTCGCCATTATCTGCATCACCTCCACCAGAGTTTGTCATCACGTAAACAGCAGGAAGGGAACACAGCTCCACCCATCTACAGAAAATTGGATTAAAGATTTACTGAGCATGACTGCTCCCATCAGAACAAGAAACAATCTCCCCCCTCAGTCAGTCTTTCCAATCAGGAAGCTTCCATAAGCCTTTTATCCTTCTCCATCAGAGGGAAACAGAATGAAAACCGCAATCACAGAAAACTAACCAATCATCACATGGACGACAGCCTTGTCTAACTCAACGAAACTATGAGCCATGCCCTGTAGGGCAACACAAGACAGACATGTCATGGTGGATAGTTCTTACAAAATGATGTCCACTGGAGAAGGGACTGGGAAACCACTTCAGGATTCTTGCCTATACCCATGAACAGTATGAAAAGGCAAAAAGATAGGACACTGAAAGGTGAACTCCCTAGGTTGGTACGTACCCACTATGCTACTGGAGATCAGTGGAGAAATAACTCCAGAAAGAATGAAGAGATGGAGCCAAAGCAAAAGCAGCACCCAGATGTGGATATGACTGGTGATGGAAGCAAAGTCCAATGCTGTAAAGAGCAATATTGCATAGGAACCTGGAATGTCAGGTCCATGAATCAAGGCAAATTGGAAGTGGTCAAACAGGAGGTGACAAGAGTGAACATCAACATTTTAGGAATCAGCAAACTAAGATGGACTGGAATGGGTGAATTTAAGTCAGATGACCATTATATCTACTGTGGGCAGGAATCCCTTAGAAGAAATGAAGTAGCCATCATAGTCAACAAAAGAGTCTGAAATGCAGTAATTGGATACAGTCTCAAAAATGACAGAATGATCTCTGTTCGTTTCAAAGGCAAACCATTCAATATCACAGTAATCCAAGTCTGTGCCCCAACCAGTAATAGTGAAGAAGAAGTTGAACATTTCGATGAAGACCTACAAGAACTTCTAGAACTAACACCAAAAAAAAAAAAAAAAAGTCCTTTTCATTGTACGCAACTGGAATGCAAAATTAGGAAGTCAAGAAACACCTGGTTCAGTTCAGTCACTCAGTCATGTCCGACTCTTTGTGACCCCATGAATCGCAGCACGCCAGGCCTCCCTGTCCATCACCATCTCCCGGAGTTCACTCAGACTCACGTCCATCAAGCCCGTGATGCCATCCAGCCATCTCATCCTCCGTCATCCCCTTCTCCTCCTGCCCCCAATCCCTCCTAGCATCAGAGTCTTTTCCAATGAGTCAACACTTCGCATGAGGTGACCAAAGTACTGGAGCTTCAGCTTTAGTATCATTCCTTCCAAAGAAATCCCAGGGTTGATCTCCTTCAGAATGGACTGGTTGGATCACCTTGCAGTCCAAGGGACTCTCAAGAGTCTTCTCCAACACCACAGTTCAAAAGCATCAATTCTTCGGCGCTCAGCCTTCTTCACAGTCCAACTCTCACATCCATACATGACCACAGGAAAAACAATAGCCTTGACTAGGCGGACCTTAGTCAGCAAAGTAATGTCTCTGCTTTTGAATATACTATCTAGGTTGGTCATAACTTTCCTTGCAAGGAGTAAGCGTCTTCTAATTTCATGGCTGCAGTCACCATCTGCAGTGATTTTGGAGCCCCCCAAAATAAAGTCTGACACTGTTTCCACTGTTTCCCCATCTATTTCCCATGAAGTGATGGGACCAGAGGCCATGATCTTAGGTTTCTGAATGTTGAGCTTTAAGCCAACTTTTTTGCTCTCCTCTTTCACTTTCATCAAGAGGATTTTTAGCTCCTCTTCACTTTCTGCCACAAGGGTCGTGTCATCTGCATATTTGAGGTTATTGATATTTCTCCTGGCAAACTTGATTCCAGCTTGTGTTTCTTCCAGTCCAGCGTTTCTCATGATGTACTCTGCATAGAAGTTAAATAAGCAGGGTGACAATATACAGGCTTGACGTACTCCTTTTCCTATTTGGAACCAGTCTGTTGTTCCATGTCCAGCTCTAACTGTTGCTTCCTGACCTGCATACAGATTTCTCAAGAGGCAGATTAGGTGGTCTGGTATTCCCATCTCTTTCAGAATTTTACACAGTTTATTGTGATCCACACAGTCAAAGGCTTTGGCATACTCAAGAAAGCAGAAATAGATGTTTTTCTGGAACTCTCTTGCTTTTTCCATGATCCAGCGGATGTTGGCAATTGATCTCTGGTTCCTCTGCCTTTTCTAAAACCAGCTTGAACATCACAAAGTTCACTGTTCACATATTGCTGAAGCCTGGCTTGGAGAATTTTGAGCATTACTTTACTAGCATGTGAGATGAGTGCAATTGTGCAGTGGTTTGAGCATTATTCGGCATTGCCTTTCTTTGGAATTGGAATGAAAACTGATGTTTTCCAGTCCTGTGGCCACTGCTGAGTTTTCCAAACTTGCTGGCATATTGAGTGCAGCACTTTCACAGCATCATCTTTCAGGATTTGAAACAGCTCAACTGGAATTCCATCACCTGCATTAGCTTTGTTCATAGTGATGCTTTCTAAGGCCCACTTGACTTCACATTCCAAGATGTCTGGCTCTAGATTAGTGATCACATCATTGTGATTATCTGGGTCATGAAGATCTTTTTTGTACAGTTCTTCCATGTGTTCTTGCCACCTCTTTTTAATATCTTTTGCTTCTGTTAGGTCCAGACCATTTCTGTCCTTTATCGAGCCCATCTTTGCATGAAATGTTCCCTTGGTATCTCTAATTTTCTTGAAGAGCTCTCTAGTCTTTCCCATTCTGTTCTTTTCCTCTATTTCTTTGCATTGATCGCTGAAGAAGGTTTTCTTGTCTCTTCTTCCTATTCTTTGGAACTCTGCATTCAGATGCTTATATCTTTCCTTTTCTCCTTTGCTTTTCACTTCTCTTCTTTTCACAGCTGTTTGTAAGGCCTCCTCAGACAGCTATTTTTCTTTTTTGCATTTCTTTTCCATGGGGATGGTCTTGATCCCTGTCTCCTGTACAATGTCACGAACCTCATTCCATAGTTCATCAGGCACTCTATCTATCAGATCTAGGCCCTTAAATCTATTTCTCACTTCCACTGTATAATCATAAGGGATTTGATTTAGGTCACACCTGAATGGTCTAGCGGTTGGACTTGGACTACAGAATGAAGCAGGGCAAAGGCTAATAGAGTTTTGCCAAGAAAATGCACTGGTCATAGCAAACACCCTCTTCCAACAGCACAAGAGAAGACTATATACACATGGATATCTGTTGATGGTCAACACCGAAATCAGATTGATTCTATTCTTTGCAACCAAAGATGGAGAAGCTCTATACAGTCAGCAAAAACAAGACCAGGAGCTGACTGTGGCTCAGATCATGAACTCTTTATTGCCAAATTCAGACTTAAATTGAAGAAAATAGGGAAGACCACTAGACCATTCAAGTATGACCTAAATCAAATCCCTTTCAATTATAGAGTGGAAGTGAGAAATAGATTCAAGGGACTAGATCTGATAAACAGAGTGCCTGATGAACTATGGACTGAGGTTCATGACATTGTACAGGAAGCAGTGATCAAGACAATCCCCAAGAAAAAGAAACGCAAAAAGGCAAAATGGTTGTCTGAGGATGCCTTGCAAATAGCTGAGAAAAAAAAAAGAGAAGTGAAAGGCAAAGGAGAAAAGGAAACATATACCTATTTTAATGCAGAGGTCCAAAGAACAGCAGGGAAGGTAATAAAGCCTTCCTCAGTGATCAATGCAAAGTAATAGAGGAAAACAATAGAATGGGGAAGACTAGAGATCTCTTTAAAAAAATTAGAGATAGCAAGGGAACATTTCATGCAAAGATGAGCACAATAAAGAACAGAAATGGTATGGACCTTACAGAAGCAGAAGATATTAAGAAGAGGTGAGAAGAATATACAGAACTATACAAAAGAGTTCTTCATGACCCAGATACCTACAATGGTGTGATCACTCACCTACAGCCAGATACCCTGGAATGCGAAGCCAAGTGGGTCTTAAGAAGCCTCACCATGAACAAAGCTAGTGGAGGTAATAGAATTCTACTTGAGTTATTTCAAATCCTAAAAGATGATGCCATGAAAGTGCTGCACTCGATATGCCAGCAAATTTGGAAAACTCAACAGTGGCCACAGGACTGGAAAAGGTCAGTTTTCATTCCAATCCCAAAGAAAGGCAATGTCAAAGAATGCTCAAACTACTGCACAATTGCACTCATCTCACACACTGGTAAGGTAGTACTCAAAATTCTCCAAGCCAGGCTTCAACAGCACATGCACAGTGAATTTCCAGATGTTTAAGCTGGTTTTAGAAAAGGCAGAGGAACCAGAGTTCAATGCCAAAAAAAGTAAAGGGGTTCCAGAAAAACATCTATTTCTGCTTTATTGACCATACCAAAGCCTTTAACTGTGTGGACCACAATAAACTGTGGAAAATTCTGAAAGAGATGGGAATACCAGGCCACGTGACCTGCCTCTGGAGAAATCTGTTTGCAGGTCAAGAAACAACAGTTAGAACAGGACATGAAACAATAGGAAAAGGAGTACGTCAAGGCTGTATATTGTCACCCTGCTTATTTAACTTATATGCACAATACATCATGAGAAATGCTTGACTGGATGAAACACAAGCTGGAATCATGATTGCTGGGAAAAATGTCAATAATCTTAGATATGCAGATGACACCACCCTTATGGAAGAAAGTGAAGAAAAATAGCCTCTTGATGAAAGTGAAAGAGGAGAGTGAAAAAGTTGACTTATAGCTCAACATTCAGAAAACTAAGATCATGGCATGCAGTCCCATCATTTCATGGCAAATGGATGAGGAAACAGTGGAAACAGTGGCTCACTTTATTTATGGGGGCTCCAAAATCACTGCAGATGGTGACTGCAGCCATGAAATTAAAAGACGCTTACTCCTTGGAAGAAAAGTTATTTCCAACCTAGACAGCATATCAAAAAGCAGAGACATTACTTTGCCAACAAAGGTCCATCTAGTTCAAGGCTATGGTTTTTCCAGTAGTCATGTATGGATGTGAATGTTGGACTATAAAGAAAGCTGAGTGCCAAAGAATTTATGTTTTTGAACCATGGTGTTGGAGAAGACTCTTGAGAGTCCCTTGGACTGCAAGGAGATCCAACCTGTCCATCCTAATGGAAATCAGTCCTGAATATTCATTGGAAGGACTGATGTTGAAGCTCAAACTCCAATAATCTGGCCGCCTAATGTGAAGAACTGACTCATTAGGATTCTTAGACTCTTAAGAAAGACACTGATGCCAGGAAAGATAGAAGTCAGGTGAAGAAGGGGATAACAGAAGATGAGATGGTTGGATGGCATCACCGACTAAATGGACATGAGTTTGAGTAAAGTCTGGGAGTTGGTGATAGGGAGGCCTGGCTTGATGCAGTCCATGGGGTCACAAAGAGTTGGACATCACTGAGAGACTAAACTGAACTGAATAATATTTCCCATCACACAGAGAATAGAAGATGCCTTTGTTTTAACCAATTTCCCTCAGGCCAAACTCTTAGGCCCTACTCGTAACTGCTCCAGTATAGGGCAAGAGTCTTCAAGCCCTTTCATAGTATTTGGCTGTGCTCTGTTTGTATTTAGTTATAAAACCAGGGCCTACGGTTGGAAGTTAGGTGACTGAATTCCCCTGATTTAAATATAAACATCTTCACAAATAAAGCTTTAAAATAATTACACTGGTGTCTTACTAGAGTAGTATCTAATGTCTCCCCCACTGATTGGGAGGCATTGAAACATAAGCAAGGCAGATAATTGCCTGGAGTATCTTCATGGTCATTGATGCACAATTCAGAATGGGCTGGATGACCACCAAGGTCCTTTTCCAAACGAAGGGTTTTTGATTCTCTGATTGCAAACTTTTAGCTTGTTTTAAGACAGTTGGGTTTTTTTTAAGACTTCACAAAGCATGCAGTATTTCTCTAGACTAAGATTGGTTGATATCATATCCGTGCTTAACCATAAGAGAAACATAGTAAATTAAATAAATAAGTAAAACAAAACAAAGAAACAAACAAAAAAATGGAGAAGGAAATGGCAACCTACTCCAATATTCTTGCCTAGAGAATCCTGTGTACAGAGGCTCCTGGTGGGCTGCTGTCCATAGGGTCGCATAGAGTTGGACACAACTGAAGTGACTTACCATGCATGCATGCATTGGAGAAGGCAATGGCAACCCACTTCAGTATTCTTGCCTGGAGAATCCCAGGGATGGAGGAGCCTGGTAAGCTGCCATCTATGGGGTTGCACAGGGTTGGACACGACTAAAGTGACTTAGCAGCAGCAGCAGCAAAACGAAAATACACCATTGAATGGTCCCACACACAGTTCCAGATTCTAAGTGCTTTGCAAACTTTAATCCTCACAACTTCTTGGGAAATCTATGATATAGTCATTTTATAAAGGGAAAGGGGAACCTGAGATTTTGAGAGATTTGTATAGTTTTCTCAAGTTCACAAGGATAACAGGTGGCAGAAGAGGTACTGGAGCCCAAGCCTGTCTGCTGCTATAACTTTGTTCCTTATCGGTCTGCTAATTCTATCCCAATGGTAAAATTTTCCTAATAATAATAAGTCTGCTGCTGTTGCTGCTCTGTGTCACTTCAGTTGTGTCTGACTCTTTGTGAACCTATTGACTATAACCTGCCAGGCTACTCTGTCCGTGGAATTCTACAGACAAGAATAGTGGAATGGGTTGCCATGTCGTCCTCCAAGGGATCTTCTCAACCCAGTGATTGAACCCAGGTCTCTGATGTCTCTTGCATTGGCAGGAGCATTCTTCACCTTTAATGCCACCTGGGAAGCCCAGTAAAACTGAGATTTAGATTAAAAGGGATCTCTCGGAGGATCCTGTTGGGCTGTCGTATATGGGATCGCACAGAGTCAGACATGACTGAAGTGACTTAGTAGCAGCAGCAGCAGCATGGACTACTGGTTTCCTAGGTGCCTTGTGCTCTCACTGGACCTAAGAAAAAATCATTTAAAATTCATAATGATCCTCTAAATTCATTATTATATTTTACTGTGTTTTTGTAATTAATTAATTTTAATTGGAGGCTAATTACATTACAATATTGTGGTGGTTTATGCCATACATAAACATGAGTCAGCCATGGGTGCACATGTGTTCCCCATCCTGAACCCTCTCCCGTCTCCTTCCACATCCCATCCCTCTGGGTTGTCCCAGTGCACCAACTTTGAGTGCCCTTCCTTATGCATTGAACTTACACTGGTCATCTAGTTTACATTTGGTAATATACATGTTTCAGTGATGTTCTCTCAAATCATCCCAGCCTCACCTTCTCCCACATAGTCCAAAAGTATGTTCCTTACATCTGTGTCTCTTTTGCTATCTTGCATGTAGGGTCATCATCACCATCTTTCTAAATTCCATATATATGCATTAATATACTGTATTGGTGTTTTTCTTTCTGACTTACTTCACTCCGTATAATAAGCTACATTTTCATCCACCTCATTAGAACTGACTCAAAAGTGTCCCTTTTTACTGCTGAGTAATATTCCCTTGTGTATATGTACCACAACTTCCTTATCCATTTGTCTCTTGATGGACATCTAGTTTGCTTCCATTTCCTAGCTATTGTAAACTGTTATGAAATGAATATTTGGGTCCATATGTCTCTTTAAGTTCTGCTTTCCTTGGTGTGTATGCCCAGTAGTGGGATTGATGGGTCTTATGACAGTTCTATTTCCAGTTTTTTAAGGAATCTCCACACTGTTCTCCAAGGAGGATGTACTAGTTTGCATTCCCATCAACAGTGTAAGAGGGTTCCCTTTTCTCCACACCCTCTCCAGCATTTATTGTTTGTAGTAAAGTCATTATTATTTTATAAATACAAAACTGAGAAACAATGAGAATGAAGATGTATCACTCATGTGAGAATTGGCAGAATCAGATACCTTAACAAATCTGTATGTTGTTACACTGAACCACTCTGACTTGACAGGTGGGACTAGGAAAGTCCACAGTTATAAGACAAAGTTACTTGCTTGAACTCTCAATTCTTGGCAAATCTGAACCTAAAATGCACTTTTCTTCAAGTGTTAGTTAATTTTCTCTTTTGTCCCCACACCAGCAGTGTTGATCATAAAAAGTCAATACGCCTGTATGGCTCTGTTTATTATAACTAGCACTTCAAATCTCATTGTCTCATTTATGCATACTGTCTATACAAATGTAATAAGTGTGCTATGAGTGTTACACAAGTTGCTAACATTAAGCGGTTTTGGGTAAATCTGTCTAAGAGCAAAAGAGAACCTATGCCTGGGCTCTGATATAAAAATCAAGTCCAGCATAGGTCCCGTACCACCAACAGAGACATTGATAGCAAAAGATGACTTTTTCCCTCTGAGTTCAGACTCAGCTCTTAGACTCAGCAAAAGAGAAAAGGGAATGAAATGATTCCATAGCACCTTTTGAAAGAGGAGCAGTATTTCTCTCTTTGGATTTTTTTGAAGCATCGAAAGAATTCTTAGACATATAGGGGTGACAGGGTCAGTCTGTGCAACTCCCACGATTGCTTCAGTCTTCTGCACATCTCATAAGTAGAGTTTCTCTCAGAAACTAAGTAGAATGCAAAACAAGCTCAGCAGTCCAGTAAGCTGTCACTAGAGGTGAGTTTGCTTCATCCTCCTGGACCAGAGCCTGGGGAGGCTACTGGCTCAGCCAGTAAAGAATCTGCCTGCAAAGCAGGAGATGGAAGAGGTATGGGTTCGATCCCTAGGTCAGGAAGGTCCCCTTGAGAAGGAAGTGGCAACCCACTCTAGTAATCTTGCTGGAGAATCCCGTGGACAGAGGAGCCTTGTGGGCTATAGTGCTTGGGGTCACAAAAGTCAGACAGGACTGAACGACTAAGCACACACACACGCAGCGAGGAAAGCTTAGGGTCAGGACACCTGGATGGTTTTCATATTCAAACACAGTCTTCTCAAAAGGTGATTTGTACCTTGGATGTCTTGTAATTCACATTTCTGAATTCACCTATTCACTAAGATTTATTTGCAACCCCCAAATCCAGAATGGCAGCACTTTTGCAGTCCTTTGTGGACATGTGCAGAATGGTGTGAAAAAAATGGAGTCACTCCACATGGATGATCCCAGCTGAGCTTGAACAAGGCGACACTCTGCCTTCCTGTCTCAGATGTCATACTGCAAACACATGTACTTTATCATGGTCTATTCAGTGACACATTTTTCTCGTTATTATGGTGTGTGTGGGGGGGTTGATTAGTCATTTTTGTATTTAAAATGGCCCCTAGGCATAGTGGTCAGGAAGATCTTTTTTGAACAGTTCTTCTGTGTATTCTTGCCACCTCTTCTTAACATCTTCTGCTTCTGTCAGATCCATACCATTTCTGTCCTTTATCGAGCCCATCTTTGCATGAAATGTTCCCTTGGTATCTCTAATTTTCTTGAAGAGATCTCTAGTCTTTCCCATTCTGTTGCTTTCCTCTATTTCTTTGCATTGATCACTGGGGAAGGCTTTCTTATCTCTCCTTGCGATTCTTTGGAACTCTGCATTCAGATACTTATATCTTTCCTTTTCTCCTTTGCTTTTGGCTTCTCTTTTTTGCACAGCTATTTGTAAAGCCTCTCCAGACAGCATTTTGCTTTTTTGCATTTCTTTTCCATGGGGATGGTCTTTTTTTTTTTTTTACATTTAAATTTATTTATTTTAATTGGAGGCTAATTACTTTACAATATTGTATTGGTTTTGCCACACATCACATTAATCCGCCACGGGCGTACACATGTTCCCCATCCTGAACCCCCTTCCCACCTTCCTCCCCATAGCATCCCTCCGGGTCATCCCAGTGCACCAGCCCCAAGGATCCTGTATAGAACCTGTACTGGCAATTCATTTCTGATATGATATTATACATGTTTCCATGACATTCCCCCAAATCATCCCACCCTCTCCCTCTCCCACAGAGTCCAAAAGACTGTTCTATATATCTGTGTCTCTTTTGCTGTCTCACATACAGGGTTATCATTAACATCTTTCTAAATTCCATATATATGCGTTAGTATATTGTATTGGTATTTTTCTTTCTGGTTTACTTCATTCTGTATAATAGGCTCCAGTTTCATCTACCTAATTATAACTGATTCAAATGTATTCTTTTTAATGGCTGAGTAATACTCCATTGTGTATATGTACCATATGGGGATTGTCTTGATACCTGTCTCCTGCACAATGTCATGAACCTCCATCCATAGCTCATCTGGCACTCTATCTATCAGATCTAGTCCCTTAAATCTATTTCTCACTTCCACTGTATAATCATAAGGGATTTGATTTAGGTCATACCTGAATGGTCTAGTGATTTTCCCTACTTTCTTCAATTTAAGTCTGAATTTGGCAATAAGGAGTTCATGATCTGAGCCACAGTCAGCTCCCAGTCTTGTTTTTGCTGACTGTATAGAGCTTCTCCTTCTTTGGCTGCAAAGAATATAATCAATCTGATTTTGGTGTTGACATCTCATGATGTCCATGAAAGAGGAGAGTGAAAAAGCTGGCTTAAAGCTCAACATTCAGAAAAGTAAGATCATGACATCTGGCCCCATCACTTCATGGGAAATAGATGGGGAAACAGTGGAAACAGTGTCAGATTTTATTTTGGGGGGCTCCAAAATCACTGCAGATGGTGATTGCAGCCATGAAATTAAAAGACGCTTACTCCTTGAAAGAAAAGTTATGACCAATTTAGATAGCATATTAAAAGGCAGAGACATTACGTTGCCAACAAAGGTCTGTCTAGTCAAGACTATGGTTTTTCCTGTGGTCATGTATGGATGTGAGAGTTGGACTGTGAAGAAGGCTGAGCGCCGAAGAATTGATGCTTTTGAACTGTGATGTTGGAGAAGACTCTTGAGAGTCCCTTGGACTGCAAGGAGATCCAACCAGTCCATCCTAAAGGAGATCAGTCCTGGGTGTTCATTGGAAAGAATGATGCTAAAGCTGAAACTCCAGTACTTTGGCCACCTCATGCGAAGAGTTGACTCATTGGAAAAGACCCTGATGCTGAGAGGGATTGGGGGCAGGAGGAGAAGGGGACGACAGAGGATGAGATGGCTGGATGGCGTCACCAACTCTATGGACATGAGTTTGAGTGAACTCCAAGTGTTGGTGATGGACAGGGAAGCCTGGCGTGCTGCAATTCATGGGGTTGCAAAGAGTCGGACACAATTGAGTGACTGAACTGAACTGAACTGAACTTAAGCATAGTGGTGAAATGCTATCTAGTGTTTCTAAGGCATAAGAATGTGTGTGTGTTAGATAAGCTTCATTCAGCATGAGTTATGGTGTTATTATCTGTGAATTCAGCAGTAATAAACCAATAATACATATTAAATCAAGTACACAATTTACCTAAGGTGTCTTCAAATAAACACACATATGCCAAGGTTGTGCATTGATTGATTGATGAAAATGTGTGACCAGGGCTCTCAGGAACCTAACCTTGTGTTTCCCTTAGGTGCAATGGTTCATTATTTGCTAGTCTGTGCTTGTGGAGACTATAGAACATTATTGCCATGGGTAATGAGAACAATTATACTACCGTTTTAGGCAAGGGATTTGAACCTTCCTTCTATGATGGTGCTATTTAAAGAATCCTTTAAAATAAATTTAAGTGAGAAAGCATCCTGTTAAAAATAAATAGTAAATATTGTTTGCTATTATAACCAAACTTGAACTTGCTGAAGGAAAATTTGAAGTTTTTGCGTCACCATTCTGCTTTTTTTGGGTAACTTGCCCACATATTGAATTAATCATTGAGTCTCAGCATCCTTGTCTTTAAGGTGACAATACTTACTCACATAGTGAGGTGTTTTTGAGGGAACAAATAGAGGAGCACTTTGATGCATATAAGGGCTTTCCTGGTGGCTCAGATGGTAAAGAATCCACCTGCAGCGTGGGAGCCCTTGGTTTCATCCCTGGGTTGGGACATTCCCCTGGAGAACAGCATGGCAGCCCACTCAAGTATTTGCCTAGAGAATCCCACGGAGAGACGAGCCTGGCGGCCTACTGTTGTGGGGTTGCAAAGCGTTGGACACGATTGAGCAGCTTTCATATCGAAGCCTATAAACAACCTTCCCAATATGAATTAGGCATCCTCACAATCATTGTTACTGCCTGTTGCTGACAAATTGTGAGGGTTACCTCTGCTACTGCGCCTGCATCTGTCAGAAGAGACACAGAGAGAGAAAAACGTATTTGATATGCCCCCCACCTTCATTACCCACTAATAATGAAAAAATAATGACCTCTTTCCCCGCGTTGGTGAATATTTTTCCTGTCAACTCTGATATGCTCATAATGTGGGCAGACAGATTATTTATGACCAGGGAAATTAAATATTATTTCATTTCTCCTAATACAATCTGTGGCGTCTCCCAGCTCCCAATTCCTTCCCATTAAGGTTATTGTCTTTTCTGCTCCAATTGGCCGCGTGCTGTTGGGTTGTAACAGCACTGGCAGGATACTCAGAGCATAATGGAGGTGGAAGAAATGGTGTAATTTGCAAGACTGCCTTTCCCGTCTCTCCTAAATGAAGACATTTGGTCCCTGCGAGTCAAAACCCATTTTGATGAGTCTAGATGCATTTGGACTAATGGGAAAGGACAGTGACGGCTGTAATGGGTTTCCTGAACTGGGTTTTCTTACGCAAAATCACAGAATTTCAGAATTGGGAGGGTCATTTAAGGCCATCTGTTTCAAGTCTCTAATTTCGCATATGAGGAAGCTGAGAGCTGGGGTCTTACATAATGAAGTCTCTGGTGAGAGAGCACATTTTTCATTGCCAAACCCCATTCCAGTAATTATTCTGGATTTTGATGTACATGTGTTTCAGGGGCCCATGCTTTTTCTAAGCACTGGGAGATACAATTACATTGTGTAAGGCCCAGAGACAGGAATGTTTCCTTCGCGACTGTGTACCTTTCCTTATTCTATTCCTTCGGGCAGTTCACGGATGGGCTGGGGTTTTGTTGGGTTTGCACAGCAGCTCAACTTTTCCCTCTGCTTGATCTAGCTTCCCTCCCCCACTTTCAGAAGGGTTTACCCCACTCAGCGCCTGCTCCAGGAGAATTTAACCTGTGGCCCAGATGAGGTGAAATGTAAGGTCCTTCCTTCCTTATTCTTATATTTATTTCACACCTCAATGTTCCAAAGTAGATGAAGGTCTAGTACGTAAGATACAGTCCCTGCCAGCTTAGAGATCACAGCATGATAATAAAGATAGACAAGTAGGAACACGGTCGTTAAGCCACAGTTTAATCCAGACCACTCTCGCCTTTTGACTGGACTGTGGCAGTATGGCCTTTGCTTGATTCCATTTCTCATCTTGCTCCCATTTGTCATCCAAATCAAAACCCAAATCTGATCATGTCACTCTCTGGGTTAAGGTCTCTCAGTCAGGCACCACTGTAGTCCAGTGAAGCTCTGGTGTCTTATTTAGTCCTGCCTATTTCCCCAGTATGGTTTCTTTCTAATTTATTATTCCTTAGTAACACTGACCTGTTTTCATTTTCTCAAAACCATATATTATTCCCCATCTCAAAGTCTCCATACCTGCTTTTTCTTCCACCTAGGACATCCTTCCTCTGCCTTCTCTGAGTGGCTGACACACTCTCATCCTCGACACCTTTATTTATTTGCCATCTCCTTAAGGTTTCCAATTGAGTTTTTTAGGTTCTATACTACAAACCCTGGACTTCTCTGGTGGCTCAGAGGTAAAGAATCCACCTGCCAACGCAGGAGATGTGAGTTGATCCCTGGCTCTGAAAAGGATATGACAGCGAACTCTAGTATTCCTGCCAGGGAAATCCCATGGACAGACGAATCTGGCAGCATACAGTCCATGGGGTGACAAAGAGTCAGACACGATTTAGCGACTAAACAACAACAAAAACGTACTACAAACCCTAGGTGATGCTGATCACATTGCTAGTCATTATTTATTTGTATATTTATTATAATTATTAAATGGGATTTTTCAATAAAGAATGTGAGTGAGGAATGGCTTTTTCTAATTTACATGGAGGTCCCAGGTCACCTTTGGGAATGTAGAGGGAGTTGCCCTCCTCAACTACCTTCTTTGGCCACTGGCTATAACTCAGTCCCTTCGTAGTGTATGTTGTCATTTTAGTTGTTTATTCACTTGTTTGTCTACTTTATTGTTTGCCTATTGTATTACCTTATAAGCACTTCATGGTTAGAAGGATAATTTTTTTCATCCACAAGTATACTGTCTGCCTTACAGAGTGCCTGCCAGATAAAAGTACTCAACAAATTTTGCTGCAAAAAATTATTATTGAGTAAGTTAAGGAAAATGAATGGGGGCTGGCATTTGAGCTGAAGTGTGAAGTAAGCATAGGATTTAAATACTGCTTCAAAGAGAAGCATTTTTGGTGGTGACAGAGAAAAATCCCTTATCTGTGAAATGGGACAAAAACACCTATGTTAAAGGAATATGCTCACAAATATAAAGTGCTAACAAAATATTTGACATGGCAACACTCAAAAGGCATTTCTCTTTGCATTGTTCTCTCCTATGGTAAATGTATTAGAAAAGACCCTGATACTGGGAAAGACTGAGGGCAGGAAGAGAAGGGGCTGACAGAGGATGAGATGGTTGGATGGCATCACTGACTCGATGAACATGAGTTTGAGCAAGCTCTGGGAGTTGGGGGGCCTGGTGTGCTGCAGTCCATGAGGTCTTAAAGAGTCGGGCACAACTGAGTGACTGAAATGACTGATGGTTAACGTATAATGGAGGCACTGCTTTCATTGATTGCTTTAAAAGTACACAAATAAAAAATACAAAAGTCAGAAGTCTGTAATTAGCTTGTCGGGTTTGGGGACTTCTCTGGAATAATTTAGATTTTACAACTTTTAGGTTATCTAGACACCTGGTGATTTATATGTATATTAAAGCAGTGAAAAAATAGACTTTTCAGAAAACTGCACGTATTACATAGCCCAGGATTCTGGGAAGGTGACTGAAAATAGTACCAGTGTTTTTCTTTCTTGTGGAATTTTGCTCTCCACACCACTGCCATGATCTGTTGAACAAATGCCCCTGGGAGGCCAAAGGAAGTTGGACAAATTCTACATCACCAACATCAGTGCTCTCTTTAAACTGCACAACCAAAGGAAGAATGTTCAATGGCAAGTTTTCAGCAATTTCCCTTTACATCTGCAGACCTAGGAAGGCATTGGTACCTCAAAAACACTTTTGAAACATCCTCTGCGTTAAGAAGAAAAACATTACCAACTTTAAAATTCTCAAGCTCATGGTGAGGACTAAGTTGAGGTCACTTGTTATTTTCTTCCAAATAACTGATTACCCTTCTATTTCTAACTCTTTTTTTAGGTCAGTGGATTTCTTTTCATATTAAATATATTCTCTTAAGAGAGTGTCGCTTCCAAAGAACAAAACACACACACACACAAAAGAAAAATCACCCAACATCTTAACATCTTCCATCTTTCCACAAGAAAATAAAACGCTATTGGCAAAGCTTTGGGTTGCAAAATGATTTGGGTATTAGAGAAAATGTAGGTGGCAGAATGAAAAACAAACAGAAATTTAAAAGTTATTAAATCACCTCCCCCTTGCATCAGATGGTATTTAGCCTTTTATTTTCATTTGATTAGGCCAAATCTCATTTTAACAGGTTGAAACATAAGAATTTTACTTTTTACTAAGGCAAAATTTCGTGACATGTTTGAATAAGCCTTTTCCCATAGGTAACTTTCTATCTTAGCATTCTGGCGGATCTTTAGGGTCCTAACAAAGCATTCCACCTGGAAGCACAGTGCTGTCTGTAGCAACGTGGTACTGTGAAGTTGTAAGTGCCAGTTAGGATGTTGTTTTCCTTATGACCCAAATCATCTTCTTACAGAGGCCACACAGTGAGCTAATTCACCTACTAAATGGGTAAGGGAGACGTAATGAAAAACGGTCAGTTTTTAAATTCAAAATCCCAAGAATTTAATGATGCATCCTGCTTTCTTCCATGGGATAAAGTACAAGGAACCCTAACCAAACCTTCTTTCTGGAGGACTTACCCCTAGAACTCTAGAAGCTATTGAGGTCCATGTATTTTTCAGAGTTTATTGTACCCACTGACATTGTACGTCTCGTATGGTAACAAAGTGCTTCCTGCTACTTCCTCCTCATCAAATCGTATTAGCATAACATCATCAGTGTGATAACAATAGCAATGGCCCCTATAGTTCTTGTTGCTGTTTAGTCACTAAATTGGGTCTCTTTGTGACCCCGTAGACTGCAGCATGCCATGCTTCCCTGTCCTTCACTATCTTCTGAAGTTCGCTCAGATTCATGCCCATTGGGTCAGCAATGCCATCCATCCATCTCATCCTATGCCACAAACTTCTCCTTTTGCCTTCAGTCTTTCCAAGCATAAGGGTCTTTTCCAATGAGTTGGCTTTTTGCCTCAGGTGGCCAAAGTATTGGAGTTTCAGCTTCAACATCAGCTCTTCCAATGAATATTCAGGGTTAATTTCCTTTAGGATTAACTGGTTTGCCTACTGTTCTGTATGCAGGTCAGGAAGCAACAGTTAGAACTAGACATGGAACAACAGACTGGTTCCAAATAGGAAAAGGAGTACGTCAAGCCTGTATATTGTCACCCTGCTTATTTAACTTCTATGCAGAGTACATCATGAGAAACGCTGGACTGGAAGAAACACAAGCTGGAATCAAGATTGCCGGGAGAAATATCAATAACTTCAGATATGCAGATGACAACACCCTTATGGCAGAAAGTGAAGAGGAACTAAAAAGCCTCTTGATGAAAGTGAAAGAGGAGAGTGAAAAAGTTGGCTTAAAGCTCAACATTCAGAAAACAAAGATCATGGCATCCGGTCCTATCACTCCATGGGAAATAGATAGGGAAACAGTGGAAACAGTGTCAGACTTTATTTTTGGGGGCTCCAAAATCACTGCAGATGGTGATCGCAGCCATGAAATTAAAAGACGCTTATTCCTTGGAAGAAAAGTTATGACCAACCTAGATAGCATATTCAAAAGCAGAGACATTACTTTGCCAACTAAGGTCTGTCTACTCAAGGCTATGGTTTTTCCTGTGGTCATGTATGGATGTGAGAGTTGGACTGTGAAGAAGGCTGAGCGCTTAAGAATTGATGCTTTTGAACTGTGATGTTGGAGAAGACTCTTGAGAGTCCCTTGGACTGCAAGGAGATCCAACCAGTCCATCCTAAAGGAGATCAGCCCTGGGTGTTCTTTGGAAGGAATGATGCTAAAGCTGAAACTCCAGTACTTTGGTCACTTCATGCGAAGAGTTGACTCATTAGAAAAGACTCTGATGCTGGGAGGGATTGCGGGCAGGAGGAGAAGGGGATGACCGAAGATGAGATGGCTGGATGGCATCCCTGACTCGATGGACGTGAGTCTGAGTGAACTCCGGGTGTTGGTGATGGACAGGGAGGCCTGGCATGCTACGATTCATGGGGTCGCAAAGAGTCGGACATGACTGAGCGACTGAACTGAACTGAACTGAACTGAGGCTCTGTTCTAATAATCTAATGTATACTAACTAATTTAGAAATTTCTATAACTAAATGTGGGTATGCTCAGTCACTAAGCTGTGTCTGATTCTTCGCAACCCCATGGACTGTAGCCCACCAGGCTCCTCTGTCCGTGGAATTTTCCAGACAAGAATACTGAAGCAGGTTGCCATTTCCTATTCCAGGAGCTCTTTTCAACCCAGGGATTGAACCACATAGGCCTATTCTTTACCACTGAGCCACCTGGTTAGCCCATGACTCTATGAGGTAGATACTATTAGCATTCCAACTTTGCAGATGAGGAAATGGAGACAAAGGATATTAAGGTACTTGCTCAAATTTGCACACCCATTACATGATGAAGTTGAGATATGAAGGCAGATAGTCTGGCTCCAAAGCCTGTATTCCCAACCTCCTTCCTATCCCTCTTGCCCAACATAAGAGGGCAAATAAGAAAAGAGACCATTTAAAACAACGCAATGCCTAGTTTTCACATACGAGAACTGCAAAGATGTTAATTCTGATGTTGTAATTTAACATCACAGCACATTGGCTACTTGGTTGTCATTGACTTTAGTTTTACAGCTACAGAAGAGAAAAGGCTTCTTTGTTTTGCTTTTGCTTTTTGTTTCAATTCATGAAAATCCTTAAATTTCAGTCCATGTTTTGAACTAAGAACTTGGAGATTTGTGTCCTCTGTTATGTTTCTTTATGGTTTAAAAGCACAATTAGGTGTGGATGCCTGACCCTACTGCTCCAGCCCTTCACATTCTTTTAGGCCCATTACAGTGCAGTTCCCAAAGCATTGGCTTTTTTTTTTTTCTTTTTTGATTGGATACTTCATTCTAGGGACACATAGATGATACTTTTATTAGCTGTTCCAGTGCTTCCTGCCATGGGCCTCCATGCTCCCTTTTCTGAATTCTAACAGAAGTACGTCTGCCTTCAGCTCAAACTAGGTAAAGTAATCTGTCATAAATTTCCCCTTTCTTCTTGGGACCATCGCCCATAATCCACTCCCTGGCACTAATCTCTGTATCAGTCATGGTGTTCTTTGTTGCTAACAGCAGAAAGAGAATGGATGCTTTAGGGATAAAAACAATTTATTGGAAAGATATTGGGTAGCTAATGAAATGAACAAAGCACTAATAAATCAGGCTTCTAAAATATGCCAAAACCAAGAGAAAGTAGGCAGCAAGAAATGCAACTGTGGGCTGCACACACTAGAAACTCTGCACTGCAGCCATTGGAGGGACAGGGATGTTGCCATTTGCCTCTGGATCCTCAGCACACTGATGTCACAGGATTCTTGGTACTGCTGCCAACATGAATAATCCCTTTGCCATCCCTGCATCTCTGTATCAGTCCCTGAAGAGTCAAAGTCGTGGGAGGGACCATCTGATTTACCCACCCTAGGGGCAGGGCAGGGGACCTCGCCCCTTCATTTTTCCATAAAATGAGCAATAGACTTGAATATGGGAGAGTTAAATAAATGGAAAATTTTAGTGGTAAAAAGTAATAAATAAATTTCAGAACTTGTCCACATCAAGAGAAAAATAAAGATATTAAGGCAACCATCCCACAAAACTCTGCACAATAATTTCTCACAATCCATCATAAACCACAGTCATATCCAAGATGAGACTTTCATTCATTCATTGCAAAAGTACTTACTATGGCCCTCTTTCTAGGCAACACCATGTTGGGCACTATGGGTGCAACCTCAAGAAACTGACCACATGGTTTATTGGTTTTTGGTGACAGAACAGAATGAAATCATTGACTGCCTTCAGTTTTATATACATGGAATTGAAACTCACTATGTCTTTTTCTGCTTATAATGCTGGAAAGGGAAATTTGTTCAATCTGTACACTTAAATACCAATAGGAAAGACTTTGAGCAAGAAATGCAAGACCCAAAAGTGGAAGATTGATATTGGGTGTGAAGTTAGAGATTTGGGTGTTAGATCTCTTAGAGGGCTATCCTTGTGGCTCAGCTGGTAAAGAATCTGCCTGCAATGCAGGAGACTGAAGTTCAATCCCTAGGTTGGGAAGATCCCCTGGAGAAGGGAAAGGCTACCCACTCAGTATTCTGGCCTAGAGAATTCAATGTACTGCATAGTCCATGGGGTCGCAAAGAGCCAGACATGGCTGAGCGACTTTCACTTTTTATCTTTTCTGCTCTTAGACCATGGAAAGTCCTTCAGTAGGTTTGTGAAGCTCAGCTTTACCCTCTTGATATATTAAATGGGATAACATTTGAGCCTACTTATCTGTTTGACAAAATAAGGTAGGATTCTGCCTCAGTTCAGTTCAGTCACTCAGTTGTGCCCAAGTTATCACAAAGAGTTGGATTCTGCCTGATCTGGGCTTAATTTTGGCCCTTCATAATAAACAGACATACTTTTAAGAGTAGCAGGTGATAGATATGACAAAATATTTCACAATCAAACTTCTTTCTCTACCCCAAGCTATCAGAAAATATCTAGATATCACTTCACTTGTTCAAGTGGTTTCACCTTCTAAAATAAAAATCCAAGTCATTCTTACTGTCTACACACACATTTTTAAAAGTCTTAAGTGATCAGTCATAAAGATCTGTTGTAACCGGATACTTGAATGGTTGAAAGTTGAGTCTTCCCTTCTATTATCTCTTTTGTGGATAATGAATAGTGAGTTCTGATAAGAGCCAACTTTATTGTAATTTTCTCTGCTAAGGAAGAATGCAAATCCCCTATTCCTCATACTCTCATATAAAAGAAAATTTTCTTTTCCCAGGAAGCAAAATTTGGAAATGTTTCTGATTTCTCTGGACCCTTCCTCTCTCATTATCAAGAGAAGTAGATTTCCTAACTGACAGAATTGAGAGAAGAAATTCAGTGTGATCAGTTCAGAACCTTTGTGAATATCCCTATTCAGAATGTCAAGACAAGGGCTTTATTCACTTGAGTCCTAAACTTATAAAATATGCTAGATCCTGATTTCTAAGGGGCTGGTATACATTTTAGAGGTTAAATAATCAGAAATTTTAACTCTGGTCACAGATGAGGTTACCGATTCTAATACAACTTTATCTCTAATATTGTTAACATTTTGCTGTCCATTTCATTTATTTGTCTATTTCTTAATGTGGCCACACTCGGGAAATAATAGGATGTTACTTACGGGACCTCTGAAAACTCTGAATGTATTCCTTCTCTGGCAGCAGTTTCATTGTGCAAGTCCTAATCTACTCTGATAGCTTTATTATCAGCACATGCTAACCATAATTTCTAGAGAGGCAGAGTTCTCACAGGAACATGGAGACTTGTGTATAAGTATTTACTTGTAATGAAAACATTACAGAGTATTTGTTTTTAAATATATGCAATTCATTATTTTAGTACATACAAATCATTCTGACTTCTTGATAAATATGTTTTGCTCATCTCCTTTTTTTCCTCTAAAGAGAGAAAACCAGCTTTAGTTGTATGACAAATATTAGGGAGTTCTTTTAGGGGAGACTTATAGAAGATTTAACTAAAATTCCCCCAGAACCCAATGTTTGGGGTTGTTTGAAGAGTAAATTAGACATACTGAAATACCAGATTATGTTGAAAGAGGTCTCCAGGATAGTCTATGTTCTGTCGTCTGTCCAATCAAACAATACCTTGAAAGGAAGTTTTTTCTTCTACAGTGATTAGATGATTCCCTAACATATATTCAACCTATGGACACAAGATTATACACAATATGATGTGATTTTACCATAGTACTATAGTTTCACTGAGTATGCTATGCCTGAATAATAAGAGGGAAATTGGTTTTTAGTGATGTTACTTAAGAAGATTGATGGACTATTTGTACATGGGCAGACTAGTCCTTTAATCCCAGGTCATTCTTGGTAAGAGCCCAAACCATATAAAATTAACCTCATCCATTCATTCATTTCTTTATTATCCTTCCATCCATTTATTCATTTAAAAGCAATACTGTCGGCTAACTGATTTCAGACATTTTTTCCCTAGGTACCAGAAATATACAGGTCAACAAAACAGACAAAAATGTTAAATACTAGTAGGAAAGATTGGAAGTAAACAAAATGTCTAAGTAAATTTCAGAGAGAAAAAAAAAGGAAAGAGGTATATCCAATGATCAGGGGCAGAAAAGTGGTTTCCATCAAATAGAGTGGTCAGGCAGTGCCATATTGAGAATAAAGCATCTGAACAAAGCCTGGAAAAGAAAAAGAGGGAGGCCATGCATATGTGCAGGAAAGGGCATTCCACAGAAGCAAAACAGACTCTAAGGCTCAGCCAGGAGCACTTTTGCAGTCAGAGAAACAGTCAGAGGCTGACTTGATTGGAGTCAGGTGAGAGAGAAGGAAGAAGTAAAGTCAGACGGAAAATGAGAGGCCAAGCTATGTTGGACTGTAGGGCCATTATCTTTGAAATTCCTCAGATGACTTGGAAAGGCACTATAGGTTTGAGGCTTGACCTCTGCTTGATGTGACAGAACAGACTGAGAGGCCTGGGTTCAATCAAGGATAGAGATAGGGAGACCCCTTAGGAAGCTAATGCAATAGTGCAAAGACGTTGGCTTGAACCAGATTGGTACCAGTAGATTAGAGCCAGACATGGTAAAATGCATCTGGGCATACTCGAAATGTCAAGACACCAAAGTTTTCTAAAAAGAGTAAAATGGAGGTATGTTTGGAGTGGAAAATTTGGTCTAAGCATGAATTAGAGATATCAAATATACAGTTGACTATAGAATGTTTGATTTCAGGAAAAAAGGTATAGGCTGTGGAAACATGCTTGGATGTATCCAGCCTATAAATGGGATTAAAACTAAGATACTGGATGTAATCACCCAGTGAGTAAGTTTAGATAGAAGAAAGCCAAGGATATTGTCTAGGGGTACTGGAAGATTAAGAGGTCACAGAGATAAGGAAATGAAACTGAGAAGAAAAAGCCCATAGTATAAGAGAAAAGAAATCTGGAGAGTGTGTTTTCTTAGAGTTAAAGTAGATAAGGACATTGGGAGAAAATAGAGTATGTCACACAATGCTTATGGATCGGCTGAGATGAGTTCTGAGACTGGGCATTGGATTTAGAGATGTGGAAATTGCTGGTGACTTGACAGGAGCAGTTTTGCTGGCATTGTCTGTGAAAGGCTGATCAGGTTGGGCACAACAGAGAACAGAGGTAGATAAATCGGAGACCATGACTCTACAGCTCCTTCAAGCCTCCTTTCCTTGAAAGTTTGATGTTTCAGTGTAGGCATCAGTGCTACTCGCCAATAAACTTGACGAAATCCCCCTTCAAGCACCCAAGAGAAGCACCTCTCCTCCCTGTCTTGAAATTAGGTAAGACTGTTTTACTTTGGCAAATGAATTGTCAGCGGAAGTGACATGTATCCATTCTGAGCAGAAGCCTTAAGATCCAATGTGTGATTACCCATCTCTTTCTGCGGCTGCCACCAGTGATGTTCAGTAAAATAGAGACTTCATCAGCATTAGTCAAATAGGAACAGAAACGCTTCACAAGAGTGTGATGTTCATATGTGGGTAACTGAGAAATAAACTGTGTTGTCTCAAACCACTGGACTTTGGCGGGGGTCACTGGTTACTGCAACCTGGTCTAGTCCAACATGACCAAGAAGGTAGCATGTGCTTCAGCTCTGTCTCTGCCGTGCCTGATGAAACTGTACCTAGACTAACCTGCTCAACACTTACTGGGAACTCACGAGCTCTCCAAAGGATGAGTAGTATCTGCGTTTCCAATCAGATTAGCAAACTTGGAATAGTAAGAATTAGTCCTTATCCTACCCTAGAGGTAGGAGTCTCCTCTTCTCTGCAGTGAGATGGTGGGAGATGGCAACAAAGTGGCTTTATTTGGCTTTACTTTATATGGCTTTATTTCAGTGTAGCTGTGGGAGTAATAAGATAGGACCTGCACATTCAATATAAGAGTCCACTGAACCTACTTTCATTTCACGTTGGAATTAGGAAATTAGTTTTTTTTAATATAAATTTATTTATTTTAATTGGAGGTTAATTACTTTACAATATTGTTTTGGTTTTGCCATACAGCAACATGAATCTGCCACAGATATACACATGTTCCCCATCCTGAACCCTCCTCCCTCCTCCCTCCCCGTGCCATCCCTCTGGGTTGGAAATTAGTTTTATGCAGAAGAAGAGCAGTCATAAATAATGTTTGATGATAATTAGTTATTACTTTAGTTGCAACTATTATTCTAATGTTTCTGCTATTGTTGCTTTTATTGTTATATATCTAGATGGACATGATGACACTGAGTGTCAAAGTAAATTTTATTTAACACAAAATTTTACATTCTACCATTTCATATATACCAAGATATACATGAGAAAGCAAACCTGAATTTACTGAATATTTGTTAAATGTCTGCTGCATACTGGGCTTATACTCAGAAGACTGATGTTGGCCAAGCCATGTTGAAGTTCATTCTTCTACCTCAGCTCCTTGAGGCGTGGAGTCATTCACACAAGAAAGGAAAGCTCTCTGTTAACCCCATTTATCATGAGAGAGAAATGCAATAGAAGGCCATATTTTCCCATTTCAACACACTGATGGTGCTTTTCCTGTAAGATTATGGCTCCCTAACCATGAACCTGCAAGTTGGAAAATTGGACTCCATTGGATTAGGTGATTTGTAAAGGCTGAAATATTGAGAGACAGAGAGAGAGATAGACAGATACAGAGAGACAGAGTGAGTAGAGAAAAACAGAAGAAAATAAATACCTATCTTTAAAAGAATGCATTTATTCCTCTGAAGTATTTTTTCATGGTCCAAGAGAATGTATGTTGCTTATAATACATTGAATTTAAACAATGGCAGTAATACAAGGAAATTGTGGCTGGTGGAAACCCTGAACAGTATGCCAAATGACTCTGCATTCATTCTTGTCCACCTTTTTCTTCTGTAAACTGCACCCAGACAGACCATTCAATTCCACAAGCCATTGATGACTGTGAGATATGACATCATTATACTGCTGTATATATAATTCATCCACCATGTCAGTGAAATGATGATAAATGCTGGACTCACTCACAAGGATCATATTACATATTTCATTTCAAGCCTTTTTTTTTAATAATTTTTATTTTTCAAATTTCCATTATAACTTCCATCAGCTGATCAGACTCATAATCATCAAAAATTACTCAGCTCCCCAAATTAAAGTGGCATACTAAAATCTGGTTGAGACTGGTACTCAGATTTGGGCTTGTAAGGTTTGTTAATGTACTAATACAAAAAGGGTTAGTGGAACCAACATTTATGGAGCCTTAGATTCTTCATCTACAAATTGAAAATAGCAAACCTCCCATACAAGGTATCTAAAGGATGAGTTCTTTAAAAAAAATTAATTAATAAATAAAATATTTTATTTCCAAAATTCAGTCTCACTGGATACATGAGGCTGGCAGAGATTTTATTTTTTAATCAACAAGCATACACTGAAGAACTATATGCCATAATCTGACCTCTAAGAGTTTTCAACCCAATGCAGGAGACAACCAAGAAAATTACAACTAAACATTTCAGTGTGAGCTCTGGAACTGAGGTCAGAAAACTAACTCTGAGAATATCAGGAAAAGAAAACAAACATGGTCTGAGGCTCTCCTAGAAGGTTTCTCTGAAGGTGATGGTTTACCTACTGGTTCCTGAAATGTGTTTAGAGGATTTCAATGTCTTCACAAAGGGAGCAGCTTATTCAAAGTCATGGATCTTTGAAAGGGACTGCATTAATTTCCTAGGGTTGCTGTAAAACAACAAAAATCATTGTGTCATAGTTCAGGAGGCTAGAAATCCAAAATTAAGCTTTTGTCAGAGCTGTATTCTTTGCAAAAACTTGAGAGATTCTTCCTCCGCCTCTTCCGGCTTCTGGGATCCCCGGTCCTCTTTGGCTTGCAGCAGTGTCACTCTAATCTTGGCCTCCGTTTTCACACCTCTCTCTTCACCTGGTGTGCCTCTGTGTTCACATGGCATTCTCTTCTACATGTCTGCCTGTGTCCAAGTTTTCCTCATCGTTCAAGGACATCAGTCCTATTAAATCAGGGTCCATGGTCATGACCTCATCTTGACTTGATTACATCAACAAAGACCCTAATTACTGATCACATTTGCAGGCACTGGGGGTTAGGACTCCAGTTTCTTCTTTTGGACAGGGACATAAATCAACACATTGTATTCATGGAAAGTTTAGTGTGGGATATAGGGAGCATGTTGGGAAAGGAGTGGAAAAGGCTGAAGCCAGATGGTGAGGAACCCAAAATGCCTCGTGGAAGAGCCCTTAGGCATGTTTCAGCAGGAGAGTGAATAAAGCAGGTTTCTCTTTGTAAAGATAACTCTTAGGGCATTGAAAAAGTGCATCAAATGGGAAGTGACAGCCTTGCATAAAGGCCATTGAGGTTGTCCAGATGAATAGTAGGGAAGCACAAGAGAGGCCACAGCTAAGAGGAGTTTCTGGATGAGGTGACAGTTGATCCTATGTGGGAGAATCAAGAGAGGAAGAAATAAAGAATGACTCTGAGGTTTCCAGCTTTGGGCACTGGGTTGTTGGAGAAGCTATATTAACCAACAGATGAACTGTGTTCAGTAAACCTGGTTTGGAATCAGAATAAGGAGGCAGCTGAAAAGTTTAATTTAGTACGTGTTCAGCTGACCTGGAACCTGGAAAAAAATAAGCAAAATTTTGAGGAATACAAACGATGAGTTAATTTTGCATTTTTCTATATTTCAAAACTTTAAAGAAATTGTATTCTTATTTATTTATTTAAATTGAAATACATTTCATTTACAATATTATATTAGTTATGGATGTACAACATAGTGACTCAGAATTCAAAACTCTTATAGATTATAATCCATTCTGTACTCTTATAGAATATTGACTATACTTCCCTGTTTTATATAGTATATTCTTGTTGCTTATGTATTTTTCGGCTCTTCTAATAGTGAGACCACAGCGTGACAAATTATCCAAAGTATATGAGTCTTCTATTGCTGCATACTAAATTACTACGAAAACAATATGACTTATAACATAACACATTTACCATCTCACAGCTTATGCGTTTCATAAGTCTGGGCATGAATTAGCTAAACCTCTGTTCAGCATCTACCAGGCTAAAATCAAGTCAGGACTGTTATCTCATCCTAATCTCAGTATCCTATTCTATATTTACTAATTATTGGCAGAATTCAGTTGCTTATGGTGGTAGGACTGAAGCCCTCAGTCGGCTGCTCACAATTACATGGCTTGTGGCCCACTCCATGACAGGGCATTTTGCTACTCTGAAGCCAGAAGGAGAACACCTATGCTGCTTTGAATCTCTCTAACTTCTTGATCATCTTTTAAAGTACCCAACTTGTTAGACTGGGTCCACCAAGAATAACCTCCCTTTGATTAATTTGGCTGCTTAATGACCGCATCTGAAACTTCCCTTCACCTTTATTGTATAATGCCACCTAATCCTGTGAATGATATCTCCTCATCACAGTTCAGTCAATTCAGTTGCTCAGTTGTGCAGCACACCAGGCCTCCCTGTCCATCGCCAACTCCCGGAGTTTACTCAGATTCACCTCCATTGAATCGGTGATGCCATCCAACCATCTCATCCTCTGTCATCCCCTTCTCCTGTCTTCAATCTTTCCCAGCCTCAGGGTCTTTTCGAATGAGTCAGCTCTTCACATCAGGGGGCCAAAGTAATGGAGTTTCAGCTTCAACCTCAGTCCTTCCAATGAATATTCAGGACTAATTTCCTTTAGGATGGACTGGTTGGATCTCCTTGCAGTCCAAGGGATTCTCAAGAGTCTTCTCCAACACCACAGTTCAAAAGCATCAATTCTTTAGCATTCATCATCATCACAAGTCCCTCCTAATCATAGGGAAGGAAGGAATTACACAGAGTGTGTATACTTCCTGATGGAAATCTTGAGAGCCATCCTAGAATTCTGTGTATAACACAAGGTAACACAGTGAGAGTTGGTAGAACAAAGACTATAATTTCTATCTTCTGGCTTCAATTTTAATATTATTTTCTAATTTTCTATTTTGCCCCTGCTGCTGCTGCTAAGTCACTTCACTTGTGTCATTTTGCCCCTAGTGATGGCAAATATCTGATTCTCTTTGGGTAATGAAATGTTTATGTAGGGCGATGGTGGTTCTGGACTCACCAACTATTGTCTATATTATTGTACAAAACTTATGGACATGCTTAACCATGACCATGAGTTTTTGTCACATGTTTGCCACCAGAAATAAAGAATCATTTTGTACCACCAAGAATAACCTAACAAAACAAGAAAGCTGACAAATATTTTAGAAATATTTAATGAATTTAAATTGTCTAGGTGTCCTTGATACCTCTCACTCAATCCCACAACTACAGTCATTAATAATAATGGTGATGATGATGATAATGATTGCCCATAATTTACATTCATCCATTTTCTCGTCAGCTTCATTAACAACCCTGTGGCTTCTATTTAATAATCACGAAATTATTCTCAACTGTGTGTAGGCTCTGTGTGTATAAAAATCAGTTAATTACAATGTTTACCCTGATCTAGCTCAAAGTCTCCTGGATAAGGATAGTCTACCCATTCCAATATTCTTGGACTTCCCTGGGGCCTCAGCAGGTAAAGAATCTGCCTGAAATTCAGGACCTGGGTTCGATCCCTAGGTTGAGAAGATCCCCTGGAGGAGGGCATGGCAACCCACTCCAGTATAATTGCCTGGAGAATCCCCATGAACAGAAGAGCCTGGTGGACTATAGGCCTTGGGGTCACAAAGAGTTGAACACAACTGAGCGACTAAGCACAGCACAGTACAGCTCAAAGTCTAGTTGGTTGAAATATATAGGTTGTGTTATTTCATTTAAGAAAAGAAACAAGGCTTATAAAGGGAAATTACTGAGTAGAAGCCATACAGGTTATTAAGGAGAAAAGATCACTTATTCTAACCTTTAGCCAGCATTCTTCCTTCTGCCTCTTAGCATTGTTTTCATGATATAATATTCAAATATATCTATTTATCTTGTAGAATAACACTTTTAGGTAGATATATGTAGTGAAAAGAGAGATAACACTGAATAAAAAATGCACTGATTTCTTCATGGACACTGCTTTCAGATGCTGTGCCTGAAACTCAACACACCTGAGCAAGGAAATGATTGACTTTGTCCAAGATGTTGCGTGGCTCTCTTAGCTATCTTAGTCTGTCTGCAGCAATTTCTGACAATGAAACAAGAGTGACCTTCTCTTTATCTCCATGGACTGGATTGTTCCTGAAGGTCAGAAGAGATTTCCCAGGGAGTAACAGCTGGAAAGAGGACATGGTTACCTAATTGCTTTGCAGAGGGAAAACAAACACATTCTGGAATCAGTGAAAGAGAAGTGCTTTTGAGGCCAGGGCAATCAGAGTAGGAATCCAGATGCTTCAGGGAAATCTCCTGAAGAATGACAATACTACCTAAACAGATGCTGCAGAAAGAACTAAATTGTTTTCAAAACTGCTTACCTCATATTCAGAGGAGAAAACAATACTCAGAAGTGAATAGAATAGCTTTGTGTCAAAAACAACTGCATTGTTCTAGGTAAGCTCCTTGGTATTCCTTATTTAGAACATCTTTAAAAATTCCCATGAATCCCATTGTATTTTTATGTCTGACTTCTGATTGGCTTGGGCTTCTATCATCTGGGTCCCCCATCACAGTAAGCTGGGAAGGTTAAAAAAAAAAAAAGAAAAAAAGGCTGAAGTTTTCTATTCTGTACACAGCATTTGAGAAAGTTTCTTTTTTCTTTTTTTTTCTTTTCATCAAGTTATTCAACTTTGCTCATGATTAGTCACAGGGAGTAAATTGTTGGCTAATTAAATTTGCAGATGGTATTCAACAGTGAGCATATAAAGAGGATAAAGGAATAATGTAAGAGGCCTCTAAAGCTTTGCATTCTATATGTGAGAGAATGAAAGGGCATGAGTCAGTGCTATCACAGCTGTCAGATTGAAAAAAGAAAAAGCAGAAGGGAGGCTACTAAGCAAAAGAGCTGTTCTACAGCAGTGAGAAGACATTAGCGGGAGGAGCAAGAGGTGGACTCTCAGCTGTGAGATTCAGTGAACTAGGATTCCTGTTCAGGTTAGCTCCTGGATTCCTTTATAGGAGACTTTCCATGTGTAGAATCCTAGAAAGAAAAAACCCCAAACATTATCCCCAAAAGAGTTTCTGCTACTTGGCAGACCACCAAGTCCACATCCTATCTCTGGCCACAACACGGCTTCTGAGTTCGCCATTGGGGCTTCCTTCATTCTCGGAGTAGAAGAAGCTTATTGGCAATAGTATGTGGCCAGATGCCAGGAAGTGTGCAAAACCAGGTGATATGGATAGCATGTATTTCTTCATTATTCATTTTGCTCATGGCAACTAAGGTACACTTGTTACATGTTAAAATATATACAACTGTGGTACAGAACAGAGCATTTGCATGGACTTTGGGCTGGAATGCAGTCAGAGCTTTATGCCAGTTTGACCCACATCTCCAGGTCTTCCAGGGTCACGGTTCTTCAATGTTACATGTACTTAGGTAGAAAAAGTTAAGAAACTCAATATATTCAAATGTGTACATATCATAATAGGAAACATTTATTTTAAAATAGATTACTGTATTAAGTGTTTTTAAAAATTTATTTTATTCAAGTATAGTTGATTTGTAATGTTATATTAATTCCTGCTGTATGGCAAAGTGATTCAGTTATACATATATATTCTCTTTCATATTCTTTTGCATTATAGTTTATCACAGGGTACTGAATATAGTTCCCTGTGCTATACAGTAAGACCTCATTATTTATCCATCCTATATATAAAATAGTGTACATGTGTTAACCCCAAACTCCTAATCCATCCCTCCCTCAACTCCCTCCCCTTGACAGCCACATGTATGAAACATTAATGGAGACCCTACTCTGTACCAGACAGTTCTATTTGGATGGAAAGAGGTACACTAGTGTACAAACAAGTCCCTACACTCAGGGACTTGTATTCAAAGTCTATATTGTATTTATGAAGTCCTTCCCTGATAGCTCAGTTGGTAAAGAATCCAACTGAGATACAGGAGACCCCAGGTCAATTCCTAGCTCGGGAAGATCTGTCGGAGAATGGATAAGCTACCCACTCCAGTATTCTGGCCTGGAGAACTCCATGGACTCTATAGTCCATGGGGTCCCAAAGAGTCAGACATGATTGAGTGACTTTCAGTTCACCTACAGTAATTTAACATAATCATATATAATGCATTATTAATTGCTATTCATTTGTTAGTTTACTTTGCACACATTTAGGGGGTATTTCATATGGTAAACACTATGCTAGCCATCAGAACTACAGAAGCAAATATTTGAGACCTGTTCTTTGCCCTACAGTAGCATTAATTCTAACAAGGAAGACTATCAATTAAGCAATCAATTCTAATGCTATGTGGTCATTTTATGCAGGAGAAGTAGAATGTGGTAAGTGATGTTTTGGCAAAGGTTTTCATCTGCCTTGAGATACATAAAAGTTCTCTTGAAGGAAAGATATTTAAGCCTAAACTGAACACAAGGACTGTATTTCAGGCAGAGGAATAGTATGAGAGAGAGGCTAAAATATGATCAGGAACAGCACTTATGCTCAGTTCATTTCAGTCGCTCAGTCGTGTCCGACTCTTTGCGACCCTATGAATCGCAGCACGCCAGGCCTCCCTGTCCATCACCATCTCCCGGAGTTCACTCAGACTCACGTCCATCGAGTCCGTGATACCATCCAGCCATCTCATCCTCGGTCGTCCCCTTCTCCTGCCCCCAATCCCTCCCAGCATCAGAGTCTTTTCCAATGAGTCAACTCTTCGCATGAGGTGGCCAAAGTACTGGAGTTTCAGCTTTAGCATCATTCCTTCCAAAGAAATCCCAGGGTTGATCTTCAGAATGGAGTGGTTGGATCTCCTTGTAGTCCAAGGGACTCTCAAGAGTCTTCTCCAACACCACAGTTCAAAAGCATCAATTCTTCGGTGCTCAGCCTTCTTCACAGTCCAACTCTCACATCCATACATGACCACAGGAAAATCCATAGCCTTGACTAGACGGACCTTAGTCAGCAAAGTAATGTCTCTGCTTTTGAATATGCTATCTAGGTCGCTCATAACTTTTCTTCCAAGGAATAAGCGTCTTTTAATTTCATGGCTGCAGTCACCATCTGCAGTGATTTTGGAGCCCAACAAAATAAAGTCTGACACTGTTTCCACTGTTTCCCCATCTATTTCCCAGGAATGATGGGACCGGATGCCATGATCTTCATTTTCTGAATGCTGAGCTTTAAGCCAACTTTTTCACTCTCCTCTTTCACTTTCATCAAGAGGCTTTTTAGCTCTTCTTCACTTTCTGCCATAAGGGTGGTGTCATCTGCATATCTGAGGTTACTGATATTTCTCCCAGCAATCCTGATTCCAGCTTGTGTTTCTTCCAGTCCAGCGTTTCTCATGATGTACTCTGCATAGAAGTTAAATAATCAGGGTGACAATATACAGCCTTGACGTACTCCTTTTCCTATTTGGAACCAGTCTGTTGTTCCATGTCCAGTTCTAACTGTTGCTTCCTGACCTGCATACAGATTTCTCAAGAGGCAGGTTAGGTGGTCTGGTATTCCCATCTCTTGAAGAATTTTCCACAGTTTACTGTGATCCACACAGTCAAAGGCTTTGGCATAGTCAATAAAGCAGAAATAGATGTTTTTCTGGAACTCTCTTGCTTTTTCCATGATCCAGCAGATGTTGGCAATTTGATCTCTGGTCCTCTGCCTTTTCTAAAACGAGCTTGAACATCAGGGAGTTCACAGTTCACGTATTGCTGAAGTCTGGCTTGGAGAATATTGAGCATTACTTTACTAGCATATGAAATGAACGCAATTGTGTGGTAGCTTGAGCATTCTTTGGCATTGCCTTTCTTTGGGATTGGAATGAAAACTGACCTTTTCCAGTCCTGTGGCCACTGCTGAGTTTTCCAAATTTGTTGGCACATTTGAGTGCAGCATTATCTTTCAGGATTTGAAATAGCTCAACTGGAATGCCATCACCTCCACTAGCTTTGTTCGTAGTGATGCTTTCTAAGGTCCACTTGACTTCACATTGCAGGATGTCTGGCTCTAGATTAGTGATCACATCATCATGATTATCTGGGTCGTGAAGATCTTTTTTGTACAGTTCTTCCGTGTATTCTTGCCACCTCTTCTTAATGTCTTCTGCTTCTGTTAGGTCCATACCATTTCTGTCCTTTATTGAGCCCATCTTTGCATGAAATGTTCCCTTGGTATCTCTAATTTTCCTGAAGAGATCGCTAGTCTTTCCCATTCTGTTCTTTTCCTCTATTTCTTTGCATTGATCGCTGAAGAAGGCTTTCTTATCTCTTCTTGCTATTCTTTGGAACTCTGCATTCAGATGCTTATATCGTTCCTTTTCTCCTTTGCTTTTTGCCTCTCTTCTTTTCACAGCTATTTGTAAGGCCTCCCCAGACAGCCATTTTGCTTTTTGCATTTCTTTTCCATGGGGATGGTCTTGTTCCCTGTCTCCTGTACAATGTCACGAACCTCATTCCATAGTTCATCAGGCACTCTATCTATCAGATCTAGGCCCTTAAATCTATTTCTCACTTCCACTGTATAATCATAAGGGATTTGATTTAGGTCATACCTGAATGGTCTAGCGGTTTTCCCTACTGTCTTCAATTTGAGTCTGAATTTGGTAATAAGGAGTTCATGATCTGAGCCACAGTCAGCTCCTGGTCTTGTTTTTGTTGACTGTATAGAGCTTCTCCATCTTTGGCTGCAAAGAATATAATCAATCTGATTTCGGTGTTGACCATCTGATGATGTCCATGTGTAGAGTCTTCTCTTGTGTTGTTGGAAGAGGGTGTTTGCTATGACCAGTGCATTTTCTTGGCAAAACTCTATTAGCTAGGGGGTACGTAATGGCTAGAATGCACCACGAGGAGCAGAAAAGATGAGAATGCAGGCATGGATTAATCACGGACATCCTCTCAGGCCACACCAATGAGGAGGGTCCAAGGCAAGGAGGTAGAAGGTAACTTTTGGTCTGGAGAGGATAATGATTTGCTTGTGGGTTGCCACCATACTTTGGGGAAGAGAAGGATATGATTATTGTGGGATATTTTGTGAATTCACTTGAAACATCTAAGTGGAGATAAACAGAGAGACAAAAAGGAGCCTGGAAAGCAGGAACAAACTAGACCTTGATCTCTTCAAACAGTCTTGTTGATTTTAGACAGTAATTGCTGTGGTTGGCAAAATAATACCCTATTACACTCTGCCCGCTGGGCTAGGTTTCCTATTTGGAACTGACACTGAGACTCTCCCCATTACACCAGGGTGGGTCCGGAGTCTATTCTGTTTTGTCATGAGAGAATCAATCCAGCCTTGTCCTGACATTTATCTAAAGCACGTTGTACAAAGGCTTGTGGCCCACTGGTGGAAGACTGGAGACTTGAGGCTGGGTCTGCGTACTATGAATCTAGCATGCTTTTCTTATCCCAACTACCCCACCAAACAGGAAAGCCCACCGCACCGTCAGAGTCTGTGGTGAGTCGCTGCATTTTCTTCTGCCTTCAACCGTTAAGAGTGCCCAGGTTTTCTCCCCCAGGGTAATGGCACGAATCCCCATGTGGGCGTTCCTTCTCCCTGCTGAAGGAAGCCAAAGGCCTCCTTGAACAAGAGCATAGTTTCTCCGCTCCCAAGCATCACTGTCACAAACTGACCAGCCTGGCGGTGCTGCCAGCTCAGAGTGGACAGGCTGACTGACAGGAAGCACAGATCTGCCGCTCACACCCGTCTAGGCAGGCTAGGGGTGGAAGACAGGTGTGCTGGGCCTGTCTGGCACTGACAGCTTCTGCCACAGCAACATCTCAATCCACACCATGTTCCGCCACCCCTTGTGTCACTCAGACAGTAGTTCAGCCCAGGATCCAGGGGTGGCTTCCTGGGAGCCAACGGAGGCCAGGGGCTGCTGCAGAGAGAGGGCTTCCCAGGTCCATAGCAGCATCTGCCACACCGCCTTCTCTTGCCAGATAATTAGGACACAGTCCAGTTGGGTGACTTTATCCTGCCTGAGGAAGTGACAACTCATACGGGGCTGGCAGAGGAGAGAATTCCATGGTTCATAATGACTATCCAAATCAGCAGAAGCTGTCTGGAGCATCCAAGAAAAGTTGCGTTTCATGTATTCTTTTGGGAGGTGAGGTGGATGAATAGCAAGGCCAGGTGTGCTTTGAAATGCCAATCTAACCCAGGCACGTGTACACTCATTCACAGTGATAAGCACACTCATGCAAGCTGCTAGACACAAACCTGCCTGTTCATATATGGGTTAACTTTACACAGACCACAAGCACACAGATATATGTGCATGCAAAACTTTCATGCGAATATGCATGCTTATAAACGCAGTTCTGCAAACTTGCGTTAGGATGAACATATGAAAACCACAAATGCATAAATGCATTTTCTACATATGTAGGTGCACACAGACATTGGCATACAAATACACATGTGCACTGCATGCAGGCTGAACTCATATAAACACAGGCGAATCCAGATATGAATATATGTGAAGGGACACTTATACAAACACATGGCCTTTCACACATACCCAGAGGCCCTGTTATTGCAAGGAAGAATTTGAAAAGAAAAGGAGAAAGGATGAAGAACATTATGTATTGGATTTTCTACCTGTCATCACTCAAATCACTTTCAAGTGTGTAAAACAGAAGAGAGAAAAAAAAAATCAATTCTTGATAGGAGAGGTTCAAGGAGCTGTGAAATCAATTATATTTTATTTTCAAATATCATTCAGAGAAGTTTACACTCTTTCAGAAAAGTCTGGTCTCACCAGGGGGCAAAGAACCAGCTGGAAATGGTAATATGAAAGGCATGGCAAAGTTCAAGGCAAAGGCCAGTGCGGAGGTCAGAAATGACACTTTCATCTTGCCTGGCAGGAGAGGGAGGTTGAGAGGGTTTCAAGTGCCCCGATTCAAATAATGGCCACAAGGGCTATCTGATGTGACATCAGTCACCTCATTGATTGCGAAGTTTGACTAGGTCAATTCACATTAAAAAATAAAGTTTCGTGAGATCTGAAGGGTGCCTGCAAAAGCTTTTTTTTTCTTCTTCTTCTTCTTTTTTAATATAAAGAGACAAAATGGCTAGAAGTGAACACATAGCTTGCCCAAAATCATCCTGGAAGAAGGTTCAGGATCTGGAACTGTACCTAGTTAGGTGATTTCCTGGCTCCAAACTTCCTGCTCCTCTCATCAGACATCTGCCTTCAGAGCACCCTCCTTACCAGGCAGAACTTTGATTTCTCAGAGACCTTTATACACACGCAACAAATTAGCTCATGTAGTGTTGGGGGCATTGAATTACAGACACCAGGCTGAGGGCTGGCAGCTGGCCAGAGGCATCAGTAGGGCCTGGCCCAGGTGGCATGTGCTTACGACTAGCACAGTCTGAGCTGGGTGTTTTTTTTTGTTTTTTGTTTTTTTTTTTAATGAATAGTTTCCTGCCTATGGGCTTCTCTGGTGGCTCAGAAGTTAAAGTATCTGCCTGCAATGCAGGAGACCTGGGTTCGAACCCTGGGTCAGAAGGATCCCCTGGAGAAGGAAATGGCAACCCATTCCAGTATTCTTGCCTGGAGAATCCCATGGATGGAGGAGCCTCATGGGCTACAGTCCATGGGGTCACAAAGAGTCGGACATGACTGAGCGACTTCACTTTCACTTTCACTTTCCTGCCTATGGGATCACCTTTATTCCTAAAATATTCTAAAGTTGCATGGGCCTTTGTGACCAGGGCTGGGTTCCAGAATACATTGAAGAATGGTGGGGTGAAAAAATTATTAAAAGACTCAGAACATTTTGTAATACAGAAACCATGATAAGCAAATCAGTAAAAAGGGAAAGGATTAGGGGGAATGTGGCAGAGAAAGGGACATTGACAAAGTCAGATATTACCTTTGTAAGTTTCAGTTTTCTCCTAGAAGCTGAACAAAACACTAAATCTGTGTTGCCAAGGGGCTGAAATTAGTGAACGTATCTGAAAACGCCTTGTGAATGTACGGAACAAATGCCAAGTATGTTACAGTCTGCACGCTCAGTGAAGGTAAGCCTTACCCCAGAGCGTTGCTTTCTGTTGTTGCCCCCACTGCGAACGACCTTGCTGTTCACTGAATTGGACTTGAGTTGTCCTTTAAAGATTGGCCAAGTGAGCTGACCTGAGCCGCCATCCTTCAGACTTTTCCAGGCTGCTTCTGGGACACATGAAGGGAGGTTACTCGGTGCCACGTAATAGCAGGTTTTATAATAAAATAAATTTATGAAATTCTACAGAAGGATTTTCCTCTGGTAAAGTCACAAAACACAGAAGCATTGTCAAAAGCATCTTCAAAGTTCTGAGAGGTCTTTTGGGAAACAGACCTGCTCAACTTGGTTAAACATATTTCTAAAACGTTTGTAAATGTTTTCATCTCGGGCCATCCCTGCCTCCCTCACCGTTTTCCTATTACTGTCCTAAAGAAGGATTTTACGCAGAACAGAAATCTGGGATATGCTCATCCAGTGCAGCGTTCTCATTTCAGAGAGGAAGCATCTGATGAGGGAAGTAGGTTGACCAAGATCATGCAGCAGATAAAGGATAGAGCTATAATCCCTGACGTTCTTACTCTTCTCAGAGTCCATATTGGTTATAATTTAGTACCTGGCAATATGCTTTCCAATAGTCACGTATGGATGTGAGAGTTGGACCATAAAGAAAGCCGAATGAAGAAATGATGCTTTTGAACTGTGGTGTTGGAGAAGACTCTTGAGAATCCCTTGGACAAGGAGATCAAAGCAATCAATCCTAAAGGAAATCAGTCCTGAATATTCATTGGAAGGACTGACGCTGAAGCTGAAGCTCCAATACTTTGGTCACCTGATGCAAAGAACTGACTCAGTGGAAAAGACCCTGATGCTGAGAAAGATTGAAGGCAGAATGAGAAGGGGAAGACAGAGGATGAGATGGTTGGATGGCATCACCGACTCGATGGACATGAGTTTGAACAAGCTCTGGAAATTTTGCTGATGGACAGGAAAGCCTGGAGTGCTGCAGTCCATGGGGTCACAAAAAGTCATACATGACTGAGCGACTGAACTGAACAGATACCCTGTCTTACTGTGTTGTCCTTTATTTATAAATATGTGTGCATTTTAATGATATGTGTATAAAATTACTCACCGTAATTCCCGGAACACAATGACTCAGTGAATGCGGGCTCTGTATATATCTGTATGTGTGACTTTCCCGAGTAGCTCATGAGCTCTTGGGAGCGACCATGCCTCCACATTTCTGCAAATTTCCATGGCTCATGCAGTCTTTCTACACACACCTGAGCTGCCCCGTAACTGCTTTCTCACCTACTGATTGAAAATCAGAGGCAGCCCCAGTTTTACGCCCATTGGAGGAACGGAGAAAGCCTGACATTAAAGCAATAAAATGAACCATTTCCCCTACAGAGTTAGTCTAACATTAATAAAAGCTTCATGTTGCACTATTATCCTCTCCTCTTATTATTTTCGTGTATTTCATGCTGGATATAAATGTCAGAACACTTTATCTGTCTGAATTTTCATGGGATTTACTGCCACTGAAGGAACACATGCGGTGACTTCTGGCAAGGGAAGCCTTGTCCTTGATGGCCTTCCCTCCCCAGCCCTGTCCAAGGTCCCTCTGTGACTGCAGAGCTGTAGAAACTGGGCAGGGAGCATCGTGTCTGTTGCCATTATTCAGGGTGCAAAGCCACTTTTACTGGTTTCCAGTTCTGAGGCGTGGGGCAACTTGCTGTTACTCTCTGGACTTCCCTATTGGGAACCATGATTGTACTATATTCAGATCTCTGTTCATCCTTCTCAGGGTCAGACGATTCATGGGAGGTTATGCTTAGCCCTGAACGAGGAACATATTCTGGCTCATCTGAACCAGTGATATTTCAATCTGCCATGCACTACAATCATCTGGAAGGCTTTTAAAAACACAAATTGCTGGGCTTCAGCCACGGAGTTTCTCATCACATAGGCGTGAGGAGGGACTGTGAAATGTGCCTTTCTAGTAAGTTCCCAGTTGAGGCTGATAGATGCTGGTGTAAGGCCCTTGCTTTCTCTCTCTCTTTAATGGAAGATAATTTCTTTACAATATTGTGTTGGCCTCTGCCATACATCAACATGAATCAGCCACAGCTATACATACCCCCCCTCCCTCCTGAACCCCCCTCTCATCTCATGCTCACCCCACCCCTTTAGTCTTTTACAGAGCACTGGGTTGAGCTCCCTGTTTCATACAGCAAGTTCCTATTTGCTCTCTAGTTTACATACGGAAAAGTACATGTTTTCATGTTATTCTCTCAAATCATCCCATCGTCTCCTTCCCTCACTGTGCCCACAAGTCTGTTCTCTGTGTCCACAGCTCCACTGCTACCGTGCAAATGCGTTCATCAGGACCATATATCTAGTTTCTATACACATGTGTTAATATACGATATTTGTCTTTGTCTTTCTGAAAAAGAACACGTTCGAGTCAGTCCTGGTGAGGTGGATGAACAGAGGGCCTAACATTCTTAACCCACCCATCCAGGCCAGTGGTGTTTCCCATTCTCCAGTCTGTCTGGCTGTGGTATTTTTAAGTTGTTTCATTTCCCTCAAAAATAGAACCCAAGACAAGAATATGGGCTCAAGTGTGTTTTTGTCTTTTTTTTTTCCCAGTGTAAACATTCTGAATTTATTTTTTTGAGACAAACATGAAACTGATAGCAGAATCTGGCAAGAGCATTACAAGAAAACCAAATTATAAGTCAATCTCACTCATAAACAGTGAAGTAAAAATAAATCTTAACCAAAATATTTGGGCTCAAGTACTTGATGCAGACTTGATCCTAGGAATCACTGGGAAGGAGTCAGGGCGAGGAGAAGCACGGAGAGTGCCCAAGGTGAGGGGGTGGGTCTATGTCCTTGGTGGGCCATCGGGACTTATTGCTGCTCCAGACCTTCCGGAGGACTCAGAATTTAGCCCCGGAGGAAGGAGGAGGCCATGATTTTAGTTTCTGTCTCTTAGTTACTTAAGGTTGTTCCTTAGGATTTCAACTCTCTAGCATTCCCAGGCTGGCCCCTGCAGAGATTGAGCACACACCAGCGATGGCCTGCTGGCTCATAGATGCAGTTTCCTGCAGAAAAATCAAGACAGAGATGCGAGTTTCCCCCAACAAATTGGGTGCAGGCTGAGGGCATACATTGGAACACTTGCAGCGTCTGCTACTGATGAACATGTGATTTGGTTCTGGTCTATAAAATGTGAGGACTATCTGCTTGGAGACGCTTGTCAAGGTTTCTTTGTCTTAAGAAGGAAAATAGCAGAAGAGAGACATGTGAGAGAAAGAGTTTCCCCTGGATGCTGTCATTAACTGACTAGGACACTGAAATTGTTATGTCCATATTACGGACAGGAGAAGTAGCCTCAGGATGAAAGCGCTGCTGAGGACAGCAGAGTGGGGAGGCTGAAGCAACTTGTATCACCAATGAAATTACTGAGATACTGACATAGTATGGCTAGAGCCACCCTCAGTTCAGTTCAGTTCAGTCGCTCAGTCATGTCTGACTCTTTGCAGCCCCATGAATCGCAGCACGCCAGGCCTCCCTGTCCATCACCAACTCCCGGAGTTCACTCAGACTCACGTCCATCGAGTCCGTGATGTCATCCAGCCATCTCATCCTTGGTTGTCCCCTTCTCCTCCTGCCCCCAATCCCTCCCAACATCAGAGTCTTTTCCAATGAGTCAACTCTTCGCATGAGGTGGCCAAAGTACTGGAGTTTCAGCTTTAGCATCATTCCTTCCAAAGAACACCCAGGACTGATCCCCTCTAGAATGGACTGGTTGGATCTCCTTGCAGTCCAAGAGACCTCTCAAGAGTCTTTTCCAACACCACAGTTCAAAAGCATCAATTCTTCAGTACTCAGCTTTCTTCACAGTCCAACTCTCACATCCATACATGACTTCTGGAAAAACCATAGCCTTGACTAGACAGGACCTTTGTTGGCAAAGTAATGTCTCTGCTACTGCTGGGTTAATTGTATAAATGGTACCAAACAGTATTACTGTTTAAAGCATTAACTCGTTGTTGGATCTGGGCTTTTCTATTACCCGTTGCTGAAACACCTGCTGTACTGCTTCCTTGAAATGCCACTAAACACCCTTGCTACTTGGCTTCCCTGTTGACTCAGATGATAATGAATCTGCCTCCAATGTAGGAGACCTGGGTTCAATCCCTGGGTTGGGAAGATCCCCTGGAGGAGGGCATGCAACCCACTCCAGTATTCTTGCCTGGAGATTCCCATGGATAGAGGAGCCAGCAGGCTACAGTCCATGGGGTCACTCAGAGTTGGACACGACTGAGTGACTAACCACAGCACAGCACCTCCTTGCTACTTAGGGTAGTCTGAGAGTTGGAAGCATCACTGGAGACTAGAGTTTCAGATTCTACTCAGACCACTGAATCAGGATTTGCATTCAACCAGGTCTCCAGGTAATAGATGTACATATTAAAGTACCAGAAGCCCTGCTTTACAGAGCTGATGATGACTAAAAGAGCTGATGGACCTGAATCAGAACTCCCCTTGTTGAATTTGGTTATTGCATTATATTGACTTTCATACCTCCTTCTAGTCATTTTTAAAATCATTCCTTATTTTAAAATAAAGATTATATCAACCTATGCAAATGTATACAAATGTGAGTTTTTGTTGCTGGTTAACTTGTCTGGAAGGTAATTTTTAACATAGGAGTTAGTTTTCCTAAATATTAATGAGAAGTTAGAATTCCATTCTGGAAACAGAAGACATTGTGAGTTGAGGGTGAGTGGAAGGGAGGTGAGGAGTGAGAGTGCACAGGTAAACATGATTATATTTGGAGATTACTTCACAGGCATGTACTTTTCTAAGCCTGACATTCGGCAAGTCGAATGAAAGTAAACCGCTAGCATCAGGGTGACCCTCACACACAAATGAATCATTTGCTGGAAAAAAGGAAATCAAGCAAACAGCAAGTGTTATCATTTTAGAAGGGCTTGAAATGTGACTTTGGCTGGAAATAGCATAAAGCATCATTTCTTAGAGTGCACTCTTCAGAATTTTATGGAGTAAACTTGGTATCACTTGATTCAGTGGTCAAATGAATTTGGAAAATGTTGGAAAATGATGATAAAAAGGTGGGCAATTTGTCTACCAGACTGTTTATTACAGTAGGTCCATATTCAAAAGGCTATTTCCCCTCCTCTAGAACTTCACCAAGATGTTCCCAACAAGTTTATGTGTTTGTACTTTTATCCCCCCCCACTCCCTAAATATTGTTTCCATGAAGCAGCCAAAGTTCTGTTTTCAAAATGCTAATGAATTTGGGTCATTCTCCTACTTAATATGCATTGATGCACTTTATCTTCATATGTGTATTTTTTTCCCTTTAACATTGCCAACAAATTCCTTCTTTAGCTCTTGTGTATTTTTCTCAGGGTCATGGCTGACAACCTCTTTCATTCTTTCATCTTGTTGAATATGCCAGGATGTTTCTTATCTGGGCTTCCTTACATATTTAAATATCATTTCCTATATGGGTCATGTCTTAGGTCCCCGCCTTCTCTTAAAACACCCTGTGAATTTCTTTCGGAGCAACTTATGATTCATAGTAATCTTTCTATTAGAATAGTTATTTAATATTTATCTCTTCCTCTAGAACAAAACTTTTAAGAGACTGATTTCACTGTCCTATCTTTGTGCCTGGCACAGTGTCTGATGCATAGGGGACAATAAATGAATATTTATTTAATAACTGAATAAACTGTGAATCACTAACAGTAATACATGCAGTTTTTCAAATACATTTGAACACGGGGACAATTTTTTTGTCTTTCCCAGCCTAGAAGTAATATTCATGGAATATATTTTGAGAAATGCTTTGTTGAAGTCAATTTTACTCTTCCTAAGTATGAAAGGGAAATATAAGTTATAATTACATTTTAAGCTCTGACTAGCTGGGTGACCATGGGCAAAGCCAAGCTTGAGACTCACTTGTAGAATGATGAGACTGGATGAAGTAATCTCTACAATCCTTTACAGCTCCTGGATTCTGAAGTTCTAATCACACAGAAGGAACACTGCTTTCACTTTGGTCAGGGTGTGAGCTCTCCACAAGTAAGTCAAATCAGACTGACCTCTTTTCACTCCAGAGTATTTATAGCCTTAGGATGGAAGAACAGGGAAGGAAGTCAATACAGTGTATCTGGCTTTCCACAGGTCATTTCACAAAGCCTTCCTTGATGTCTTTGTAGAAAGGAGTGAGGAATAGGGGGTTGATGGAGACGCGATGGACTGGATTTGTAGCTGGTTGAAAGGTGATCCCCAGGAGTGCTAATTAATGGATCAGTGCAAGCCTTGAGGACAGGGACTGGCGTCCTGCCCTGTTCAACATTTCTATCAATGTCTTGGATGAAGAGTGAGAGCTCGTGATTGTCAAATATGTAGGTGATGTGATGGTGGGAGAAGGTTAGATGACAGAATAAGAACTCACAGTGGTCTGATCACAGAGAAGTGATCTGTATCTAACATATGGGAAATATAGAAATATAAAAGCAAAGTCCTAGAAAGGGAAACAAGGACAAAACTTAATTATTACAAAAATGTGTGTATGAGCATGTATTTGTGTGTGTGTGTGTCTGCGTATATGGGTGTTGTGTGTCTATGTGCCTGGTAAACTTTTGGGCATTTAGTTAATGATAAAATCAAAATAATAGCTAGACTTATCTCACTGATGATCATTTTGCAAATATTGTACCATTATATTGTATACCTGAAACTAACATAATGTTATATGTCAATTATAATTCAATGAAAATTAATTTAAAAATCATCATAATAAAATAATGAAAGGTGACCACTCAGCCTGAATGTTTGCTATAAACTGAAATTTCTCAGTTGGAAATTGAGCATATAAAGTGTCAGTTGATAAATATCCCTTATTCATACGGGTCTCTGGGGCTTCCTTGGTGCCTCAGATGGTGAAGAGTCCACCTGCAATGCGGGAGACCTGGGTTTGATCCCTGGGTGGGGAAGATCCCCTGGAGGAGGGAATGGCAACCCACTTCAGTATTTTTGCCTGGAGAATCCCATGGTCAGAGAAGTCTGGTGGGCTACAGTCCATATGGTCGCAAAAAGTCAAACACGACTGGGCGATTAACACCTTCAGATGGGGCTCACAGTACTACTTACAATTTTTAAGAAGAGAAGACAAATTAGAACATGATCACAGAAGAGTGACTAAGGTAGTGAGAGAAAGAACTGATGGAATTGAGATTTAGTCAATCCCAAAGAGACAACATAATTTGGAGACCAAGGCTATGCTTCCTTCCCCTCTGTGATATAAATTTTCAGTACCCGAAACTCTCTCATCGTGCGTTCATCAAACTGTTTTCATTGCTTGCGTATGCTCTTCACGACGCCCAGATTTCTGTAAGGGCAGAGTTTGGGTCTGTTTGTGTGAGCATGCTCAGCTGTGTCCGACTCTCTGTGACCTCATGGACTTTAATCTGTGAGGCTCCACTGTCTGTGGAGTTTTCCAGGCAAGAATACTAGAATGGGTTGCCATTTCCTACTCCAGACAATCTTCCCAACCCAGGGATCCAGCCTGGGTCTCGCATTGGCAGTGGATTCTTTACCACTGAGCCATCACCACCAAACACCCAGAATCTAGAGCATGAAATCAATGAGTTAAAGAAAAAGTGTCTTCAATATTGTAAGGAAGAACCATTTATGTTTATGCTCTGTAGCTCAATGAAAGAGCAAAGGTTTCAAGTTCAGGTAAAATTTCATTCCATGTAATAATTGTAGGATTCCAAATATGCCATGAATTATTGGGACAAATAGTGTCTTATTACTAGTGGCCATCAAACTAAATATGGAATTTGGAGCACCATTTGACTGGAACTGCTAGAACCAGGACTCAAATCACACTTTAATGTGGGTGACTTATAAATCTCTTAAAACTTATTTTGATTCCGAAATTTGTTGTTCCAGAAAATTTGTTCTGATCCAACAGAATGACAAATTATTTTCTAAATGACCAAAACTAGTCCCTTCCTCTTCATTTCTGTAGAACAACCACCCTTCTCTTACAATCTGATCATTTTCTGCTGTATAGAGGTGGTTGCCAATTTGACTTACTACCAGTTCAAAATAGAGGGACATTTCCATGTTCAGGAAAATTCCTACACCCATCAGTAAAAGGATTTCCTTTTGGGCCACATTTCTGGTAAAATATCTTAATGAAAATGGCAAGATTAGATCAGACCCTCACATCTTTTAGACATGCATTTTTTTCCCCTGCTTATGAATAACAGAACTCCTCCTGGTTTTTTTTTTTTCCTGACTATACAGTTATGTGTAGAAACAAGTGTCAGACCTGTTTTCCTTTGTTGTGCTATTAGAGACTGAAATTTACTTACCCTCAGGGTGTTGTTGAAATAGGGGTGAAAAAACAACACAGAGACCACAGGAAAGAAAAGAAAAAGAGGGAAAATGATTGAAATACACATTAAGACTTCAGGGTGGCAGCAAGAAATCAGGACGATAGTATCTGTCACTGTCCCTTCATCAGGGCTGACAAGTTTGTTTACCAACATGCACCTTCTTGTCTGGCAGGAAAAAAAAAAAGCTCTTCAGGAAATTCTGTTGTGATTCTTTCATATTTCTCTTTGGCATCAGATAGTTTCATCCAGTAATCCCGGGATGATTTGAGAGTAAATGAAAAGCATATGGATTGAAGTCCCCTTGGAATGTTCTTTGATTTTAGACAAGAGGGCAAAAGTTCCTAGTGGAAGGCTCTGCCAAAAATGTGCTTGATTTGCGAAGATTAGACATCATCTATGAATCTCTCTTACTGCAGTTCCACCTCCCCCATAATCCCATCACTCGCTCTGTTTTAATTTAACAATGTTTGGTAGTGATTACTTTGCCTGCAGCTCGGGCCTTTGTGCCACATTGAACCAGATGGACTTCCTATTCTTAGAATCTAGTATTTATTAAATATCTTTAATAAAACTCAGTACTTTAAGCCTTTTGTAGGTACCACTGTATTTAATATTTACAATGACCTGCTGAGAAAGGTGCCATGATATTCTCAGTTGCACCATGATATATTCCCATTTTCCCTCATGATATTCCTATTTTGCAGATGGAACTGATTCAGCTTTAGAGAGCTGGCAAACATGTCAGTTTGGGACTTGAACCCTGGCAATCTGGCTCCAGCATTCTTCCATTTAACATCTATACATCTCTGTTTCTCTCCAGGACACTCCAGACCCTTACTCTCAGCCCAGAGCTAATACACTGCCTTGTATCTACACTGCCTTGTTGTATCCTCAAGGCTGCCCTGTAAGGATGTTCTTCCAGTAGTTTTATGGTGATACAGCTGGTCTCAGAGGCAGTTTGGAAAGCATGTATCAAATTCACAGACCTTGTGAATGGCAGGACTCAGGATTTGAATTCAGATTTCATCTAACACCTGCCTCAGGCTATTTTGAGCAAGAGTGGACCCAGAATTAACCTCATCAGAACTGCCTGCAGTGGGGAAGTGGGGCTGTGTTGGTTTAAAAAAAAAAAAGTCCAGATTTCAAATGATCTTTGTAACTATTGAATGAGCATCTCTGAAGTAGGGCTTCTGGATCTTTATTTTTAAAAAGTGATCAGGTGATTTTTGACTCACAAGTTTGAATGCCTCATGCAGCCACTAAAAGCCTCTTGTGACCAGTGTTATTGGGCAATTTAAAAATAAATAAATAAATACAAATAAAAGGAGACAGAAGATGAACATGTATTGAGTGTGAACTGATAGAGAAATGAAACAACTTCAAAAATACAAATTAGAAAATCAGGTGATTCAGTCCGTTAAACAGTCAGTTTCTAGATTCACTGCAGAACTGTGGTTGGTTATTGATTCTGGAGGCTTCCAGAGGGTTGGGGGCATGGAAAGCAGGAAATAGGTCAGCGTGGTAGGAACAAAGAACGAGACGCTGGGGTCAATCCCTACCTATCACTCTTACTTGTCCTTGACTCTGGGTGGGTTATGTATTCTCTCTACATTTTAAATACTCTGTAAAATTTTGCCTCCTTGATTATCTTATGTGAGAATTAAGGGAGCCACCCATCTAAAGCAGCTGACATACAGTAGGTATTCCGTGGTCTCTTATTTGTATTCTGTCTTATGGTACTTCAAAACCAGTCATATTTTTGAGATAGATTCAGTTGTTATCTTTCTTTCTACCCACTCCTGCATTAAACTAGCCATAATGAATTTCCAGTTTGTCAATTACTTCTATTCCTCTAGACCATAAAACTGTCTCTTTAGGAAAGCATTGATCTGATAATGTGAAGTTCATTGTAAATGGTAACGATGACTTACCAGCCACATGCACTTTCATTAGAGAAAGATGAAGGCATGCAGGATTATACCAAAGGAATGAATGTCTAATGAAAAAAAAAATTCTGAGTCATTTGTAGTAGGAATATTTGGGGACAGAATTTCTTCAAGAATAGCATTTAAATTCTAAATTCTGTTGTGTATACTTAGTCACTTAGTTGTGTCCAACTCTTTCTGACCCTTTGAACTATAGTTTGCCAGGCTCCTCTGTCCACATGGTTTTCCAGGTAAGAATACTGGAGTGGGTTGCTATTTCCTTCTTCAGGGGATCTTCCCCACCCAGGGACTGAGCCTGCGTCTCCTGTGTCTTCTGCATTGCAGGCAGATTCTTTACCTGCTGAACCATCGGTTCAGTTCACTTCAGTCACTCAGTCGTGTCTGACTCTTTGCGACCCCGTGGACTGCAGCACACCAGGCTTCCCTGTCCAACACCAACTCCCGGAGTTTACTCAAACTCACATCCATCGCATCGGTGACGCCATCCAACCATCTCATCCTCTGTCATCCCCTTCTCCTCCCACCTTCAATCTTTCCCAGCATCAGAGTCTTTTCCAATGAGTTGGTTCTTTGCATAAGGTGGCCAAAGTATTGGAGTTTCAGCTTCAGCATCAGTCCTTCCAATGAACACCCAAGACTGATCTCCTTTAGGATGGACTGGTTTGATCTCCTTGCTGTCCAAGGGACTCAAGAGTCTTCTCAAATCCCACAGCTCAAAAGCATCAGTTCTCAGTGCTTAGCTTTCTTAACAGTTCAACTCTCACATCCATACCATCAGACACTATTATATTCTGTTACCTAGTCTATTTGAAATACCAGTTCATAAATCATATCTTTTTTTTTTTTGGGTGGAAACATAAAATTGTCAAGTTACAAATTTAGAGGTCATTTGGAACAACTCTTAGGCAGTGCTTCTCCTTGGAGGAAAGACAGTAACGTGTTCATGTTATGTAGTATACTATAGCGCTCATCTGTTACTCAATAAACCCAATGTGATAGAAAGCCAAACACCATTTTGCAGATGAGGAAAGTAAGGTTCAGAGAGACACTTGCCAAGGTTGCTCAGATCACCCTAGACAAGGACTTGAATCTAAATGCTAAACTCTTTCTCCTTTATTCCCTCCCTAAGCTATAGTACTTTCCAATTGCAGGCAGGCAAATTATTACGGATGAATTCCTTTCTCTATCTTTTTCAATCTCTCTTTTTAGAAACTTTTAATTAGTCCCCGACTCTCTGCCATTATTAGTATTTGTTATTAAGTATTAAGAGCCATCCTTGTTTCCTTCTCCTCTCCTGTTCCCCTCCCGAAGCTTCCTACTCTGAGGCCTCTGGTTTTAATTGTTACATTTTTTCACCAGTGATCAGTGGAGCTTCCCTAATGATCTCAACTCATTTGGAGGGTTTATAGCTCCAGCACAGAACTCCAATAAAAGGAAAAGAGAAGCTTCATTGGAATCCCCCGAGGCTTTGCTTCTGCCAAGAACAAAATCCTTTGCTGCTAGCTACTCCTCCCTTACTCTAAGGCTTCACCCTGGGTGGCAGGACTTCCCTCTCCTACTTGGTGGAGCTATTCCTCTTTCCATACTCCCATCCTTGATCCCACCTCCTCCTCACTTTCCCAAGGTATCAGTTTCAAATGTGTGCATAGTAGGCAGGCACCTGATTACTATTTGTTGAAAGATGCAATAAATAAAGATATTAGTGAGGTAAGAAGGAAGGATGAACGTTTGATTTATGGGCCAAAAAACCTTGCCAGAAAATACACAAAGTTCTTAAATAACACTAATGTTTACAACCATGTGGAAGTAGTTTTATACTTAAGGAGCCAGGCACAGAGTGCTGCTAAAATACTCTCTGTGGTCAGACACATAGTGGGACTCATTCAGTCATTCAGCTGTGTCTGACTTTTTGCAACCCCATGGACTGCAGCACACTAGGCTTCCCTATCCTTCACTATCTCCCAGAGTTTTCTCGGATTCATGTATATTGAGTTGGTGACACCATCCAACCATCTCATCCTCTCTTAACAACTGACATTACTGAGCCTTTCAGCTCAGTTCAGTTTAGTTGCTCAGTCGTGTCCGACTCTTTGCAACCCCATGAATCACAGCACGCCAGGCCTCCCTGTCCATCACCAACTCCCCGAGTTCTCCCAAACTCATGTCCATTGAGTTGCTGATGCCATCCAGCCATCTCATCCTCTGTCGTCCCCTTCTCCTCCTGCATCAGGGTCTTTTCCAATGAGTCAACTCTTCTTATACCAAACATATAAATATATAAACAGAAATAAAAAATAAATATAAATATTCCTATAAATATCAACACAACCCTGTCATGCACTTGCTCTTATTATCCTCATTTTTCAGATGGGAACATAATTGGGCAAGCCAGGATTCTAAACTAGGTGCTCCAGCTCCAGACTGTGGGTCCTTGATCCTCACATCATGAGTGAGTGAGTGAAGTCACTCAGTCGTGTTCAACTCTTTGCGACCCCATGGACTGTAGCCTACCAGGCTCCTCTGTCCATGGGATTTTCCAGGCAATAGTACTGGAGTGGCTTGCCATTTCCTTCTCCAGGGGATCTTCCCGACCCAGGGATCAAACCCAGGTCTCCCGCATTGTAGGCAGACGCTTTACCGTCTGAGCCACCAGGGGTCCCTCACAGGGAAGTCCTCCTCATCATAGTACTGTGATATTAGGATATACCACCCAAGAGCTAAGCTTGATTGTTAAGCATTGAAACCCTCAAAGGTTTTGTCAACCTTTTATCTAATTTAATCTTTATAAAAACAATTGATGATGTGGGAGAAAATAATACTCTTATTCATCTTTGATTTGGGGAAGAATTGAGGGCAAGAGGGAATTATGGCCCTTCCTTCTAAATCCCTCCAAGGATAGATGCAGGGTCAAAACTCAAGCCCGTTATGGTGAAAGGTGATGGACCGAGTGACTGTAGAGTTTAGTTACATCCTTCGACTCGAGGCAGTGCTAGTCATTTTACAAGGGTTACACTGTTTAGTATCTCTGAGCCCTGCTATTTATTATCTGCAAAACAAAGAGGAGAATACCTGTGCCACAGGATTTGGGTCTGAATATTATTAGACATTTTATTGCTAAAATATGGCAGATATATTATGCATTTGGTTTTCCTTCCCAGGCTCACCATAGATATTTTGTGTTAAAGTGAGCCCCTCCAACAACCTGGACATGGAGGTCCCCAGCTCATATACCTGAAACTGTCCCTTCTTATCTTACTGTTTCATGTTGCTCATCCACCAAGGAGAGAGATGAGAAAAGCTGTCATTCATGAACTTACTTCTCTGTGCTGACTCATGGTTGTCCTACCTCTCTTACTCCTGGATAAAAGCCAAACTGTGGCACATATCAAGACAGTGACCCCAATCATTCAGACTCCTTAGAAGCTCAAAGTTGGGAAGAGCTAAGATTTAAACCCCTTGTCTTAAAGAGAAGGGAAAACAGATGCATGCAAGGGAGAAGAATCTCTCATGTTCACATTGTTTGAAATGGCAAAACTGGGACTAAAACGCAACTCTGAATGAAATCATATCTTTTTATCTTATGCTACTGCAAAGAGTCGGACATGAACGAGAGACTGAACTGAACTGAACTGCAGTGATTACTTGGAGAACAGATACTGGTTTCTAAGTCAGGGAGACCTAAACAAGGAACTTTGAAGGTATAGATATACCTCCCCAGTAAAATTGTTTACACCAGGAACAAAGGCTTCCAAAACTGTCCAGGGAGTCACACCAGCTGACAGTGATGGAGCCCATCAGTGCCCTGTCTGATTAATGAAGAATATCTAATAAACACGGGGAGAAAGGCCAAGGATTCTAATGTTTAATTATCTGCCCAATGATTGAAAGTCTAATTTCATTTGCTTGTGCTTGTTTGTCAAGGTGCCTATATTTGCCAGCAAGGAAAGAGCTTCAGAGCGCAGGGACTTAATGCAGATGAATTCATTAAGGCACTTATTAATCTTCACATCCTAGTAGCTTAATATTCAATCAGTTATCAACTTCTTTCAATTCCGGACATGGAACCAGGAAACCAGGAGAACAGTACTGTGCATTTGTCATTTCAGTCCAAACCTCACAATGTATTTATTGATCATCAATTATAGTCCAAAGGATTCATTAATTTATTTTATTCTGTTTTATTTTGGAATTGGACACAGTTGTCTATAGTTTATATGGATGTGCAAAGGCCAAAGGAATATATTTTTAGCAATATGGCAGACTAGAGGGCAACAAGAGTCTCAGTACACAAGATTTAGTAAACTAGATTTAAATAAAAAAGCAAATATTAACTGTTAATGTTATAAATGCCTTAAAAAATCAGAGAAAATAAATGAGGTCAAAGGCTATATGAAACCGTGAGCACAAATAGATAAACGAGAGCATCCCACACAAGTTTCAGCTGAGAGCTCCTGCCAGTTCCTGTGGGGCCTGCATCCAGAGCTGTAAGGGCACTTTTGAAACAAAGCCTGGAGACTAGACTGCGAGGTCAGGCAGATCATCCGCATTAAGCCAAGACCCCAAATGGCAACGCTATTGCTGAATGAACTAGGAGGAAAAATGCCCGTAAGGGTGTCGGTGAGGTTCAGAGACATGAGACCTATGTTGATGTCTAAATTCTGTTCATCAAAGCTCATAAATCAGAAGGGATGTGACCACAGTTAAGTTTTATCAATGTGCTCCAGGGAATTTATTTTTTATGGAGAGGTGAATAGGTTAAATCATTTTATATTAACTTAAATAGGCATATGTTACTGTTTCTCAGCTAATCATTAAAAGACCAGTAGAGTATACAGCTTTCAAATTAGTGAAGAAGAAATACTAACTCGTTACAAAAGCAAGAAGAAGAAAAGAGATAAAAAGCTGGAACAGAAAGAAAGCACACAATAAAAAAGTTACAAACCCAACGATATCAGTCATCATAATCAGTGCAAAGAGATTACTTTCTGCATTTAAAAGATTAAAGTGTATAAAAAAGTAAAGTCTACCCATAGACTATTTACCAGAGAAAGCCTAAAACACAAATGTACAGCTTGAAAACAAATAGAAAAATATAACAGGAAAATGCCAGTCTTAGAGTTGGCATCCCTATTCAAATTTCAGATAATCTGAAGACTAATGTTAAAAAACTACCTTTAGAAGAAGTAAAGAGGGTTGTACTATAGAGAAAATAAATTCAACTTATTAAAAATATGTTAAAATTTTAAACTTGTATTAACTTAATAATACAGTTTCTAACTATGTGAAATAAAAAATTATGAATCGAGCAAAAAATGACAAATCCACATCACAGTGAGAAATTCTAATGCCTTTCTCAATAATTAAGAGAGAATATAGTTGACTCAAATGATACAAGTTGCAAGATTGATTAGTGGAATAGGGCCTCCAACAATATTTTGTGGACAATTTTAGTGGGTTGTGGGTAACTTTCTTCATCAAAAACATTTCTCAATAAGTTTCACAAAATTAACATATCACTAAATTTTCCAACCAAAATAAAATTGTTAGATGTCAATGTAAAATAGATAACAGAAGTAAATATAATTAGGTGAATATATATGGATGCGTACTTATACATACACATCAGAAAAAATCACATTTATACACATATTCAGAATTTTAAGATGACTCTCTAAGTTACTTATAGATCAAGTGAGAAATTATAATGGATGTTAGGAAATATTTAGATCAATATTGTTATGGAAACACCAAAGTTTATGTTATAACTGAAATGATACCTCAAAGGAGTTTACAGATTTAAATTTTCAGATTCAAAAGCAAAAGAAGTAAAAGGTAATTAAAAATTTAGTAAAAGAACAGCAGGAAAATCTAAAGTGTTGAGGATTTAATAATAGAGACAAAGGTGAGTCTGTGTCTGTGTGTGAGAGAGAGGGAATGAGAGAAAAAAGCATAGGTCACAATGTCAGAAAAGGGAGACAGAACTATGGTTTCAAAATGATTAACAGAAATCATAAGCATAGTAAGCAAACATTCTAATAAATGGAAAATTATTTACATATATCAAACATTGAAAAATACAGTTTACTAAATCTTGCATAATAAAAGGTAGAAAACCCAAATGATCTTTCTAAACATGAATGATATTGAAGCAACCCTTTTATCTATGCCCATAAACAGAACACCTGGGTGAGCTGATTTTCAAGTAAATTGTATAAAGTGTCTAAGAAACCAATAATTCCAACCTATAAAATATCTTTCAGAGAATAAAATAAAGGGGGAGATTACTTTCCAACTTTTTTTGTTTTTTGGAGGATCATACAACCTCATAATCAAAACCACACAAAAGGGTATATATAAGAACTCTTCTAAGGAAAGAATAAGTATATAATAGACCACTGCCATTCATGAGCATGTAAAAGTTCTAAATAAAATTTTAGCAAACAGCATTCAACAATGAATAAAAATACCAATGCATCATGGTTAATATGAGATTGTTCTGGGAATGACTAATGTTGGGAAATCTATAAACATATTCAATTGTATTAATTAACCAAGTAAGAAATTTAAATTTGAATCATACAATAAAAACTTTTTCAATAAAACTTGGCCATCATTTATAATGAAAACTTGTACTGAACTATGATTAAGCAAGAACTTTCTTAACTGAATAAAGGAGAGCTTAAAGAAGTCTACCAGAGAAACAGAATAATGAGAAACCTACACATATAAGGAAATGCAGTATATTGGAAAAGGAAAAAACAAAAAAGACTGGCAAAGATTAGCAGAAAAATTATAGTCTATTTAATAAGTGGTGCTGCTGTGTAAAGCAGTTCTCCCCATGGGGGGGGGGGAAGGAATTTCATCCTGCATCAAAAATAAAACTAATTTCCAAGTAATTTAAAGACTTAAGAATGATAACTAAATCAATAAAAATTTCAAAAATAAGGATAATATTTTTATGTCTACAGATGCAGGAAAGTTTTCTAAAACAACCCACCAAAAACAAAGCATAAATAAAATCATCAATTTGACTTCTGTTCAATTCAGTTCACTTGTTCAGTTGTGTCTGACTCTGCAATCCCATACACTGCGGAACACCAGGGTTCCCTGTCCACCACCAACCCCCAGAGCTTACTCAAACTAATGTACATTGAGTTGGTGATGCCATCCAAACATCTCATCCTCTGTCATCCCCTTCTCCTCCCACCTTCAATTTTTCCCAGCATCAGGGTCTTTTCAAATGAGTCAGTTCTTCCCATCAGGTGGCCAAAGTATTGGAGTTTTCAGCTTCAGCATTAGTCCTTGCAATGAATATTCAGGACTGTTTCCTTTAGGATGGCCTGGTTGGATCTCCTTGCCATCCAAGGGACTCTCAAGAGTCTTCTCAAACACCACAGTTCAAAAGCACCAGTTCTATGGGGCTCAGCTTTCTTTACAGTCCAACTCTCACATCTATACATGACTACTGGAAAAACCAAAGCCTTGACTAGACAGACCTTTGTTGGCAAAGTAATGTCTCTACTTTAAATATGTGTCTAAGTTGGTCATAGCTCTTCTTCCAAGGAGAAAACTTTTAATTTCATGGCTGCAGTCACCATCTGCAGTGATTTTGGAGACCCCCGAAAATAAAGTCTCTCACTATTTCCACCGTTTCCCCTTCTATTAGCCTTGAAGTGATGGGACCAGATGCCATGGTCTTAGTTTTAAGCCAAATTTTTCACTCTCCTCTTTCACTTTCACCAAGAGGCTCTCTAGTTCTTCACTTTCTGCCATAAGGGTGGTGTCATCTGCATACCTGAGGTTATTGATATTTCTCCTGACAATCTTGATTCCAGCTTGTGCTTCATCCAGTCCAGCATTTCTCATGATGTACTCTGCATATAAGTTAATTAAACAGGGTGACAATATGCAGCCTTAACATACTCGTTTCCTGATTTGGAACCCATTTGTTGTTCCGTGTCCAGTTCTAACTGTTGCTTCTTGACTTGCAAACAGGTTTCTCAGGAAGCAGGTCAGGTGGTCTGGTATTCCCATCTCTTTGAGAATTTTCCACAGCTTCTTGTGATCCACACAGTCAAAGGCATAGTCAATACTACATAGTCAATAAAGCAGAAGTAGATTTTTTCTGGAACTCTCTTCCTTTTTTGATGATCCAGCAGATGTTGGCAATTTGATCTCTGGTTCCTCTGCCTTTTCTAAATCCAACTTGAACATCCGAAATTTCATGGTTCATGTACTTTTGAAGCGTGGCTTGGAGAATTTTTAGCATTACTTTGCTAGCGTGTGAGATGAGTGCAATTGTGTGGTAATTTCAACATTCTTTGGCATTGTATTTCTTTGAGATTGAAATGAAAACTGACCTTTTGCAGTCCTGTGGGCACTGCTGAGTTTTCCAAATTTACTGGCATAGTCAGGACATTTCTTTCACAGGATCATCTTTTAGGATTTAAAATAGTTCATCTGGAATTCCTTCACCTCCACTAGCTTTGCTCATAGCGATGCTTCCTAAGGCCTACTTGTCTTCACATTCCAGGATGTCTGGATCTAGGTGAGTGATCACACCATGGTTATCTGGGTCATGAAGATCTTTGTTTGTATAGTTCCTCAGTGTATTCTTGCCACCTCTTCTTAATATCTTCTACTTCTGTTAGGTCCTTACCATTTCTGTCCTTTATTGTGCATGAAATGTTCCCTTGGCATCTCTAAGTTTTGTGAAGAGATCGCTAGTCTTTCCCATTCTATTGTTTTCCTATATTTCTTTGCATTGATCACTCAGGAAGGCCTTCTTATCTCTCCTTGCTATTCTTTGGAACTCTGCATTCAAATGAGCCTATCTTTTCTTTTTTCCTTTGCCTTTCATGTTTTTTCTTTTCTCAGGTATTTGTAAGGCTTCCTCAGAAAACCATCTTGTCTTTTTGCATTTCTTTTTCTTGGGGATGGCCTCCTGTACAATGTCACGAACCTCCGTCCATATTGCTTCAAGCTCTCTGTCAGATCCAATCCCTTGAATCTATTTGTTACTTCCACTGTATAATCATAAGGGATTTTATTTAGGTCATACCTGAATGGTCTAGTCGTTTTCCCTACTTTTTTCAATTTGAGTCTGAATTTGGCAACAAGAAGTTCATCATCTGAGCTGCATGGTGCTGAAGCAGTGGCTGCCTAGCACTGGAGTGACTTTGAGAAAATAAACCACTACTGGTGGCAATGGAAAAACCCCAGTAAGATGGTAAGAGGGGCAAAATCACATTTAGAGTCTAACCCCATACCCACCAGAGATGCTCAGAAGGCTAAAACGAACCTTGTGCACACTGCGACCCAGAGACCCCACAGAGACTGAGACAAAACTGTGTCTGAGTGTCTCCCATGGAGGTCCGGGTCAGCAGTGAACTGCTGCAGGGGTAGGGGCGCTGGGAGCAGTAGACCTGGATATAGCATAAGCCCTCTTGGAGGAGGTCGCCATTAACCCACCATAAAGCCAACCGAACTTACACAAGACTGGGAAACAGACTCTAGGAGGGCACAAACAAAACCTCGTGAGCATCAGGACCCAGGAGAAAGGAGCAGTGACCCCACAAGAGACTGACCCAGACTTGCCCGCGAGTGTCCAGGAGTCTGCGGCAGGGCTGTGGGTCAGTGGTAGCCTGCTGCAGGGTTGGGGCACTGAGTGAAGCAGTGTATGCATAGGCCTGTTGATGGAGGTGGCCATTATCTTCATTATCTCCACCACAGTTTCGCCTCAGGCCAAATAACTGGGAGGGAGCGCAGCCCCACCAATCAACAGAAAATTGGAATAAAGATTTACCGAGCATAGCTCTGCCCCTCAGAACAACACCCAGTTTCCCCCTCAGTTGGTCTCTCCCATCAAGAAGCTTCCATAAGCCCTTTATCCTTCTCCATCAGAGGGCAGACAGACTGAAACCAACAATCACAGAAAACTAACCAATGATCATATGGACCACAGCCTTGTCCAACTCAATGAAACTATGAGCCATGTAGGGCCACCCAAGATGGACATGTTATGGTGGAGAGTTCTAAGAAAATGATGTCCACTGGAGAAGGGAATGGCAAACCACTTCAATATTCTTGCCTTGAGAGCCCCATGAACAGTATGCAAAGGCAAAATGATAGGATACTGAAAGGTGAACTCCCCAGGTCAGTAGGTACCCAATATGCTACTGGAGATCGGTGGAGAAATAACTTCAGAAAGAATGAAGAGATGGAGCCAAAGCAAAAACAGCATGCAGATGTGGATGTGACTGGTGGTGGAAGCAAAGTCTGATGCTGTAAAGAGAAATATTGCATAAGAACCTGAAATGTTAGGTCTATCAGTTCAATTCAGTCGCTCAGTCATGTCCGACTCTTTGCAACACCATGAATTGTAGCACGCCAGGCCTCCCTGTCCATCACCAACTCCCGGAGTTCACCCAAACTCATGTCCATCGAGTCCGTGATGCCATCCAGCCGTCTCATCCTCTGTCGTCCCCTTCTCCTCCTGCCCCCAATCCCTCCCAGCATCAGAGTCTTTTCCAATGAGTCAACTCTTCATATCAAGTGGCCAAAGTGTTGGAGTTTCAGCTTCAGCATCATTCCTTCTAAAGAACACCCAGGGCTGATCTCCTTCAGAATGAACTGGTTGGATCTCCTTGCAGTCCAAGGGACTCTCAAGAATTCTCCAATACCACAGTTCAAAAGCATCGATTCTTCAGCGCTCACCTTTCTTCACAGTCCAACTCTCACATCCATACATGACCACAGGAAAAACCATGGCCTTGACTAGACAGACCTTTGTTGGCAAAGTAATGTCTCTGCTTTTTAATATGCTATTTAGGTTGGTCATAACTTTCCTTACAAGGAGTAAATATTTTTAATTTCATGGCTGCAGTCACCGTCTGCAGTGATTTTGGAGCCCAAAAAACAAAGTCTGACACTGTTTCCACTGTTTCCCCATCTATTTCCCATGAAGTGATGGGACCGGATGCCATGATCTTTGTTTTCTGAATGTTGAACTTTAAGCCAACTTTTTCACTCTCCTCTTTTACTTTCATCAAGAGGTTTTTTAGCTCCTCTTCACTTTCTGCCATAAGGGTGGTGTCATCTGCATATCTGAGGTTATTGATATTTCTCCTGGCAGTCTTGATTCCAGCTTGTGCTTATTCCAGCAAATTGGAAGTGGTCAAACAGGAGGTGACAAGAGTGAACATTGATATTTTAGGAATCAGCAAACCAAATGGACTGGAATGGGTGAATTTAACTCAGATGACCATTTATCTACTACTGAGGGCAAGAATCCCTTAGAAGAAATGGAGTAGCCATCATGGTCAACAAAAGAGTCCAAAATGCAGTACTTGGATGCAATCTCAAAAATGAAAGAATGATCTCTGTTCATCTCCAAGGCAAACCATTCAATATCACAGTAATCCAAGTCTATGCTCTGACCAGTAATGCTGAAGAAGCTGAAGTTGAACATTTTTATGAATCCTACAAGACCTTCTAGAACTAACACCCCAAAAATATGTTTTCTTCATTATAGGGGACAGGAATGCAAAAGTAAGAAGTCAAGAAACACCTGAAGTAACAGGCAAATTTGGCCTTGGAGTACAGAATGAAGTAGGGCAAAGGCTAATAGAGTTTTTCCAAGAGAATGCACTGGTCATAGCAAACTCCCTCTTCCAATAGCACAAGAGAAAACTCTACACATGAACATCACCAGATGGTCAATATCAAAACTATATTGATTGTATTCTTTGCAGCCAGTGATTGAGAAACTTTATACAGTCAGCAAAAACAAGACTGGGACCTGACTTTGGCTCAGAGAATGCCTTTTGTTATATTACATCTGTTCATTGTTAGACCCCATAAAGAGATGAAAAGACAGGCCGCAAACTGAGAGAAAATATTTATAACCATGTAAGTGACAGAAATTTAACTTGCACAATGGATAAATATTTTTAATAAAACAATAATAAGTCCCAGCACAATTGAAAAAGGGAAAAATGTAGAAAGACATGATCTTGCTTTTCAGTACAAAGGAAAATGTCACTGCCCCTTGACATTTGAAAAGATATTGACCATATAAGGAATAAAATGTAGATACAATGAGCTGTTTTTTCATAGCTACAAATTTAACAAAATCTAAGTTTATCAGGAGACCTGGGTTTGATCCCTGGGTTTGGAAGATCCCCTGAGGAGGGAATGGTAACCCTCTCCAGTATTCTTTCATGGAGAATCCCCATGGACAGAGGACCCTGGTGGTCAACAGTCCTTGGAGTCACAAAGAGTCAGACATGACAGAGTGACTAAGCACAGCACACAGCTCAAGAAATTTATCAATACCAAAAGTTAGCAAGGATGCAAAACAGAAATAGTTCTCATGCTCCCTAGATGCCTATATCTATGGCGTTTTATGACAGCAACACAGAAACAATATTAAAAATATACTTAACTTTTCACCCAAAATTTCTTACATGGGTTCTTTCCCACAGAAACAAAGACTTAGGATCAAGACATCGACAGAAACAGATGTTTACTGGAGCATTATTCATAAAGACAGAAAGGAGTAACAAATAGGGGAAATGATGAAATAAATTATAGTACATTTTGACTGGTTCCAAATAGGAAAAGGAGTACGTCAAGCCTGTATATTGTCACCCTGCTTATTTAACTTCTATGCAGAGTACATCATGAGAAACGCTGGGCTGGAAGAAGCACAAGCTGGAATCAAGATTGCCGGGAGAAATATCAGTAACCTCAGATATGCAGATGACACCACCCTTATGGCAGAAAGTGAAGAGGACCTAAAAAGCCTCTTGATGAAAGTGAAAGAGGAGAGTGAAAAAGTTGGCTTAAAGCTCAACATTAAGAAAACAAAGATCATGGCACACGGTCCCATCACTTCATGGGAAATAGATGGGGAAACAGTGGAAACAGTGTCAGACTTTATTTTTGGGGGCTCCAAAATCACTGCAGATGGTGACTGCAGCCATGAAATTAAAAGACTCTTACTCCTTGGAAGAAAAGTTATGACCAACCTAGATAGTATATTCAAAAGCAGAGATATTACTTTGCCGACTAAGGTCCGTCTAGTCAAGGCTATGGTTTTTTCAGTGGTCGTGTATGGATGTGAGAGTTGGACTGTGAAGAAGGCTGAGCACTGAAGAATTGATGCTTCTGAACTGTGGTGTTGGAGAAGACTCTTGAGAGTCCCTTGGACTGCAAGGAGATCCAACCAGTCCATTCTGAAGGAGATCAGCCCTGGGATTTCTTTGGAAGGACTGATGCTAAAGCTGAAACTCCAGTACTTTGGCCACCTGATGCGAAGAGTTGACTCATTGGAAAAGACGCTGATACTGGGAGGGGTTGGGGGCAGGAGGAGAAGGGGACGACTGAGGATGAGCTGGCTGGATGGCATTATGGACTTGACGGGCGTGAGTCTGAGTGAACTCCGGGAGATGGTGATGAACAGGGAGGCCTGGCGTGCTGCGATTCATGGGGTTGCAAAGAGTCGGACACGACTGAGCGACTGAACTAAACTGAACTGAACTGATACCAAGGGACTCTTTACAGCTATTAAAAATAATGGATTAGAACTATGCTACCTGATAAAAGAGAATTATATAAGGTATAACTGATTAGAAAACTTGAGGTGGGAAATATGTATAAGAAAAATAATCTGTAAGATAAGTTCCCATTTTGGAAGGTAAAATTGGCAAAAATCCCCATTTGTTCTTGCATACACACAGACACACAGATGTGTATTAGTGTGTGTACACTGTGCCCTGTGTGTAAGCGTGAGCAAAACATGAAGCATACCACACATGTAGTTATGTATGCTGCCTTGTCAGAGGGAATGAGGTGGTGGTGAGGGGGGACCAAGGCTAGACAAATGAAGAAAGACTGCACAAAAACGATGTAATTGATTTATGTAAAATGATACCTGCTTATATATACAGATGAAGTAATTTTAAAAGCCCCACAAGTAGTATAAATTTATATTGAGTAACTTGTACCATTTTGTGATGGATTCCAAAGCTGAGGTGGGTGGGATCAAGTTGCAGACTAACATACAGTAGCATTCTGTGTGTGAAGGAAATTTCCATATATATATATATATATATATAATACATGTATTTCAAGGAGAAAGGTATATAAAAATGTATCAGTTCAGTTCAGTCACTCAGTCATGTCTGACTCTTTGTGACCCCATGGACTGCAGCATGCCAGGCTTCCCTGTCCATCACCAACTCCCAGAGCTTGCTCAAACTCATGTCCACCGGGTCGGTGATGCCATCTAACCAACTGTAAATGTTGATCACTCAGCATGGTGGAGGGGACGATGGTGGTGAAGAGTAGAGATGAGCAGAAGGGCAATGATTCCGTCTGTCTTTATCCATCTATGCTCTGTATTGCGTCACTCCTCACAATAAGGATTTATGTATCCATTACCTACTGCTGTGTAACAAACCACCCCAAACAAAGTGGTTTAAAAGAAAAGAACACTTGTTCTTTTTATGATTCTGTGGGTTTGCTGGTGAGTCTTCTGCTCTGGACTGGTTTATGTGGCTCAACTGGACAATCTCATGTGTCTGAAGAGCTGGTTTGGTATCACTGATGTGATGGAGATCAGTTGACCACGTGTGGATCACCACTTAGTAAGCTAGCTTCAATCAACGTCATCATAGTCGTGAGGCTCCCAAGAGCAACAGCAAAGCAAGCTCCAGTAAGGAAGTACTTCATAAGCCTCTGCTCTTGACATATATTAATGTTGCCAAAGCAAGTCACAGAGTCCAAGAAGGCATCCTAACAAGGGCACAGCTAGAAAAATAATAATTTGTAGGCACTTTTACAACCTATCACAATGTATTTGCAAACTTATTTTCACTATCATTTTATTCATTTCAGTTCTTTCCCATTGAAAGCATGCTGATTAAGGCACTCGTTATCTTTTTTTTTTCTTCCTGCATCATATTTCTTGTCTGATCTTCGTTACTTACACCCTTGCCAGTGAAAGTGCCAGAGTCCTAACCACTGGACCACAAAAGAATTCCCAAGGCACTTATTATCTTTTAAGCATAGACTTTCCTACAAGGATCCTTCATGAATTATTTCTTATTCTCTTCTGTGCCATGCTACATTGCTCATTTTCTATATTCCCTATTCACCATTCTTTGGAAGGAATGATGCTAAAGCTGAAACTCCAGTACTTTGGCCACCTGATGAGAAGAGTTGACTCATTGGAAAAGACTCTGATGCTGGGAGGGATTGGGGGCAGGAGGAGAAGGGGACGACCCAGGATGAGATGGCTGGATGGCATCACCGACTCGATGGACATGAGTTTGAGTGAACTCCGGGAGTTGGTGATGGACAGGGAGGCCTGGCGTGCTGCGATTCATGGGGTTGCAAAGAGTTGGACACGACTGAGTGACTGAACTGAACTGATTCACCATTGGAGTGTGTGGTTTATGCTTGTTTCCTTATCAGGTTTAGAATTTGTTGTGGATCTTTAAGAATTTTCTAACAAAATAATAATACTTATTGTTTCATTTAAACAAGCCAGAATAGGTTTGGGAGACATCTAGTACTTTGCACTTATTGTTTCTGTTGTTAGGGTCTTATTTTAAAACCTGTGAGATGCTTGTATAGTGAACCAGATATTCACCTTGGGTGTGTGTGTGCTCAGTGGCACCGACAATTTTTGATCCCTTGGCTGTAGCCTGCCAGGCTCCTCTGTTCATGGGATTTTCCAGGCAAGAATACTGGAGTGGCATTGCCATTCCCTTCTCTGGGGATCTTGCTGGCTCAGGGATCGAACCCGGGTCTTTTCCATCTCCTGCACTGGCAGAGAGATTCTTTACCACTTGAGTCACCTTAACAACTGCCTATACATGGAAAATGACCAGAAATAACCAGTCCTTCTATTTCAGATGATTTCTAGGTGTTATATGTGGCTCAGCTGGTAAAGAAACCGCCTGCAATGTTGCAGACCTAGATTTGATCCCTGGGTTGGGAAGATCCCCTGGAGAAGGGAAAGGTTACCCACTCCAGTATTTTGGCCTAGAGAATTATGGACAGTATAGTCCATGGGATCTCAAAGAGTCGGGCACGACTGAGCGACTTTTTCACTTTCGGAGACTTGACGCACCTAGATTCCGTGTTAGTGTTAGTGTGCTGGAGGAAGGACGCGTGCTGCCCCTGCTGGCCATTTGGTGAACTAGCCTCTGGTGCCGTAGCCTCCACCATGGTGCCCAAGGGAAATTGAAATGCCCAGGTCAGTGGACAGTCTGGGAAATTGCAGGTTACCATATACAGGGAAATACATCAGGAAATAGGGACTAACCATCTCTTTGACCACAATCACAACAGCAGTTCTTTCCCAAAATTTATTGATTTTAATGTCTGGTAATCTTGTTTCTTTTGGATAAATCTTATTGAACACAAAGAGCTTTAAAAAGTGAATGCTTAATTAAAAATTAATACTGAATTCCAGGTACTAAAGAAGATTGATGATGAATGCTGTCTTCAAAAAATATTTTTCAACATTTACCATATCTGCTATGAAAAGCATAGTAAATCACTAACTATGGAAACACAAAATCACAAATATGATGAATAAAAGTCAGATTTGCTTCAAGTTAGGAGCTGATTTATGAAGAATGTTTCCCCAAACAACTAGTTAACTCAGGAGACTATAGAAGCTAATTTACATATCTATCTTAAAACATGACTTTCTTTTGAGACTGCATGCTGATTTTACTTTCTTTCATTTTTATTTGGAGTTTTCTCCTACAAGTAACAAAAAGTGAAGTGATATTCTTTCCATTAATATAAGAAAACTTCATGCACATATAAATTAAGTTAGTTTTATATTGGAATCAATAGATGCTATCAATAGAAAACTAGTTAATTTTAATAATGATTTGATTTTAAAAAATTTCTTCTTAAAATCAAAAGGAAATTTTTGAAAGTAATTAGTCGAATGTTACAGAGAAGGCAATGGCACCCCACTCCAGTGCTCTTGCCTAGAAAATCCCATGGATGGAGGAGCCTGGTAGGCTGCAGTCCATGGGGTCACTAAGAGTCGGACACGACTGAGCGACTTCACTTTCACTTTTCACTTTTATGCATTGGAGAAGGAGATGGCAACCCTCTCCAGTAGTCTTGCCTGGAGAATCCCCGGGATGGGGGAGCCTGGCGGGCTGCCGTCTATGGGGTCACACAGAGTCAGACACCACTGAAGTGACATAGTAGCAGCAGCAGCAGTTGAATATTAAGCAGCTGACATTTGGGGGAATGATGTAAATTCAGGTGGAAGTACAACATTGAAATAGTTGTTTCCATTGTGATAATATGAATACAAACTTGGATGAAGCAGATGATGATAAAAACTTATGGTTTTACTATTCTTATGGAGAAGAAATGTGCAAGGAATTGTTACTGATGCCCTTTATAATCCATAATCATGTCCATTCAAGCAGTTTAAAAAATTCATTAGTCTAGCAATGCCTGCTTTCTTCTTGCTGCTCATGATAAATCAGATTTTAGAAATATTTCAGCTTTGAAAGAGCTATTTTATAAATCAATCTGAGTGTTTTAAAATGATAGTAAACTATTTTATTTTTCAGATACATCCTCTAAATTTTGGATGTATAGTGTTAAAAATTGTTAACAATATATTCAATGTTATGAGTGTGAAAAAGTCTTCAAATTTTTAACTTTTAGAAAGTTGAATATATATTCTGTATTGAAAATGTTGAAGTTTCAATTTCAAAAAATTGAAAAATGTATTCTGTCCTGGAATGCAGTGATATTGAGAATGTCCTCTAGTTTGCAGCAATTTGATTTAGGAAAATGTTAAAAAGAATCATATATAGAGCAATATCTTTGACAAGTTTTTGTCTTGTAGAAGTGTTTACCATAGTAAGATTCTCTAAATGGAGGGGGAAAGAAAATAGCTGTGAAAATATCTAGTTGAGATAGTTATTCATCTTACTACGTAACATATAAGAGTATACTTCATTAACAGAATTTGCTGTTGGTTTAGAGTTATCTCATATCCACAGAGAGAATACTTCCTCAACTAAAGTGATCACGTATAGAGATAAGAGTCCATAGACGATAGCAACAACTGTAAATGTGTTAGCCATGGCATGAAACTTTGAAAAAGATTACAAATAATTTTATATAAATTCGTAAGATCACAATGAAAAGAGAGCATTCTCCAGGGAGGAAAAAAGAAACAAACAATAGCAACTCAGTATTAGAAAGAGATGTTGCTAAGAAACTGATTAGAGTATATGAACATGTGCTGAAAACAAATATTCTACTTATTAAATTTTAATGTTCAGATAATTAAATATAGCATGATTTTATAATATTTAAAGATTATGTTATATCTTTGAAATTAGCTTTAAATAATATCCAGTTATATGTACACTGATAAAGTTGGCCAGTCAATAAACATAGACATTACTAAGCTTCATATGAAATTTTATGTTAATAAGCTTTAAGTTCACAGCAAAAGAACAGGGTTCTCATATGGCCATCATATTCCCACATATGCACAACTTCCCTATCATCAACATCCCCCCCCAGAGTGGTAAATTTGCTATAATCAATAAACCTACATAGGCATATCACTATCACCCAAGGTCCATAGTAGGTTACAATAGAGTTCACTGTTGATGTTGTATATTCTGGGAGTTTGGAAAAAAGCATCATGACGTGTATCCACCATCATAGTATCACACAGAATTTTCTCACTTTCCTAAAATCCTCTGTGTTTGGCTAATCCTTATTTGCCCTCTCCAACCCTAGCAACTATCGATCTTTTTACTGTCTTAATAGTTTTTGCCTTTTCCTGAATGTCATATATGCTGTGCTTAGTCACTCAATTGTGTCCAACTCTTTGTGACCCCATGGTCTGTTCATGGGAATTCTCTAGGCAAGAATACTGAAGTGGGTTGCCATGCCCTCCTCCAGGGGATCTTTCTTACACAGGGATCAAACCCAGGTCTCCTGAATTGCAGGAAGATTCTTTACTGTCTGAGCTACCAGAGAAGCCCTTACTTATATGTATTTAAGGTTTCTTCCTCATTTGATGACTTGTGAGTTCATTTCTTTTTAACACTGAGTAATATTCCATTGTCTGGATATATATACCATGGTTTATGTATCCAGTCACCTACTAGAGAACATCATGGTTGCTCTAATTCTTGACAATTATTAGGAAAGCTGCTTTAAATTACCTGTGTGCAGATTTTTGTGTGATGGTTTCAACTCATGTGGATAAATAATGAAAAACAAGATTTATGGATTGTATGGTTAGAGTATATTTAGTTTTATAAGGAAGTGTTTTCCAAATTTGCAATCATACCAGCAACGATTGAGAGAAAAGTTCTTGTTTCTCAACATCCTTGTCAGCATTTGGTATTGTCAACATTTTAGATTTTGGTCATTTTAGTAGTGGTATCTCATTGTTTTAATTTGTGTTTCCCTGGTGACTTATGATGTGGAATATCTCTCATTTGCCATCTGTGTACCTTTTATGATAAGGTGTTTGTTTAGGGCTTTTGTCCATTTTTAAGTTGAGTTTTCATTGTTGAGTTTTAAAGTTCATTGTATATATTTAATGAGTGCTTTATTTTCTCCCAGTCTGTGATTTTTCTTCTCAGCATTTCTGCATTTTCTTTTGCAGAGCAGACATTTTCAGTTTTGATGATGTCCAACTCATCAGTGATTTCTCTCATTAATGATGCCTCTGGGGTTGTACCCAAGGAGTCATCACCATGCACAAGGTCATCTAGGTTTCTCTTAGGCTATTTTCAAGGAGAATTTATAGCTTTGCACTTCAGAGCTATGATTTGTTGGGTGTTAATTTTGTCTATTTGTCAAGTCTGTTTCCAGATCTATTTCTTTGCGTGTGACTGTCAGTTCCAGCCCCATTTATGGAAAAGACTATCTTTGCTCGATTGTATACTTTTGCTTCTTTGCCCAAGATCAGTTGACTATATTTACATCAGTCTGTTTTTAGGCCTTCTCTTACGTTCCACTGATCTGTCTGTTCTTTTCAATAAAGCACTGTCTTGATTACTTTAGCTTTATAGTAAGACAAGTCAGTTTATCAGGCCTCTGACTTTGTTATTCTACAAGATTGAATTGGCTTTTGCCGTTCCTGAGTGGTGCAGTGGTAAGGAATCTGCCTACCAGTACAGGAGATGTAAAAGATGTGGGTTCAATCCCTGGGTCAGGCAGATCCCCTGGAGGAGGAAGAGGCAACCTGCTCCAGTATTCTTGCCTGGAAAATTCCATGGACAGAGAAGCCTGGCTGTCTACAGTCCATAGGATTGCAAAAAGTCAGACACGGCTGACCACACATGCTCCTCCTTTGCCGTTCCATATAAACTTTAGAATCTTTTTGTCCATATCCATAAAATAACTTGCTGGAATTTTGATTAACATTGTGTTGAATCTCGGTATCAATTTTGGGAAGAAATCTTGAAAACATTGAGACTTCCTGTTCATAAAATATCTCTCCACTTATTTAGTTATTATTTTATATCTTTCATCAGAGTTTTGTAGCTTTTCTCATATAGATCTTGAATACATTTTGTTAGATATATACCTAAATATTTCATTTTGGAAAATTCTAATGTAAATGGTTTTTAATTTTAAATTCCAGTTGTTTATTACAGGTATTTAGGAAAACAATTAATTTTTTTTGTTACCCTTATATTCTATAACTTTGTTATCAGCTCAATTCAGTTCAGTCACTCAGTTGTGTCCGACTTTTTGTGACTCCATGAATCGCAGCACTCCAGGCCTCCCTGACCATCACCAACTCCCGGAGTTCACTCAGACTCACGTCCATCGAGTCGGTGATCCCATCCAGCCATCTCATCCTCTGTTGGCCCCTTCTCCTCCTGCCCCCAATCCCTCCCAGCATCACAGTCTTTTCCAATGAGTCAGCTCTTCCCATGAGGTGGCCAAAGTATTGGAGTTTCAGCTTTAGCATCAGTCCTTCCAAAGAAATCCCAGGGCTGATCTCCTTTAGGATGGACTGGTTGGACCTCCTTGCAGTCCAAGGGACTCTCAAGAATCTTCTCCAACACCACAGTTCAAAAGCATCAATTCTTCGGCGCTCAGCTTTCTTCACAGTCCAACTCTCACATCCATACATGACCACAGAAAAACCATAGCCTTGACTAGATGGACATTTGTTGGCAAAGTAATGTCTCTGCTTTTCAATATGCTATCTAGGTTGGTCATAACTTTTCTTCCAAGGAGTAAGCGTCTTTTGATTTCATGGCTGCAGTCACCATCTGCAGTGATTTTGGACCCCAAAATAATAAAGTCTGACACTGTTTCCACTGTTTCCCCATCTACTTCCCAGGAAGTGATGGGACCAGATGCCATGATCTTCATTTTCTGAATGTTGAGCTTTACGCCAACTTTTTCACTCTCCTCTTTCACTTTCATCAAGAGACTTTTTAGTTCTTCACTTTCTGCCATAAGGGTGGTATCTTCTGCATATCTGAAGTTATTGATATTTCTCCCGGCAATCTTGATTCCAGCTTGTGCTTCTTCCAGCCCAGCATTTCTCATGATGTACTCTACATATAAGTTAAATAAGCAGGGTGACACTATACAGCCTTGATGTACTCCTTTTCCTATTTGGAACCAGTCTGTTTTTCTATGTCCAGTTCTAACTGTTGCTTCCTGACCTGCATACAGATTTCTCAAGAGGCAGGTTAGGTGGTCTGGTATTCCCATCTCTTTCAGAATTTTCCACAGTTGATTGTGATCCACACAGTCAAAGGCTTTGCCATAGTCAGTGAAGCAGAAATAGATGTTTTTCTGGAACTCTCTTGCTTTTTCCATGATCCACCGGATGTTGGCAATTTGATCTCTGTTCACTTATTAATTCCAAGATGTATTTTTCTGTTTGTTTTAAAGTTCTTTTGAATCTTCTACTTAGATGATTGTGTCCGCTGTGGATGAGGACAATTGTTTTTCTCCTTCCCCATCTGTATAGTTTTATTTCCTTTTCTTACTGCATTATCTAGTTTTCACAGTACAATGACGAAAAGTGTAGTGGGAGGGGATATCTGTCTTGTTCCTTTCTTTGTAGAAAAGCTTCATGTTTATAACCATGAAGTATGATGTCAGCTGTAGGTGTTTTTAGACATTGTGTATTAAATTGAGAAAGTACCTTTCTATTCCTCATTTGCTGAGGAATAGCATGTTATCATGTTAGATATAATCTAGGGTGTTAGATTTTGTAAAAATGCATTTCTGCGTCAGTTGATATGAATATTGAAGTAGCCTTGAATACCTGGGATAAATCAGCGTGCTCAAGATGTATAATTCTTTTCATATACTGTTGTATTCAGTTTGTCAGTTTTCTGTTGAAGACTTTATATGACTTTAATTATTTTAACTTCTCTTTATTAGTCAAAAGTTTTAAGTTTGAATATTAAATTTAAGATGTGTCACCCTACACATGGTGGAAAAGAGTAAGCTTTAGAAATAGCAAACTTGCATTCTTATTCCAGTTCTGACACTTGTATTATAAAATCAAGAAATTATTCTTTTGCTCTTGAAGGCTCATTATTTTCATTGGCAAAATTCAGTCATTTAATAGTCAGCCACTTACTGCCTATTACATGACAGATGCTGTTCTCGGTGGTGAAGATAAACAATAGTTAAGACAGACAAAAATCCCTGTTCTCATGAAACTAAAATACTACAGGACTGAAAATAAGCAATAAACATACTAATAAAATATGTATCTTAGAGCAGTAAATAGCAAAGACAAAATAGCAAACGTCAGTGAGAAAGCATAGGAAATTTGAGGGTAAGGAAGATTGCAATTGTAAGAAGGGTGACCGGGGACAGACTTATTTCTTCAGATCATAATTTGAGTCTAAAAACAAGGATGTAAAGGAGCAACACGTGTGGACGTCCGGGAAGTCAACGATTCCCAGTCAGCAGAAACCAGGCAAGCGCTTGAGGCAGGAACTTCCTCAGTCTCCTCCAGGGAGCGCAAGAGAGACAGCGTGACTGGAGCTGAATGAAAGGAAAGACGGTAGGAGATGAGATCGGACAGGAAGAGAGGAGGCTATGATCCTGTGGCCTCTTGGAGGTTATGGCCAATGGTTTGATTTTTACTTTGTAGGGTGACTGCAGAAGTGCCATGGGTGTGACTTGCATTTCCACAGGATCACTCCACCCTGTTTGTTAAAACAGACTAAAGATAGCAAGCATGAAACGGAAAGGGCGTGTATTATCTTAGAGACCATGGGGCCTGGGGCACGTTGGTGAGAGTGCTGGTGGTGAGAAGGGGATGGATTCTGGGTAATTCTGGTGGCAGCACACAAAGATTAGCTGCTTAATCAGATGTGAGCTTGGTAAAAAGAGAAGAATCAAGGGTAACTCCAAGTTTTCGATCTGAACAAATCAAGGACAAAATGAGTAACACTTATTGCACAGGGTTATGGGGATTCAGTGAGAAGACGTAGATAAAAGGCTTGATTTATTCTTCTGCCCTTATTTCAGAACTATATTTCATTAAGATGTGTGCATTATTTGTACTAGTTTTTCACTATGTAGGGAAATTTAAAAGATGACACCACTAGTCTTGAGTTGTTTTTAAGCTTTGGGAGAGGGTGGGATGATTTGGGAGAATGGCATTGAAACATGTATAATATCATATAAGAAACGAATCGCCAGTCTAGGTTTAATACAGGATACAGAATGCTTGGGGTTGCTGCACTGGGATAACCCAGAGGGATGGTATGGGGAGGGAGGTGGGAGGGGGTTCAGGAGTGGGAACTTATATACACCCGTGGTGGATTCATGTTGATGTATGGCAAAACCAACACAGTATTGTAAAGGAAAAATAAATTTAAAAATAAAATTAAAAAAAAAAGAAAGAAATGGAACCCAGGCAGGTGGAGTTGATGAGGGCTGAGGTTGAGGAAGGAGCTTGAGTTCATGATTCAGATTCAGCAGATGTATGCAGAGTGCCTACTTGGGTCTAAAATGGTACTATCCTCACAAAAAACCTATAAAAACCAACAAATGAACAAAACCCCTTGGAATGTTCATAGCAAAACCCTTTGAGGGTCATGTTATAATCCCCACCTCACTGAGACTTAAGGAAAGTTCTGTGGCCTATCCAGTGTCTCGGGAAAACAGACTATGATTTAAAGAAAGTCATGCTTTATTCTACCACCTGTCTTTGTGGAAACTAAATCTTCATCTGAATCTGTTCATCTCTCAACTCATTTTAAGAAACACAGATTGATTGGTGTGCGGAAGCACTTTTGTTCTACATTTTCCATCTGGGCAACTTCTTTCCCATTTTATATCCTAACAATGCTGTACGGGTTATGTATTTTTTAAAATTTGATACCACCCCCTGGTTTTTTGTGTATCTTTTTTCTCTCTATGGAATGTCCTCTGTTTACACATCAGGAAAACTTCTGCTTGACAGAAGCTTAAAGAATGTATTTTTCTATAAATTTTCTGATTTCCCCAAGTGGAATTAAAAGTGTGTGCCTAGTTCCCTGCTTCATACCACAGAGGAGCAATTGTCATATTGTACCGTGAAAGAGTACACTTGTCTCTATGGCAAGGATATAAGCTTGCTAGGGACAAGAATTTTGTTTTCTTTGTCTCTGAATTTCCATGCCTGAGTCACTTCCAAGAACACAGACTCACAGCAAGGGCATGTTGATGTATAAATGGATGAACTGCTCAAAATTCATATAGTGAGCATGAAATGACATCACAGAAGCTTTCCTTGAAACTTAAGGCTAGACAGTGGGGGGAAAAATTCTTGGGGCCTGATGTTGCCCGTCTCTGCCAAGTAGAGTCATTCTGAAACAGTTGAGTCTAGACTTCAAGGTCATCTTTGAAGGGGTCATTGCTTTCTCCCAGGGGTGAGGAAACCTTAGAACACGTTAAGGGAAATGACAGTGACCCCACATCCTCACCTACACTCAGTCCCTGTGGAGAATTTCCCTCTGCACCATGGGCTGGCATCACGAGAGGCCTGGTGCTCCCTGCTCTGTGAACTCACTCTGTGCTGAGGCAGTCCTCCAGCGAGCACTGCCCTTGGCTATTCTATCCCAGAGCTGCATCTGACAGTAAATACTTCTGATATTTCAAAACCCACTCACTGAGATGGCAGATTTGCTACAGGGAACTTCACTGTAAAGAGTCGCTACTCTTTTTTTTTTTTTTTTTTTTTGACAAATGTATAGAGTATATTAGCTTTTCCTGCTCAGATTTATGGTGTAATAAAGCGTACTGGGCCCCAGCCCTGTTAGGAGGGCAGAAGTAAAGGGCTCCTCTTGCTGGCTACTGATAAATCTGACCAGATTCTTACCATAAGCAGAAGGGTGACTGACATTTAAAAGAGCAGAGTGGTGGAAAGGACACCCAGTCCAGGATGGTGAGAGATGAGAGAAACGACTCCTGAGAGGTGTGATGCAAGGACCTGGCAGGCCCCATATTTCTCCAGTTACAATTTATGCCTTCAGGTTGTTACTTCATCATGGCTCATGTTTAGTTTGTCATGCATGCATGCAAGCCGGCAGGTCACGGAGGCTCCAGTCTGAGGCCTGAAGGAAATCCAAGGGGCACAATTTTGCCTCTGACTTGCCTCTGTATCCCCAGTGAAAATTTACATGTAGGAATTGAAGAAAGGGATATGTATAGTTTGGAGCTTTGAGGAAAGAAAATCAATATTGGGCAAGTTTTTCCGTGGGCTGAGAAACTTAGGGCTTTTAGCAAGGATATATTAAAGGAAGGTTCCTTGTGCTTGAAAAAAAAAAAAAATCTCTCTTAGAATCAAAAGTCAATTTTTTCCTCATGGCAAACATCAAACCCACTTAGTTAGTTAATAAATACTTTTGAGTGAATCAGAAAAGCATATCATCGTTTGTGTTAACAACAAAAATAACAGCTAATATTTATGAAACTATGAAGTACTTTTCAATTGCCAAGTACTTCATATTTGTTAAGTACTTGGATGCACTCAGACTAATTAAGGTCATTTTATATCTTTCCTTCATCAATCCTGAACATTAGGCTATAGGGTAGTGTTTCATTCTCATCTTACAGGGGTGAAAACTGAAATTCAAAGAAACAAAATTATTTTCTAAAAGCCACACAGTGGGAAAAAGGGGAATATCAGCATACCCAGATTTCAAGTCAGTTTCGGTCAGTGACAGCTTGTTCTAATCCAGAAATATTGTCAAGACATTAATTAGTTATCTAATACATTTTTGTTTAAATAAGTTTATTAAAGATAATTAATATGTGGTTATTATAAATAGCCAAACCACTTACATATAAAAAGAAATAAATTAACATCATCTGAAATCCACCATCCAGAGATAACCAATTACTGTTTGGGTGAGCAGTCCATCAAACATTTCTCTATGGATATGTACAGAATTATGCACAAGATTTTATGTAAATGGAATAATATCGAACATACTGTTCTAAAACCTGTTTTATTTTTCACTCAGCAATATGTCATGGGCATCTTTCCATGTCAATAAATATGGATTTGCATCATCATTTTTAATTGCAGCATAATTAGAAATCACAATATTTTACAGAGGGAAAAAAATGGCAAAAACTGTCTACTCCAACCTTTTGTCCAGTCTAGAAATATTATATATAACTTCCCTGGCTGAAAATCACACAGATTTTGCTGCATATTTTCATTCAAAGACAATAATTCTAATAGTAAGAGAGTTAAGCCAAACTCCCCTTCTCTGTAACTTTCACATACTAAATTGTATGTCTATACTGCTTCCCTGGTGGCTCAGAGGTCAAAGCGTCTGCCTGCAATGCGGGAGATCTGGGTTCGATCCCTGTGTCAGGAAGATCCCCTGGAGAAGGAAATGGCAACCCACTCCAGTACTCTTGCCTGGAGAATCCCATGGACAGAGGAGCTTGGTGGGCTACACCACTGTCACGGAGGCAAAGAGTTGGACACGACTGAGCGACTTCACTTTCACTTTCACTCTTAAACCCAGTTATCCTCCCTGATTTCTGCTTTTTCAGTCAAGTGTTCCTTAAATTACACATCCCCAACTCTTTCTTCTTCATGAGTCAGAACTTCCAAACTTTTACCTACCTGAATTCTCTTCCCCAGTAACTCTAACACGTTAAAGAGCAGAGCACAGTTCATCCATCATCTGTGGTACAAGCAGCACATAACTTAGTTGATACTTTTGCATTCTAGTTATTTGGACACCTTTCTTAATTGATAGCTCAGATGGTAAAGAATCTGCCTGCAAAGTGGGAGACCCAGGTTCAATCCCTGGGTCAGGAAGATCCCCTGGAGAAGGGAATGACAACTCACTCTGGTATTCTTGCCTTGAAAATTCCATGAACAGAGGAGCCTGGCAGGCTACATTCCATGGGGTCGCAAAGGGCTGGACACAGCTGAGTAACTAACACTTTCAATTTTCTTTCTTTTTCCAATAAAGTCTAATGCTGAAGGTTTTGGAGAGATGAACAGATAGATAGGGGTCATCCATCGGAAACAGAGTCAGTACTACAGATGTACATGGAGTTTTTTTTCAGGAGGCCTTAAAGAATGACTGAAAAGTGATCTTTTTGAACAACTATTCAGATGTGTAAAGGCAGCTTGGTGGAACAAAATATTTAAATGTTCTTATTCATTAAAAGCTCAATGCTCTGAAATTAAGAAAAAAACCTAAAGATATTATGGAAACTTCCATGAAAGCTGACCCAGTAGCATTCAATACCATCTTGCTCAATAATTTAAAAAATTGTTTTTCATAATTAGCTGGAGGCCCATATGTCTGCAGAGGCTTACTCAGTGTCATATGGAAGGGAAGAGGGAAGACTGTATCCCCCAAAACACATATGCAAATTAGTGCTACCAGCAAGTTAACAAAGTGATGAAAGCTTTCATTAAACACTTGGTCAGGTAGCTTATATGGAGGGAGATTAGCTAAACTTGAGGGACTGGGCCTCAAAGTCAGGGGCCAATTTCTCTTTTCAGAAGTAATATGAAAAGATGCTGTTGAGTTTTGTTGTTATCTTGAAGACAGCTGAGATTCTGGCTTGAGTAATTAAAATGCTAATTGGAAATTCACCATTCATCAGAGGAAATCGCAATGAGTCAATTTTCTTTTCTTTCTTTCTTTTTTTTTCTAAGTGTTTTCTCTGGTGATGGCAGATGTTGAGGTTGTGAATTCATTGTGTGTCCTAGATGTAGAGAAATCTTCTATTCAAGCTGAGTTTTTCTTCTCCTGTATTTTTGTTGATTGTCTACTTAAATTAACCTTTCCTAATGAGATGGAGATTCGTTGGCTATGTCTGTAATTTACTGCCTGTGAAATTAGTTAGTCTGGATAATTCATCCCATGGGTGACAAGGGTGAGATCACAGATGGAACCACCAGGTGAGAATAGAGAACATAAAAATGCCCTCTGCTATTGCACCCGCAGCCTGCTGTAACCCCAATTTATCACCAGCCAATCTGAATTTGGAGCCCAGCACATCCCATTTGGAGCCTGTGCTCAGTCACTCAGTTGTATCCAACTCTTTGTGACCCCAAGGACTGTAAGCCTGTCAGGCTCCACTGTCCATGGAATTTTCCAGGCAAGAATACGAGAGTGTGATGCCATTTCTTATTCCAAGGGGTCTTCCCAACTCAGCGATTGAACCCATGTCTCTTGTGTCTTCGTTACTGGCAGGCAGATTCTTTACCATGTGCCACCTTGGGAGCTTGGCTGGATCTTATTGGCCACTGAGACTATAAAACCACCAGATGTCAGTATCGGTGCACAGTAATTGTAACAAAACTTCCTTCTTGGCCAAATCACAAAACCTACCTTAGAGAAAGATGTAGACAAGCAATGTAAAAGTAGAGTGTTTAAGTTGTTAATCATTTATTTTTTCTGAGTAAGAGCTGACTTATTCTAGAGATAATTATCTCAACTTCTTTTCTGAATCTCTGTATAAAGACTTTGGGGACAGCATTATTACTGAATTTTCCAATTTTTTTTGTAAGAATTTTTGAATAAATAATCTTTGAGCTTTGAGAAGGAAGAAAGAAAGTCTGATAGGCAAATATATTTGTAAAATGCTACTTTTAATTATATATCGGCCACAAGGATTCTTTGAATTTATAATGGATTTATGTCTTCCAAGTCTTCAAGATGGGATAAAGGTATACATTACTATCAACACTAGTTGGCCATGTTATTAAAAGAAATCACTTTCCCAAGAGAATATTTTGTAAATACTGGCTGCTAGAAACTTCTTGTTTTATAAATAATGAACTCAATGTTATATGACCACCTGGCAAGCTCAATACTGCCTTCAACTTAAAGGCACAATTTTGTCCAATTCTCCCACCCATGCTCTTATGAACTGTCTGTATGCAACACTTAAAATGTTAATACTGTGGATAGAAATGGAAATTGGGTTAAAATAAAATGTCTGGAGGCTGCTAGAGGACTGACGTTAAGGCGCTTGTCTTTGTTGTGCTAACTTGAAACTCAGGCAAGAAAAATGTGAGCATTGCCAGAAAATTCTGCAAAGTGAACTCACAAGCAACAGGTGCCTGGGCAAAAAAAAAAATCTGGTAGAGACCAATGACAGACTGCCTAATGCCCAGAAAGAAAACCTAGAGGAGTTTATGAAATTAAGACATTTTATAACAAGCATCTATGTGGAAGAATTAGAAAGCCACAATCATATCCAGGACAACATGCATATTCAAAGATGTGAGAAAGTTGTAAGATTTCACCTCAAACTGATTCTTAGGCTAAATGCAAGCCACTTCCTATTTGTCCCAGCAGAACCAATTAGCAAAGGTATTGGTTTTGTTTATTTTGTGTGTGTGTGTGATTCTTTTTTTTTAAACTCCTCGCCCTCAAGAAAATCTTTGATTTTTTTTTTTTTTAACCTCCTGGCCCTTAGGAAAATCTCTGCCAAATTAATAGCTGAATATGAGTGAAAGAAACAGAGACGTAAATGACCATACATGATAAGGAATACAGTCTTCATAAAAATAGTTTGGAAAAGTCACTAAATAATGGATTGCTGTAGCATTTCACAGGAAAAATCACAGACATGAAGACAAAAACTTAGGAAAAGGGAATTTGATTTTCAGTTACCACATTATGATATTCAAATGTTCACTTTTCAAAAAGTCAAAAGGCATATTGGAAAAACAAACAAACAAACAAACAGGAGAGTATAGCTCATTGAAAGAAACAAAATAAATTTGCTGAAACCAATGCCCTGGAAGCCCAGACATAGGATACTAAATAAAAAAAAAATAGCTATCTAAAGGAAAGATCTAAAGGAAAACATAATGAAGAAAATTAGGAAAGTCATGTAGAAAAATTAAAAAATATATATAAAGAGCTACCAACTTATAGAATCAAATAACAGCAGTGCTCAGAGCAAAATGTATACCTATATATACTTATTTTAAAAGAGAAAAAATAATCTCAAAATCAATAACCTAAATTTACACTTTGAGGAACAAAAAAAGAAAAAGCAAACTAAACCTAAAGTTATTAGAAGGAAGAAAATAATAATATTATAGCAGAGATAAATAAGATAAAGAATAGAAATACAATAGAGAATTAGTAAAAGCAAAATTTTGTTCTTTGCAACAATCAACAAAATTGACAGACTATTATTAGACTGACAGAGACACGAAGAGGGAAAGGCAAATCACTAAAATCAGAATAAAAGTTGGATATTATTACAAACCATAAATAAAAGGGATTATACAACAATACTACAAATAATTTTATGCCAGCAAATCAGATATCTTCAATTAAATGAAACGTTTTCTAGAAATATGCAAATAATCTCAGTTGATTAAAAAAGATATAGAAAATCTCAACAGATTTATAACCACTTAAGAGACTGAATCAATATTCAAAACTTTGAAACAAAGAACGGTCCAAAATCCAATGGCTTAAATGGTGAATTCTACCAAACATTTAAATAATTAACACCATTCCTTCACAAGTTCTTCCTAAAGCATTAAAGCAAACAGGAGTGAAAACTTCCTGGCTCACAGTAGCAGCTTTACTGTGATACCAAAGCTAGATAAAGATATCCCAAGGAAAGGTAAGTACAGACCAATATTCCTTATCATTTTAGAAATAAAAATCCTCCCAAGATGCTAGAAAAAAATTAAATAGTTTATCAAAAATATCCACCATGACCAAAATGGGATTTATTTCAGTAATGCAAAAGTGGTTCAATATAATAAAATAAATCAAAGTTATATATCATATTTTTAGAAAGAGTGGAAAAATACGATTATCTCAACTGATGCAGAAAAGGTACATGACAAAATCTAACATTTTCTCGTGATAAAAACACTCTGAAAACTAGGGATATAAGAGGACTTCCTCAACAAGATAAAGGCATTTTTTTATAAACCACAGCAAACCTCATACTTAATGATGAAAGACTGAAAACATTTCCTCTAAGATCAGGAATCAAGACAAAGACAACCACTGTACAACTTCTATATAACATTGCACTAGAAGTTTTAGAGCAATTAGGCAAGAAATAAATAAATAAACCAAATGCATTCAGATTGGAAAGAAAAAAACTAAACTATCTCTAGTCACAGATGACATGATCTGATATTTGAAAAAATCTCCAAGAATTCATAAGTAAGCTACTAGAACTGTATAAACACATTCAGCAAAGTTGAAGAGTACAAGAAAGTCAAGATGCAAAAATCATTTGTGTCTATGAACATCATGAATGAACAATTCAAAAACGAAATTAAGAAATTTTATTTATGATGATATCTAAAAGAATAAAATGCCTGGGGATAATTGAACTAAAAAAGTTGAAAGACTTCTATAGATGTGTTTATGTTAAGTCATTTCAGTGATGTCTGACTCTTGTGACCCCATGTACTATAGCCCTCGAGGCTCCTCTGCCCATGGGATTCTCTAGGCAAGAATACTGGAATGGGTAGTTATTTCCTTCTCCAGGGGATCTTTCCAACCCAGGGACTGAACCCAGGTCTCCTGCATTACAGGCATGATTCATAGATAATGCATTATCATATATTGAGTACCTATTAAGCATTTTTTAAAAAGATTGTCTCGTTGTTACATCATTCTATTTTCAAGGATGAAATCAGAACCATGCGTACATGGTTAACGCAGCTACTAAGAAAATTCTCTCTGCTATTCCATGGTCCAGCGTTGGGGGGAGGAAAAACACAGGGAAAACTTATTTGGTTTAGGTACACAGTCTGTGGGACACCAACACATAGAGCCATTGGTATTGATTCTAGAGGATCATGGACTTCAGTCAGTTCAGTTCAATTCAGTCACTCGGTTGTGTCCGACTCTTTGTGACCCCATGAACTGCAGCACGCCAGGCCTCCCTGTCCATCACCATCTCCCGGAGTTCCCTCAGACTCACGTCCATCGAGTCAGTGATACCATCCAGCCATCTCATCTTCTGTCGTCCCCTTTTCCTCCTGCCCCCAATCCCTCCCAGCATCAGAGTCTTTTCCAATGAGTCAACTCTTTGCATCAGGAGGCCAAAGTACTGGAGTTTCAGCTTTAGCATCATTCCTTCCAAAGAACACCCAGGACTGATCTCCTTTAGGATGGACCGGTTGGACCTCCTTGCAGTCCAAGGGACTCTCAAGAGTCTTCTCCAACAACACAGTTCAAAAGCATCAATTCTTCAGTGCTCAGCCTTCTTCACAGTCTGACTCTCACATCCATACATGACCACTGGGAAAACCATAGCCTTGACTAGACGAACATTTGTTGGCAAAGTAATGTCTCTGCTTTTCAATATGCTATGTAGGTTGGTCATAACTTTCCTTCCAAGGAGTAAGTGTCTTTTAATTTCATGGCTGCAATCACCATCTGCAGTGATTTTGGAGCCCAAAAAATAAAGTCTGACACTGTTTTCACTGTTTCCTAATCTATTTCCCATGAAGTGATGGGACCAGATGCCATGGTCTTTGTTTTCTGAATGTTGAACTTTAAGCCAATTTTTTTCAGTCTTCTCTTTCACTTTCATCAAGAGGCTTTTTAGTTCCTCTTCACTTTCTGCCATAAGGGTGATGTCATCTGCATATCTGAGGTTATAGATATTTCTTCCAGCAATCTTGATTCCAGCTTGTGCTTCTTCCAGCCCAGCGTTTCTCATGATCATGATGGTATGATCATTCACCTACAGCCAGACATCCCGGAATGTGAAGTTAAGTGGGCCTTAGAAAGCATCACTACAAACAAAGCTAGTGGAGGTGATGGAATTCCAGTTGAGCTATTTCAAATTCTGAAATATGATGCTGTGAAAGTGCTGCACTCAATATACCAGCAAATTTGGAAAACTCAGCAGTGGCCACAGTAGAGGAAAAGGTCCATTTTCATTCCAATCCCAAAGAAAGGCAATGCCAAAGAATGCTCAGACTACGACACAATTGCATTCATCTCACACGCTAGTAAAGTAGTGCTCAAAATTCTCCAAGCCGGGCTTCAGCAGTACGTGAACTGTGAACTTCCTGATGTTCAAGCTGGTTTTAGAAAAGGCAGAGGAACCAGAGATCAAATTGCCAACATCCGCTGGATCATGGAAAAAGCAAGAGAGTTCCAGAAAAATATCTATTTCTGCTTTATTGACTATGCCAAAGCCTTTGACTGTGTGGATCACGATAAACTGTAGAAAATTCTGAAAGAGATGGGAATACCAGACCACCTGACCTGCCTCTTGAGAAATCTGTATGCAGGTCAGGAAGCAACAGTTAGAAATGGACGTGGAACAGACTGGTTCCAACTATGAAAAGGAGTACATAAAAGCTGTATATTGTCACCTTGCTTATTTAACTTATATGCAGAGTACATCATGGACTTAGGGGATCATAAATATTTTGGAATCAAAGACTAACAGACTTATAAAGCATTGCAGTAAACCTCACTGAATAGCACTGAGAATCAGTCTTGAAATCACCAAGTTCCCACTGAATATATCAGGTAAAAGAGCGTCTCTTGGTACATCCAATTTCTGCCCTGGATAGTTGTGAAATGTAAAAAAAAAACGTTATGGATTTATTAACCTAAAATAGGTCTCCTTGGAAATTCCCTGGAAACCTAGTAATTAGGACTCCACCCTCTCACCACCAAGGGCCCAGGTTTAATCCCTGGTCAGAGAACTAAGATCCTGCATGCAGTGCAGTCAAAAAAAAAAAAAAAAGTAAAATAAACAACAACAGAAAAATAGATCCCACCGAACTACCTTGACCCTAGTTCAATCTCTTGTAGACATACAAGAGAAAATCATTCCATCTTTGAATGGTGAAAGGCTGCACGGTGGACATGGGCCTTCTCTATTTTACCTTGGCTTTAATCCATTAATGTGGCATTTATCTTTTCTTCTGCTCCTTGCGTCTCCTTCGCTTCCTGCCCCCAACTTTTCTTTCCTCTTCTGTTAGCAAAACATGAAAGCATACAGTCTAACAGGTGCAGAGGCAAGCGCAGCAAATTTGAAGTTCTGGAAACTGCTTGTCTACATTTAAGTTTGAATTCATGTAATGAGACTACATTTAAATTTATTAGATGGGAAGGACCCTAAAGAACTCAGTCAACTTTGTGAGTTTTATTCCCAGGGAATGCAATGATAATTTTTCATGTCGTCTCTGAAACGCCATGCATGGCAGAAGTGCTTTCCCCGTCCCCTCCTTGTCATTTTGTCCAGTTTCTACTTTCCATTCTAAATTCAGGGCATGTTGCTGCCTTATGCTTTTGGAAGGATAAAGCTAAAAAGAAAAAAAAAAATGCAGTGGAGCAGTGAGGCAGAGAGAGAGACTGTGGAATCAGTTGGAATGGTCTGTTCACAGGGGACCAGCAGGAAGATGTTGGGCAAGGAGAGAAGTGGGTCTTTTTGAAAGGAGAGATACTTATTAAAAATTCTATCAACTAGATACCCTAGGAGCTTTACTCTAGGGGAAAAAGGAGAACTCACTTATGGAAGTCAATTCAACTTTATTACTGGTCCCAGTAGAGGCAGATGGAAGAATAAGTCAGCGGAGGCAGATGGATAAAATTTATAGTGAAAAATCTGGGAGGCAATGGTGTAAGTCAGGAGAAACAAGTTCTTATGTCGCCTGTTGCACTGAAATATCTGAGCGACCTTGGGCAAGTTACTTACTTTCTCTGTATCTGATTTTTCCTACTTCTTAAATGACCGGACAATTCAAATGCCACCATTGATTTTAACATTGTTAAATGCTGAACATTTAACATTCCTGATTGTAAACATTCATATACATTAAAAAAAAAAATAAAAACCTGCAGTGGCAGAATTTGATCTCTCAGTTCACAGCAAACTTTTAGAAAGTATTTCAGATATTTTGGGAACATGCCATTCTCCCAATTACCTGAGCGCAGGGATGCATGATGCTGCCTTTAGTCACTGACTGACATTAATCATGTCAGCTCCTTTTTCTACAAGAATGACTGCTTTAATGGGAAACTCCAGCCACTGTCAACATGCCAAGGGGTGTGAAGGAGGAAGGGGAGATGAATGGGAGGGTATTATTAAAAAAGAAATGATGGATGAGGAAATCAAGCTCCTGTACGCTGAGAGGGGGAGGGGCGTTTGGACGTTTGAGCATGGCTTCAAGTAACCTGACCCATTGTCTCTGGAGAATACTTAAAAATGTTGAGCAGAAAATCGAGACTTCTTTGTTCTACTTACCTTTGTGCACATCTCTCCAGCCACGGAGACTGTAGTGTCATGATTAAGAGAGTAAGCTATGCTCTCAGTCTGGTTTTGAATTTTGTCTTTACTACTTTCTAACTGTATTAACTCCATTTTCTCAGCTAAACATTGGCGATAATAGGAGTGCCTATTCCATAGGACCATTAGGATGATTTAACAAGATAATACTCATAAAGTGATTAACATAGGGTCTGATAATATTAAGCCATTACAAAGTGAGTCACTATTGCCACACTTTAATTCTGTTGGTTTACAAGTCTCGCATACACCCTTTCATTTAGTTCTCACCACACTCTCCGGCGTAGGACAGCAATCACCGCCGTCGTGCACGTGAGAAAGCTCCAGTTCAGTAGTACTGGGGGTTAGGTCAGTGCTGAAGCTGGGACAAGAAGGAAAGATCGTTGGTCTCACGGGCCAGCATATGAGTTTTCATTGTTGTTTAGTTGCTAAGTCAGTCATGTCTGACTCTCTTGCAATCCTATGGATGGTAGCCCTCCAGGCTCCTCTGTCCATGGGATTTCCCAGACAAGAATACTGGAGTGGGTTGCCATTCCCTTCTCCAGGGGATCTTCCTGACCCAGGAATCAAGCCTGTGTCTCCTGCCAGTTAAACACCAACAGCATGTCATACAATCTATTTTGTGCTTTAGTAGCGACTTTCAGCTCTCAAGACAGCTCAATGATACAGGCTTGCTTGTGTGAAGATAACTGAGGTTTAGGAAAGCAAATGATTTACTTAACAGTGCTGGCCAGCTATGGAAATAACCAGAGTTTGAATCAGATTCTGGGACACCAAGGTCACTTTTCCTTCCATCTTGATCTGAGTGCTTCTCTCATCATGCAATTACTCTATCGCCTGGTATTTGGTGACAATAGACATATTTACAGGATGTTTTGTAAGATGAGCCCCTTACCATTTTACTAACACATCCAAATCACGTAAGTACTATCTGCAGCAGTGGTTCTCAAAGGATGTTTTCTCCAGAACTACTTATGACTAAGTCTTGGTTAGACTAGTTGGCCTATAGCATATACTACTAGTGAAGATAGCATGAGAATACACTTATGACATATATCATAAGCCTTAAAGGCAGAAACACAAACCTGAGATCATATTCCATGACATACTCTATGACAGTTACCACTTTTGTATCTTAGGAAAAAAAATATGCTTAATTTTTTTTTTAATGTGTGAGACCAAACAATATGACCTCTCTGGATCATTGTGAAGAATATATAATAGGAATTAAATAGTGTTTACTCACTAAATGGTAGCTTTGACCAATAATAATGTGCTTTACATTGCAGATTTGAACCTAGAAATTCTTATGTCTTTTTATATAGAAATATTTCTTATACAGATAGTTGCAATCAATATTGAACTTGACAAGGAAAAACTAATTCAGTAAATATGTATTGTTCTTTTACCTTAAGTAACACATTGACTGACATTTTCCTTACACTGTGGAGAAGTTTCATGGAGGTTTCACTTCAGATGCTAACAATATGAGTCTATAGCAGAAGACACACAATACATTACAAGGCATATGGTATACATTAAGTTTAAAACTAGCTTTTATCCCTCTGTACTTTCAAAAGGCAAAATGTTAACCTTGGACAGAAATTGTCCCAAGGGATGTATAATTTTAATGCAGCCTGTGCATAAGCTAAAGAACTTTTAAATTTCTCTTAACATCAATTATCACCCTCAATTAATTTTTGTTGAGTATTCACTAAGACATGGGAATATATGAATGTAAGAATAACTGCAGAGCCCCCTTGGTATCAATGTGATGTCCAGTGGCATTTTATCTGATGCTAGAAATCTTCTCTGTGCTGGCTCATATTGAATATAATCTGTACAGCAGAAAAAATAAAAATTTATGTGATTGCTAGTTAATTTTAAATGGCAATATGTAGCTAGTGGACATTGTATTGAACAGCACAGGTAACAAGCAGATGGTATTGTTCTCAAAGTCAGGTGACTTGGACTCAAGTCTTGACCATACGACTAGTATGGAGATATATATAATATATATAATATTTATATACATATATCACTCTTATTGAAATGTCTTCTCTTTCGGTTTGTCTGAGGTTAAGTACCCTTATTCATAGAATGATACAGTTAGCCCAGGACTACAGCTCCATAGCACTGAAGCCACCAGGACTGATCCCTGTGCTCGCAGCAGCCCTCACTAATCGATCTCACACTTCTTTGCAGTGAGCCAGATGTGGCATTCATCTCCTTCTCCATATGATGTTCCAACAGGCACTTGCCAATACAGTGCAGCTGGCATGAGAGAATGAGCTTAATATACATTTTCTATACTAAATGCTCTTTATTGTCCCTTCTAATTCCAAATTATTTGGTTGAGTAAAAATTTTCTGGCATATTAAGAGGAATAGATTCTCATTTAAAAAGGATATGGTTGTTCTTCTTGAAGTCAAGCTGAAAAATAATAACTATGATTCTATCATCTATGGATTTACCTAAATTTGAACTGATTTGTCTACCACGTGGTAGATGGAACTGTGGAGTTAAAATCAGAACAACTGAGTACTAGTCCCAACTCCTGTAAGTATTTGCTGTGCAAAATCAGCAGCCATTCGAGATACCTGAGCCTCAGTTTTCCTTCGGTAAAATCAGTTCAGTTCAGTCGCTCAGTTGTGCCTGACTCTTTGCAACCCCACGGACTGCAGCACGCCATATTTCTGTAAAATACAGAGAGATAAATGATCTGTTGTATCAACTGTATTTGCACTGGCAGTAAACTACTTAATCGAGGTGAAAAACCCCACTATTGATTTGCTGGGGGTGACGTGTGGCCACATAGCGGTGTTGGTTAGTATAGGGGGTCTTTTGCCAAAGAGTACAGCACACATTTATTTGAATTAGAATTCTGGCCATTTTACTTTCAAAAGACAATGTGGATGAGAAAGGTTATCTGTGATGATTGTCACCTATGCATGTACACACACACACACACACACACGTTAACATATACTTGCTGTGAGAGATTTTACATTAAGCCCAGAGATAGAGGCATGCGATTATGAAATCTGATAAATGGAAGAGAACCTGAAGGTCATCTGTTACAGGTTGGGTTCCCGAGGAAGCAGACTCTGAGATGGAGACTAGCACGCACAGGGTTAGTTAGAGACTCTCCTGGCGCCAGCAGCTGTGGAAGGCAAGACAGGGCGGTAGCACTGGGACTGAGAACAGGGAAAAGTCAGCCCATCACTCGGCAATGGGACACCACAGCCAACAGCGCAGGACGCTTCACCGACAGTATGAACTTTAGATCTGTCTTGAGTGGGAGCACGAGGACCAGGCCTTTTCTCCTCCTGATCAGTCATTGGCTGTGGGCCATTTCAGGGAGAAAGTACAGCCTTTGGGGAGGATCTCTCTAGAGCTGTGGCGCTTCCCAAATCCTGGCAGCTGAGGACTGTCTTCTGTCCTGCAGATCTGGGAGAATGATTCCTTTATGTCTGATGTGGGAGGGGAGTGGATAGCTCTTTGCAGTACCCATCAAACCATCCAATTCACCACTTTCAACGTTTCAAGTATTGAAAGTAAAGACTGAGCTATAAATTGACAATTAAATTCTGGCAAACAGATTTCTTGTGTCTACTAGGTTGGTTGGTTGGTTTCGTTGTGTCTGAATTTTGCAACCCCATGGACTGTAGCTGGCCAAGCTCCCCTGTTAATGGGATTTCCCAGGCAAGAATACTGGAGTGGGTTGCCATTTCACTCTTCAGGGGATCTTCCTGACCCAGGGATCAAAACCACACCTCGCGTATTGCAGGCAGATTCTTTACTGCTGAGCCACCAGGGAAGCCTCAGGTCTACTAGGACTAGAACCCAAACTGTCACAGCCCCAAACATTGCTCACCCATCTACTCACACTTCCAACTTCACTGTACAGAGTACTCGAAGGCAACACCAATTCTGGTCACGTGCGCTGAGTCCCCACATTGATTGTACTTTTAGTCTGCTTAATGAATCACAACTTGACCCCATTAGTTGGGCTCAGATGATTAGACTCAGCGGACTGGGCCCTCTGCCCACTGCTGTCACTTCATCTCTTTACCTCTTATTGACTCTGTGGTTCATTTTCTTAAGCAGTTATTCCAAATATTTTCTCCATTCCACCACCACTGGTGCCTCTTATCCTGTCCATTTCAGCAACACCACTCCAAAAAGTAAGTCGTAAACATTAGCCTTACACAAAAGGGCCAGAACCTACCTTCAGAAGTTGCCTTTTCCGTGGCAATTATCACTAGAAAAATTTTTGAGCAAGTTTTTTTAGACCGTGGAATTATTTTGGGCTGGATAATTGTTTTCTGTGTGCAGCTGTGCTTTGCACTGTAGGCTGTTTATCAGCACCTCTTGCCTCTATCAACAAGGTGAGAATAACACCTACCTCTAATTTTGATAATAAAAATATGTCTCCAGACCCTACTGAACATCTTCGTGTATTTCTAAATCACCTCTGGTTGAGAACCACTCATACGGTATCTTTACCACTCTTACAGGTATCTTTAGACGTCATGCTTCTCATTTCAGGGAGAAACCTCTCTTCTCTCTTCCAGGGCTCTCTTACTCCATCCTCTCTCACCACCTTTCCGTCTACCTGTTTCCCTCATGTATTTTAAAGAAAATTTTAAGAGTATATTTTTTGGAAAAGATCCCACATCCCCTTGAAATTCCTTTCACTACCTTCCCTTCATTCCCTCACTACCTTCCTCCATCTCATTTCCTCTCTTCTTCTGCAGAGTTCAACCTTGAATGCATATGTTTTCTTTCCGCTTTTGCATTTTTACTACATATGTGTCAAACAATGGAAAGTGTGCTTTATGTGTTTTGATAAGTACTAATAAGTTTATATACATATATATCACACTGAATATGCCCCTGTCTCATCCAACTGCTAGGTGGGAGAGATCTTCAAACTTGCTATGCAGCTGCGTAGCAAAATGACCGACCAAATTCACACAAAGTGGCCGTTTCCCCAAATTTTGGCAACATAAATTAATGTCAATTAGAAAATAAATTTTCTGCTTGATGAATGATTAATTTTTTTAATTGAAGGCTAACATGCATAGAATACCATATAGGCATAAAGGTCACTGATTATACTTATGAGGCTTAAGGATTTTTTATAATGATGTATACCTGTGTAACCATCAGCTGTCACAAAAGAGAGCATTTGCATGGTTCCTTTGTGACTTTTTCTGGTCTCTTGGATATTTTATTGCTTCTGCTAATGAGTTAGCTTAAGCTTAGTGATTTAAGCAATGCACATTTACTGTTGTACAGTCAGAAGCTCAACACCAGTCTCACCAGATTAAGCTCAGGGTAGGCAGAGCTTCATTCCTTTCTGGAGGCCTTCACGGAGAATCTGTTTCCTCATTTTTTTCCAGATTCTAGAGGCTGCCATGTGCCTTGGAGCATAGCCTCCTTCCATCTTCAAAGCCAGCAACATCTCATCTCCCTGGCACTGTTTCCATCATCACGTCTCTTTCCCAAAGTCTCTTCTGCCTTCCTCTTCCATTTATAGGGACCTTTGTGGTTACACTTGGCCTACCCAGATAATCCAGGGAAATCTCCCCATTTTAAGAGCAGTTGATGATCAACCATAATTCCATCACAACTTTAACTCCCCTTTGCCATATAACCTAACACATTCACAGTTTCTGAGATTAGAATGTAACTATTGTTGAGGAGCTGTTGGTTCTGTCTACTGCAAGAGGCAGACACTATTTCAACTTATGAATTAGTTATAAATAAGTAATTTCTGTCTCCAACCTAATTTCTTTTCTAAAGTCACATAATATCTTCGCTCCAGGTACTTCTCTTGTCTATCTTCTTTTGCTCGAAGTGTTTGGGTTTTTATCTCTGTTACCACAGTTTATCTGTTGTTTTCCTGTGTATTCCTCTAGGCTTCCCAGGTGGCACAGTGGTAAAGTCTGCCTGCCAGTGCAGGAGATGCAAAAGACACAAGTTTGATCCTGGGGCCAAGAAAATCCCCTGGAGTAGGAAATGGCAACCCACTCTAGTATTCTTGCCTGGAAAATTCCATGGACACAGGAGCCTGGCAGGCTACAGCCTGTGGGGTTGGAAAGAGTTGGATACAACTGAGTGACTGAGCAACATGCATGTGTTTCTTCACATAAATGTAATCATATAATAATATTATATAATAATTTATTCATTCTGCTGTTGAAGGGCATTTGGGTTATTTAGACATTTTGTTTATTATGAATAAACCTGTAAAAATTTTACACGAGGTTGTGTGGATACCTGTGCTCATTTCTATAGGGTATATACCGGAGTGGAAGTACTTAGGTGTAAGAGACATTTGTGTTTAACCTCAGCAGAAACTGCCATCAATTTTCCAAAGTAGTTTTACCATTTTACACTTCCACCACTGATATGAGAGTTCTAGCTATATTCTCATCCTAGCCCGCACTTCATATTTCCCTTTTGTTTTTTCAAATTAGTCCTTACCCCTGATAAAATTGTAAAAAGGTATCTCTTCATGGATTAATTTGCATTTTCCTACTGGCTACTGATCCTGGGTCCCTTTTCGTATTTATTGGCTTTCATATGCCTTCTTTGTGTAGCACTTATGCAAGTCCTTCATTCATTTTTTTAATCGGGCTTTCAGCTTCTTCTTCTTCTTTGACTGCCCTAGGACTGTGTGGCCGCACGCAGGCTTTCTCCAGTTGCGCTGAGCGGGGGTACTCTGTAGTTGTGGTGCTTGGGCTTCTGATCGCAGCGCCTTCTCGTGTTGCAGAGCATGAGTGCTCAGACTTCAGTAGTTGTGGCGTGCCAGCTTAGATGTCCTGCAGCATGTGGGATCTTCCCAGATTAGGGACTGAAACCATGCTCCCTGCATTGGCAGGCGGATTCTTAACCACTGGATCACCAGCAAAATTCTAGCTTGCTCCTGATTTGTAAGATTTTGCTATATAACTTTGGTATGAATCCTTTGTCAGATATATACTACAAATATTTACTTATAGTCAATGACTTGTCTTTTTACTTGCTTAATGATACTGTGTGATGAACAGACATTTAAACTTTTGAAAATATTTTTCTTTTTTCTCTTATGGTCAGAGCTTTTTGAATCCTACTTAGGATGTCTTTGCCTGAAGAATATCAATTTAAAATATATATATATATATATATATATATATCTCCTACATCTGCTTCCAGAAGTGTGTATGACTTTCACACATATGACTGTGAGCTATGTCAAATTAATTTTACATAATATGAGGTAGAAGTTAAGGTTCATTTATTTCTATATAGATATCTAATCATTCACCTACCACTTTTTTAAAAGAGTGCATTCTCTAAATTGAATTGCAGTGTGCCATATTTTTTTAAAAAATCAAATGACCAAATACAGCGCAACTGGAGTGAGTGAAATGATTGTTTAATATATACTTTCCAGATAACATAATTGATGAATTTATGACATCGGTTGCATTAGTTTTTCTCTTGCATTGGCATCCTGGTTCTATCTTAGAATGGTTAATAATTCTAATAAGATTTTTCCCCCATTGATGGTATGTATTCAAACACAACCATTTTATATTTATGGAGAACTTGAAAACATGGCTCTGGATTCCTTTCTGTCAGTCTTTTCCTACACATTTCTTTTTCTTTTGCGTATATATTGCTTTACAACAACACACATCAGTCATAATTATATATATATATATATATGAAGTGAAGTGAAGTCGCTCAGTCGTGTCTGACTCTTTGCAATCCCATGTACTATAGCCTACAGGGATCCTCCATCCATGGGATTTTCCAGGCAAGAATACTGGAGTGGGTTACCATTTCCTTCTCCAGAGGATCTTCCAGACGCAGGGATAGAACCCGGGTCTCCCGCATTGTAGGCAGACGCTTTACCGTCTGAGTCACAAGGGAAGAATCATCTGTTTTTCTCTTTCTGACCTCACTCTGTATAAGAGGCAGAGGCATGACAACTGACTCAAACACGTTCCTTTTTATGGTGGAGCAACACGTTGCTCATCTTCCCAAATGAGAATGCCTAAACTGAAAATTAAGAGCTTGATCTCTGACTAAAAGTGTGAAGGCTGGCTCTGAGACAGTTAGCTCTGTGTCACTAAGAAAGCTTCATAGCATCTCAATGCTATGAGGAAAAGAAAAAAATCTCATCTTGAGAAAAACAATGCCTATCTAACAGGGTTAGGTTATTTTGAGGATAAAATGAGATAATGCCAACCTCTTACCCAGAAGTGATCTGGGCATGTAGCCATTCTAGTCATATACTAGTTATTGTTGTTTCATCTTTGGACAGCTCTAACTTAAAAAAATTTTTTTGAATTAAAATTCATAGGCTTATATATACCTATGGGACATTCATAACACAGCACTGTCCTTCCTTGACTTATTTGAAGATAACCAACTTTTCCCCAGAGTCTTTTTGTACATAGGCTTAACATCTACTCCTTTCAAACTCAATTCAAGTGTTACACTTTTAAGATTATTGGTTATTTGTGTCAAATACTTAATGCTTTTTTCTACATAACCCTGAAAGTGAAGAGCACAGAAGAGGTAACTGAAAAATATTTGTTGAATGAATGGAGTCCTCCATATCCTCTTGGTCATTATTATTTATTATTATATTATCTATTCATTAAATTTTTAAGGCCATCATATCTTCTTTATAGAATAATTGAGTACTCATAATAGATAAGTTATATAGATAATATCTACCATTCCACTCATTGAAAGAGCATATACTAGTATTTTTATACATGTTTCAAATGTGTATAATATCTCAGGCAATCCTCATGACCCCTCAATTAGATATCATTCTTTCAACCTTAAAGAAAAAGAAAACAGATGCCTTTAGAAATGCTAAGTAGTTTACGTGGGATCTGAATCTACTTATATGTGGTTTTATTGTTCAAATTCTTAAATATAGAACATTATTAACTATAAGATGAATTGCTAGTGAAAAAGAAATTCTAGTCACCACTCTGATGATTATACTGGAGAATTGTTCTATTCCCCTGGTTAATTTCTCAGTTCTTTTCTAGTATTCTTTTTCTCTTCTCATTTCTGTCCTTTGATATGTACCTCTACACTCTCAATAGGTTGTTATTAGAAACATTTTTGCATATTAACATGAATTAACTTACCTCTACCACATAAACCAACATGTGAGTGACAGGTCCTTCAATACACTTGGACACATGAGATTCATCTTATATCCACCAGTTTCTGTAGGTCTGTGAGACTCCATCTTACTGTAATCCCAGATACTTCTTTTCCCCCCCTAGGTCCTGAATATCAAGTGAGCCAGCACTTTCAAGGCTGTCTTTGCTCCATCTTAAAAAAAAAAAATTGGCATAATCTCAAAAAGAACTCAAATTGTATTATTTCCATTTCTAGTTAGACGTTGCTGGGAAGAACCTTCAAAGGGGGTGGACGTCTGCTGAGGAATAATGAAGTATGTATGTGAGAACGGGCACTGAACCTGGGGATGGGAGAATTAGATATGATTCAGGTATAGGCTTTTGTCACTGTGGTCTTCTGAGTAAGTTCTGTCACCTCTTTGAATCTCAGATTTCATTTCTCCAAAAAAATTAAAAATGAAATAAGATAGTTTAGTTCAGTTCAGTTCAGTCACTCAGTCATGTCCGATTCTTTGTGACCCCATGAATCGCAGCACGCCAGGCCTCCCTGTCCATCACCAACTCCCGGAGTTCACTCAGACTCATGTCCATCGAGTCCATGATGCCATCCAGCCATCTCATCCTTGGTCATCCCCTTCTCCTCCTGCCCCCAATCCCTCCCAGCATCAGAGTCTTTTCCAATGAGTCAACTCTTCCCATGAGGTGGCCAAAGTACTGGAGCTTCAGCTTTAGCATCATTCCTTCCAAAGAAACCCCAGGGTTGATCTCCTCCAGAATGGACTGGTTGGATCTCCTTGCAGTCCAAGGGACTCTCAAGAGTCTTCTCCAACACCACACTTCAAACGCATCAATTCTTTGGCACTCAGCCTTCTTCACAGTCCAACTCTCACATCCATACATGACCACAGGAGAAACCATAGCCTTGACTAGATGGACCTTAGTCGGCAAAGTAATGTCTCGGGTTTGAATATACTATCTAGGTTGGTCATAACTTTCCTTCCAAGGAGTAAGCATCTTTTAATTTCATGGCTGCAGTCACCATCTGCAGTGATTTTGGAGCCCAAAAAAATAGTCTGACACTGTTTCTACTGTCCCACCTATTTCCCATGAAGTGATGGCACCAGATGCCATGATCTTTGTTTTCTGAATTTTGAGCTTTAAGCCAATTTTTTCCCTCTCCTCTTTCACTTTCATCAAGAGGCTTTTTAGCTCCTCTTCACTTTCTGTCATAAGAGTGGTGTCTTCTGCATATTTGAAGTTATTGATATTTCTCCCAGCAATCTTGATTCCAGCTTGTGTTTCTTCCAGTCCAGCATTTCTCATGATGTACTCTGCATAGCAGTTAAATATGCAAGGTGACAATATACAGGCTTGACGTACTCCTTTTCCTATTTGGAACCAGTCTGTTTTTCCATGTCCAGTTCTAACTGTTGCTTCCTGACCTGCATACAGATTTCTCAAGAGGCAGGTCAGGTGGTCTGGTATGCACATCTCTTCCAGAATTTTCCACAGTTTCTTGTGATCCACACAGTCAAAGGCTTTGGCATAGTCAAGAAAGCAGAAATAGATGTTTTTCTGGAACTCTCTTGCTTTTTCCATGATCCAGTAGATGTTGGCAATTTGATCTCTCGTTCCTCTGCCTTTTCTAAAACCAGCTTGAACATGAGGGAGTTCACGGTTCACATATTGCTGAAGCCTGGGTTGGAGAATTTTGAGAATTACTTTACTAGCATGTGAGATGAGTGCAATCGTGTGGTAGTTTGAACATTCTTTGGCATTGCCTTTCTTTGGGATTGGAATGAAAACTGACATTTTCCAGTCCTGTGGCCACTGCTGAGTTTTCCAAACTTGCTGGCATATTAAGTGCAACACTTTCACAGCATCATCTTTCAGGATTTGAAACAGCTCAACTGGAATTCCATCACCTCCACTAGCTTTGTTCGTAGTGATGCTTTCTAAGGTCCACTTGACTTTATATTCCAAGATGTCTGGCTCTAGATTAATGATCACACCATAGTGATTATCTGGGTCGTGAAGATCTTTTTTGTACAGTTCTTCTGTGTATTCTTGCCACCTCTTCTTAATGTCTTCTGCTTCTGTTAGGTCCATACCATTTCTGTCCTTTATTGAGCCCATCTTTGCATGAAATGTTCCCTTGGTATCTCTAATTTTCTTGAAGAGATCTCTAGTCTTTCCCATTCTGTTCTTTTCCTCTATTTCTTTGCATTGGTCGCTGAAGAAGGCTTTCTTATAAAATTATTTTATTAAAAAATAATGCCAACAAAGAAATGTTTTCATGAGAGGTTCAAAAATACATTGGTATTTAAGTTTATCATCATTCAATTTCTTCAATAAATTTTAAGATAATTTTATTATTTAATTTAGATTCATTTATTAGTTCATTCAAAAAATTAATCAATAAATGATGGTATATCAGTAAATGATATTGATAAACTATAGAAATTTAAATTAATATATAAAATCACACTTCTATATAAAAATAATAAAATAATAAAATTGAAGAAATAAAAGCATTTATAATTGTAATAGGAATGTATGAGCACTGAAAGACACATGAATAAATATAAAAAGGAGGAAAGCAGATATTTTAAAGTAATATTAACAGCCAAAGAGGAAAAAAGCAACAAGAAAACCTAACAGAAAAAAAATACTTTAATGGAGGAAAACTCTTAAAGCTGTCCAATCTTTCTTACATTTTAAAGACAGGCATTTCTACCACAGATTCCAAGGGAAATGGGCAAAGATCTTAAAATTATTCAAAAATTCATCTGGAAGATTAATTATGCAATGCTGATTGTTGTTGTTATTAATTTGCTAAACATGTCTGACTCTTTGTGATCCCATGAACTGCAGCATGCCAGGCTTCCCTGTTCTTCACCATCTCCCTGAGTTTGCTCAAGCTCATGTCCATTGAGTCAGTGATGACATCCAACTATCTCATCCTCTGTTGCCACTTTCTTGTCTTGCCCTGAATCTTCCCCAGCATCAAGGTCTTTTCCAATGAGTCAACTGTTTGCATCAGGTGGCCAAATTATTGGAGCTTCAGCATCATTTCTTCCTATAAATTTTATTGGTTGGATCTGCTTGTAGTCCAAGGGACTCTCAAGAGTCTTCTCCAGAACCACAGTTCAAATGCACCAATCCTTTGCTGGTCAGCCTTCCTTACAGTCCAACTCCCACATACATACATGACTACTAGAAAAACTATAGCTTAGACTATGTGGACATTTGTTGGCAAAGCCTCTGCTTTTTAATATGCTGGCTAGGTTTTTCATAGATTTTTTTTTTTTCCCAAGGAGTAAGTGTCTTTTAATTTTGCGGCCACAGTCACCATCTGCAGTGATTCTGGAAGAAAATAAAATCTGTCACTGTTTCTACTTTGTCCCCATCTCTTTGCCATGAAGTAATAGGGCAAGATGCCATGATCCTAGTTTTTTGAATGGTGCATTTTAATCCAGATTTTTCAGTATCCTCTTTCACGTTCATGAAGAAGCTCTTTAGTTCCTCTTCACATTCGGCCATTAAGGCTGTATTATCTGCATATCTGAGGTTGTTGATATTTCTCCCAGGAATTTTGTTTCTAGCTTGTGATTCATTCAGACTAGCATTTCACATGTTGTGTTCTGTATATAAGTTAAATAAGCAACGTGACAATATACAGCCTTGATGCTGATCAAGAAAAAAAAATTAGAGCAAATTATATCCCACAGATATTAAAGCTATTTCAGAGCTATAGTATGTAAGTGATGTGTTTTTATTATCAGAATATAGACAGAAAGAAAATGGAAAATAACAATTATAAAATCAGAAAAGAAAGAAAGAAAGAAAAAGAGAAAGGTGTAAATCAATATTTGGGGCTAAAGTCATGATTTGCACCTGGAAAAAAAAAATCTGCATAGAGGCCTCATTTAGTCTTTTGTGAAATAACAGTAAGACATGCCTACAAAAAGTAAGACTCTAAAAGTCTAGATAAAGAATGAATGGGTGCTGTAAGGAAAAAAATTTCCAGAGTTGACAAAAGGATGAGAGATATTCAAGTTCTAGTCAGTCAGAATGAAGAAAATGTATTGAATCTATGTGACTTTAGTGGATAATACAGACCAATAATATATTAATAGTGGGATGAAACTAGCTATAGAAATAACTCTATCTCCAGATTCAAAATTCTGCTTTAATAAAATGACTCACTCAAAGATCAACCTATTCCACAAGTGATAAAGTTCAGCACTGTTTAAAAGAACCCTATAAAATCCATCACTTGATGATGAAAATTTCAGTGTTCATAAGCCATTGAAAGTTGACTCTGATCTCAAGAAGCAAGCAAATGTGACACACAAGCTGAAGGAAGATGAGTAAATAGGAAAAAAAAACAACTCAGAAATTCGTGAAACGATTGAATTTGCAGATCAGAATTTGACAATAGCTCTAATAAATCTGTGCTGTGTGTTCCACAGTTTCAAGGACAATATGGACATCATATTGAGGGAAATGCAAGATACAGAAAAAGAAACAAATGGGAATTCTAGATATGAAAAATGAAACATCGTGGTATTAAAACAAAGAAAATTCCTGATAGCATTAATAACAAATTAAATGCCATGAGAGTGGGAGTGAGAACAACAACAAAAAAAGAACTTGAAATCAAGGACTAGACACCATGAAACTTAAGCTCAGGGAGGTAAACAAACAAAATGCACAGTGACAAATTGACCTGCTGGACCACGTTAGGCTATCTAACATACAAGTCTTAAGAAGAGAGAAAGGTACAGAAAAAAATATTTGAAGAAATAATGGCTGAAGGTTAAAAACATTTTAAACTATTAACAGACATATCCAAGATGTTAATAATGTTAAACACAAAGAAAATCACACCAAAGCATATTAAATTTCTAGAAGCCAATGATAAAGGTAAAATTAGTAAGATCAATGAGAGAAAAAGATACTTTTCATAAAGAAGAATAAACACAAGCATGTCCATGAACTTGTCCAAAGATTTGCAATCAGACCATAATGAAACTACTGTGTCTTTGAAGTCCTGAAAGAAAATAATTGTGTCGACTGAAAATTCAATACCCAGTGAAGACATCTTTGAAAATCATTAACAGAAGCAGAAGATATTAAGAAGAGGTGGCAAGAATACACAGAAGAACTGTACAAAAAAGATCTTCACGACCCAGATAATCATTATGGTGTGATCACTCACCTAGAGCCAGACATCCTGGAATGTGAAGTCAAGTGGGCTTTAGAAAGCATTACTATGAACAAAGCTAGTGGAGGTGATGGAATTCCAGTTGAGCTATTTCAAACCCTGAGAGATGATGCTGTGAAAGTGCTGCACTTAATATGCCAGCAAGTTTGGAAAACTCAGCAGTGGCCACAGGACTGGAAAAGGTCAGTTTTCATTTCAATCCCAAAGAAAGGCAATGCAAAAGAATCCTCAAACTACCATACAATTGCACTCATCTCACATGCTAGTAAAGTAATTCTCAAAATTCTCCAAGCCAGGCTTCAGCAATACGTGAACCATGAACTTCCTGACATTCAAGCTGGTTTTAGAAAAGGCAGAGGAACCAGAGATCAAATTGCCAACATCCACTGGATCATGGAAAATGCAAGAGAGTTCCAGAATAACATCTATTTCTGCTTTCTTGACTATGCCAAAGCCTTTGACTGTGTGGATCACAATAAACTGTGGAAAATTCTGAAAGAGATGGGAATACCAGACCACCTGTCCTGCCGCTTGAGAAACCTATATGCAGGTCAGGAAGCAACAGTTAGAACTGGACATGGAACAACAGACTGGTTCCAAATAGGAAAAGGAGTATGTCAAGGCTGTATATTGTCACCCTGCTTATTTAACGTATATGCAGAGTACATCATGAGAAACGCTGGACTGGAAGAAACACAAGCTGAAATCAAGATTGCCGGGAGAAATATCAATAACCTCAAATATGTAAATGACACCACCCTTATAGCAGAAAGTGAAGAGGAACTAAAAAGCCTCTTGATGAAAGTGAAAGAGGAGAGGGAAAAAGTTGGCTTAAAGCTCAACATTCAGAAAACGAAGATCATGGCATCCGGTCCCATCACTTCATGGGAAATACATGGGGAAACAATGGAAGCAGTGTCAGACTTTATTTTTTTGGGCTCCAAAATCACTGCAGATGGTGACTGCAGCCATAAAATTAAAAGATGCTTACTCCTTTGAAGGAAAGTTACGACCAACCTAGATAGCGTATTAAAAACCAGAGGCATTACTTTGCCAACAAATGTCCATCTAATCAAGGCTATGGTTTTTCCAGTGGTCATGTATGGGTGTGAGAGTTTGGCTGTGAAGAAAGCTGAACACCAAAGAACTGATTCTTTTGAACTGTGGTGTTGGAGAAGACTCTTGAGAGTCCCTTGGACTGCAAGGAGGTCCAACCAGTCCGTTCTAAAGGAGATCAGTCCTGGGTATTATTGGAAGGACTGAAGCTAAAGCTGAAACTCCAATACTTTGGCCACCTCATGTGAAGAGTTGACTCATTGGAAAAGACTCTGATGCTGGGAGGGATTGGGGGCAGGAGGAGAAGGGGCCACCAGAGGATGAGATGGCTGGATGGCATCGCTGACTCGATGGATGTGAGTTTGAGTGAACTCTGGGAGTTGGTGATGGACAGGGAGGCCTGGCGTGCTGTGATTCATGGGGTCACAAAGCGTCAGACACAACTGTGTGACTGAACTGAATTGAACTTTTACGAACAAGGAAAGCTGAGAACACTTTGTCATCAGCTCACCTGCTCTAAAAGAAATAATAAAGATGTTTTTAGTCAGAAGCAAAATGCCATGACAAAAGCATGGGTCCACGCAAAAGAAGGAAGCATATCAGAAATACAAATAAATAGTAAATACTAGGAACCGACAGAATTGGTTCCTGTTTCCTAGTAATGATAGAGTACCTTGTATAAGACTAAATGTCCAGTTGATAATAGTCATAAAACCTGGGAAACAATAATGATTTTGAGACACTAGAAAGCAGTTAAAAACAGAAAGAAACTGGACAGGATTTGGCTCTCAAAGAAAGGAAAAATTCTTAAAAGCAGAAAAAAAAAGGGACATTATATACAAGAGAATAATAATAACAATTTAGGCTGACATTTGATCATACAAAAGGAATTTAAAAGAGAATGGGTTGACATCTTAAAAATTCTAAGAGAGAGAAAAAATAAAACATTGTCAATCTAGCATTTCATACATATAATGATATATTTCAAAGATGAAGATGAAATAAAGACATTTTCAGGTAAACAAGAACAAAAAAATCTTGTAGCAGGTACACACTACAAGAAGTCCTGAAATTCTTCAGATTTAAGAGACATAATACAATATGGTACTTTGGAGCTATAGGAAAAATTGGAGAGCATTGGAAGAATAAGTGTGTGTTCAATATAAAAGTGTTTCCTAATTTCTTTTATAGTCAGTTCACTAACAGGAAAATAATATGTGACAATAATAAAAAATGAATGGACGCAACCATAAATGAAATTATAGTGCTATAAGGTTATTATATGTGAAGTCACATATAATTAATTCAAGTTAAACTGTGAAAAGTTTATGAAAATATGTATCATAATAGAAAAAATCAATGAAAGTTTTATACACACACACACATGCACACACATGCTCACACACATACAGAATTTTAGTTTGAAATGATTAAACAAATTCTGGAAATGGATAATAGTAGCAGTTGCACAGTAGTGTGAATGCAAATGAGGGCTTTGAATTGCACACTTTAAATTACAGGATATATAGGACGATAAAAAAAAAAAACAAAAAGAGTGTATAAGACAATATAAACAGAAAGTTGGTAAGTCTAAACGTGTATACAATCAGTCGGCCAGGAGGCACATGAGAATATGCTCAAAATTGCTAGTTATTAGAGAAATGCAAATCAAACCTACCATGAGGTATCACCTCACAGCAGTCAGAATGGCACTTGTCAGCAAGTCTACCAACAATCAATGCTGGAGGCGGTGTAGAGAAAATGGAGCCCTACTACACTGTTGGTGGGAATTAAATTGGTGCAATCGCTATGGAGAACAGTATGGAGATTCCTTAAAAAACTAAAAATAGGATCCAGTGATCCCACTCCTGGCATGTGTCTGGAGAAAAACGTAGTTTGAAAGTATGCATGCTTCCCAGCGTTCACTGTAGCTCTGTTTACCATAGCCAAGACATGGAAGCAACATAAATGTCCATCAAGTGAGGAATGGATAAAGAAGATGTCTGCATCAGTATATACAATGGAATATTATGCAGCCACAAGAAATGAAATGATGCCATTTGCAACAGCGTGGATGGACCTGGAGATTGTCGTACTAAGTGAATAAAGTCAGGCAGAGAAAGATAACGATCATATGATATCACTTAAACATGAAATCTAAAAAAATTGATAGGAATGAACTTTAAAAAGCAGAAACACCCTCACGGACTTAGGGAAGGAAATTATAGTTACCAGAATGGACAAATTGCGAGTTTGGGATTGACAGGTACACACTGCTGTATTTAAAATTGATAACCAGCAAAAAACTACTGTGTAGCATAGGAAACTGCTCAGTACTTTGTAATAACGTAAATGGGTAAAGAACTCGAAAAAGAATAGCTACCTGTAGATGTATAACTGGATCACTTCGCTGTACACCTAAAACTGACACACATTGTTAACCAACTCTAATCCAATGTAAATTAAAAAAATACATAAAAGCATAAAATAAATAAATGTATATATTTAATTTTATAATAAATAGAACTAAACTATGCAAACAAAAGGGAACAGTTATTAGACTGGAGATGACTCTATGCTCTTAACAACAGACACATTCAACATACAAATACTCAGATAGGTGGAAAGACAATGGATTTAAATGATGCATATATGTCCCTATGGAAACTGATGTGGCTATGTTAATATCAGGACAAAATAAAATTCAAGACAAAAAGTATTACCAGAGATAAAGTAGATCACTTTACAATATTAGGGGTTGTTTTTGTTGTTCAGTCGCCCAGTTGTGTCTGACTCTTTGCAACCCATGGACTGCAGAAGGCCAGGCCTCCCTGTCCTTCAGTTCAGTTCAGTCACTCAGTCGTGTTCGACTCTTCACGACCCCATGAATCGCAGCACACCAGGCCTCCCTGTCCATCACCAACTCCCGGAGTTTACTCAAACTCATGTCCATCGAGTCGGTGATGCCATCCAGCCATCTCATCCTCGGTCGTCCCCTTCTCCTCCTGCCCCCAATCCCTCCCAGGATCAGAGTCTTTTCCAATGAGTCAACTCTTTGCATGAGGTGGCTAAAGTACTGGAGTTTCAGCTTTAGCATGTCCTTCCAATGAACACCCAGGACTGATCTCCTTTAGGATGGACTGGTTGGACCTCATTGCAGTCGAAGGGACTCTCAAGAGTCTTCTCCAACACCACAGTTCAAAAGCATCAATTCTTTGGTGCTCAGCTTTATTCATAGTCCAACTCTCATATCCATACATGACCACCATAGCCTTGACTAGACGGATGTTTGTTGGCAAAGTAATGTCTCTGCTTTTTAATATACTATCTAAGTTGGTCATAACTTTCCTTCCAAGGAGTAAGCATCTTTTAATTACATGGCTGCAATCACCATCTGCAGTGATTTTGAAGCCCCCCAAAATAAAGCCTGACCCTGCTTCCACTATTTCCCCATCTATTTCCCATGAAGTGATGGGACCAGATGCCATGATCTTAGTTTTCCTGTCCTTCACCATCTCCCAAAGTTTGCCCAAGTCCATGTCCACTGCATCGGTGATGCCAGCCAGTCATCTCATTCTCCGACGCCCTCTTCTCCTTCTGCCCCCAATCTTTTGGTCAGTATTGGGTTGTACTTCATCCTCAATGTATAAGAAGCTAACAACTGATCCCCTAGTCATAGATGGAGATGTAATGTTTTTCTTTATTAACTGATAGGAAAATTAGACAAATTTCAGTAAAAATCAGAAGTGATTTGAACAATGTATGAAAGACTGACATGACTGACATTTAAACAAGCAACGCTAATCTGATAACTGTGAGACACACATGTTTCTCAAGCACACTAGAAGAGTCAATATGATAGATTCAAATGAAGAAACAGGTTTTATGGCTGAGCCGTAAAATAAGTAACTGGATTTCAAAGGGCTAAAGTAATACAGTGTGTTTCCTGGGCACAATAGATTTAAATCACATATAGGCAAACAGTAAGTAAGCAATCTAGAGGACATTACAAGTATTTTCAAAGTAGCAAGTCATTTCTCTATACATTAGAAAGAAAATCACAAAGCAAGTAAAAATTATTTTCAACTAAATATCAATAAAAACACAACATATCAAAAATTTAGAAATAGAAGTAATGCAGTCCTTAAAGGGGGGTTTATGCTTTTAAGTGCTAGTTAAAAAGAAGTGAGGTTTAAATAACAAAACAATGTTGTTCACTGAGAATGTGTTACTAACATAGAATACTTTGAGGAATTTATGAATAAGCTACCAGAACTAATATGGGAGTTAGGCAGTTTTGCAGGGCATCAAGTCCAAAATACAAAAGAATACTTTTCCAAATACTAACAATGAATAACCAGGGAAGTGAATCTTAAAATATAATTTATAATAGAATCAGAGTATAAAATAACTAAGAATAAATGTAGTGAGAACCATGGAAAACCTCTACATTGAAAATCAAAGAGAGAGAAATGATGAGAAGCCTGATGAATGAAGAGTTATACTATGATCATTAAAGATTTACTATTCTTAAGGTATCCATTCTCCTTAAACAGATCTATAGATTTAATGCCATACAAGTCCCATTTCCAATAGCTGTTCATAGTAGAAATTGACAAAATCATTCTGAAATTTAGGAAGACAGGAATTCCCTGGAGGTCCAGAGGTTATGACTCTGTGCCCTCATGACCAAGGTCCTAGGTTTGATCCCTCATCAGGGAACTCAGATCCTGTAAGCTGTGCAATGTGGTAAAAAAAAAAAAAAAAGTTGAAAATTTTTGATCACAGCACCTAAAATTTAGAAAGGCAATATGCAATAGCTAATCCATCTAGCTTAAAGAATAGATTTAGAGGACTTACAGTCACTGATTTTAAGATTTACTGTAAATTTTCAGTAGTCAAGATGCTCTTTTATTAGAAGTATTTTAAAACATTTATAGATTAGAGGGGAGAGTCTGCACATAAATATTCATATATCTGGTCAATCGATATTTTAGAAAAAGTAGTCATCAAGGTCACTTAGGTAATTCCATGGGAAAACATAATGTCTTCCAAAATGGCGCTGGACCAGTTGTATATTAATCTGGAAGAAAACTGAGCTTTGACTCCTACCTCACACCACCCACAAATATTATTTGGAAATATGTCATAAATATAAATATAAAGGGTAAAAGAATACAAGAAGATGATCTTCTTAATCTTGGGTAGACAAAGATTTCCTGGACATCCAAAGCATTAGTAATACAAAATACATCAAATTTCATTAAAAACACTTTTTTCTTAAAATAAATTATTTTAAAACATGAAAGTGCAAGCTACAAACTGGGACAAAATGTTTAATTTAAAAGACTTATATCCAGAATATATAAAGAACTCTGTTAGTTCAATAATAAGATATAAATAGATTATTTATATAAGCTTATATATAATATTTATATAAGCTTATCTTTATATAAGCTTATATATAATAGCTTATTTTACTGAGCTAAATGGGCACAGTAAATGGGCACAGTAGTTTCATCATTAAAAAAGAAGTGAAAATATCTTCAACTACATCACTAAGACACTTCTATATACCCATTTAAAATGACTAAAGTCAAATGACTGGTACTATGAAATATAAATAGCAATGTGGTATTACTGTACTTTTAAAGCCTCATGGGTAGAATGTAAAATGGTTTCAACCACTCAGGAAAATTGAAGTTCCTTATACATTTAAGTGTGGTTTCATTCCTTGGCATTTAACCAAGATAGATGAAATTGTACACCTGCAAAACCATGTAACAATATTCATAGAAAATTTATTCATAGAGTAAAATACTCATAACAACCCAAATGGCTATCAATAGGAATCACAAATTGTGATATAGTCACACAGTGGAATAGTATATGCAGCAATAAATAGAAAAAAAAAGATACATAAAAAAAGGAAATATATCAAAAGCATTATCTTAAAAAAAGAGAAAGGCAGATACCAAAGAATACATGCTCTATGTTGCCAAGTGTTATGAAGTTTGAAATAGGCAGGCTCTTCTATGGTAATAGAAACAAGTTGTATGTATCGTATGGGGGATGAATCCAAGGAAGTATGAGAACTTTTGAGGTGGTAACACAGAAGTATATTTTTGTCAGAACTCACTGAATTATACATTTGTTCATTTTATGTAAAATTTACATCAGCTATAAAAAGAACAAAAATTGTATTCTGTTTGCTAAGAAAAAAGGAGCCAAGATTGTATTTCTCATAAGCCTTTCTAAAACTTACTTAGAAAATGTCTATTAAATCCCACCATCTTTATCAAGTTTGGAGATTTCAACCCAGGAGAATCACTGTTTCCCCAAGTTTTGGTGTTTCTGAAATCCCAAAGATTATGAATTCAACTTTAAGCCTGGTAGTGATATGACTCTGTATATAATTTTGAATATGCCAGCTATAAAATTTTGGGTAACAACGATTTAATCTGAATACATATGTTATGTTTGATGGTAATTAGAATTTTTACAATATTTTTGGCTATGATAAGGTATTCAAGCTTTATAGAAAAATGATCTGCTTTTCAGAAGAAGGTATCTTCCTCTAGGATTCTGTTGTACTACTTATGAATACTTAAATAAATAAATGCATGTGTAGTCAGTTTCTTTCCAAATTCAGAGCTGGATAAATGAAAATCTAAAATTCTCATTATATCATATATTGAGTTTCCCTTTTTATCATTTTCTCTAGGAATCTCAAAATTAGGCACTGTATGTCATTTCAGTACCCTTTCTTTAGCCCACTGTTCTTCATGGAGACAAATATTAGAATCATTCTGAAGTGTCTACATTATTCTTTTCCTCAATTACTCTGTTTCATTTCTCAGCTAAGGAATGTTCTTTCCTTGATAGAAGAACTTGCTTCTTTAGAAAATTATTTCCCAGTTGATTCTGGTATGTCAGTTCCATTTTCTCTCTGGCTCCAGTCAAGAACTTAGTAAGTCTTGTATCCATTTTTCTGCATGTATATCCTGTATTTTCTAGCTCTTATACTTGTTTCCTTTTGAAATCCAATTTATTAAATATAGCTTCTATTGCAAGCTGCCTCAGTGTTTCTTCAGAAATGTTTAACATGATGAATATATCTAGAAGACAGTGAAGGACAGAGAAGCCTGGCGTACCACAGTCCATGAGGTTACAGTCAGACACAACTTAGCAACTGAACAACAACAAAAATATGATGAAAAAAATGCATGCATGAATAATGCAGTGAGTCAATGAATGAATGAGGGAGAGAGCAGACCTATGGTTCTTCTGCCTCCTGTTACCTTCTACAAAAGTTACCCATGTTATCTACACAAAGTGAAGAATTTTGACCAGCATAGTTAATTAACAGGCACTTGTACATGATAAAGTAATCACTATTCTAAAGTAACTTTATTTTATACCATCTATACCTGCATGAGATTCCAAAAATTGTTTCTCCCAAATACCTCAATGTTCAGTTGAGTTCAGTCACTCAGTCGTGTCTGACTCTTTGCGACCCTATGAAGCGCAGCACGCCAAGCCTCCCTGTCCATCACCATCTCCCGGAGTTCACTCAAACTCACGTCCATCGAGTCGGTGATGCCATCCAGCCATCTCATCCTCTGTCGTCCCCTTCTCCTCCTGCCCCCAATCCCTCCCAGCATCAGAGTCTTAATACTTATGGCTTTTCTTCTTTTTCTTTACTTGCCTGTGTTATTGGTGAAACATTTTCCTGGTTCCTGAACCAATGAGAGCTGTTTTCCACACCAGTGTGTCTGGGTTTCTCTAAAAGTACACTAGATTCTTTTTTTCTCCCTGAGCATATTGAAAGGCAATGAGATTGTATTGGTCTGGGTGATTTAGGACAGCACTTTCATATTTAGTCAATGTTAGAACCGGGAAAGCTGAATACTCCAAGTGCTCAGCTGCATGGATCATCCTTTTCAAAGCCAGTGATCAAGTGTAGAGCTATTTCTCTGGACAACTCAGATATCCACAGCTCACTTTATTTGTGGGTGTACTTGAAATTGTGCCAGAGATGGGGCTATTGGCAGATGAATAAGAATTTTTATCTACTGAGATATCTTTCTCTAGCAGAAGGACTGTATTTGTTTTCTGCAATTCTTCTTCAATAATAATCATCTGATAGGACTAGATCGGATAGACAGAGTGCCTGAGGAACTATGGACAGAGGTTCATGACATTGTACAGGAGACAGGGATCAAGACCATACCCAAGAAATCGAAATGGAAAAAAAAAAAAAAAAAAGAAAATGGCTGTCTAGGGAGGCCTTACAAATAGCTGTGAAAAGAAGTGAAAAGCAAAGGAGAAAAGGAAAGATATAAGCATCTGAATACAGAGTTCCAAAGAATAGCAAGGAGAGATAAGAAAGCCTTCCTCAGCGATCAATGCAAAGAAATAGAAGAAAACAACAGAATGGGAAAGACTAGAGATCTCTTCAAGAAAATCAGAGATACCAAGGGAACATTTCATGCAACAATGGGCTCGATAAAGGACAGAAATGGTATGGACCTAACAGAAGCAGAAGATATTAAGAAGAGGTGGCAAGAATACACAGAAGAACTGTACAAAAAAGAGCTTCATGACCCAGATAATCACGATGGTGTGATCACTCACCTAGAGCCAGACATCCTGCAATGTGAAGTCAAGTGGGCCTTAGAAAGCATTACTATGAACAAAGCTGGTGGAGGTGATGGAATCCCAGTTGAACTATTTCAAGTCCTGAAAGATGATGCTGTGAAAGTGCTGCACTCAGTATACCAGCAAATTTGGAAAACTCAGCAGTGGCCACAGGACTGGAAAAGGTCAGTTTTCATTCCAATCCCAAAGAAAGGCAATGCCAAAGAATGCTCAAACTACCACACGATCGCAGTCATCTCACACACTAGTAAAGTAATGCTCAAAATTCTCCAAGCCAGGCTTCAGCAATATGTGAACTGTGAACTTCCAGATGTTCAAGCTGGTTTTAGAAAAGGCAGAGGAACAAGAGACCAAATTGCCAACATCCACTGGATCATGGAAAAAGCAAGAGAGTTCCAGAAAAACATCTATTTCTGCTTTATTGACTATGCCAAAGCCTTTGACTATGTGGATCACAACAAACTGTGGAAAATTCTGAAAGAGATGGGAATACCAGACCACCTGACCTGCATCTTGAGAAACCTATATGCAGGTCAAGAAGCAACAGTTAGAACTGAACAAGGAACAACAGACTGGTTCCAACTAGGAAAAAGAGTACATCAAAGCTGTATATTGTCACCCTGCTTATTTAACTTATGTGCAGAGTACATCATGAGAAACGCTGGACTTGAAGAAACACAAGCTGGAATCAAGATGGCTGGGAGAAATATCAATAACCTCAGATATGCAGATGACACCACCCTTATGGCATAAAATGAAGAGGAGCTAAAGAGCCTCTTGATGAAAGTGAAAGAGGAGAGTGAAAAGTTGGCTTAAAGATCAACATTTAAGAAAGTAAGGTCATGGCATCCAGTCCCATCAGTCAGCTCACTTCAGTCACTCAGTCGTGTCCAACTCTGCGACCCTATGAATCACAGCACGCCAGGCCTCCCTCTCCATCACCAACTTCCGAAGTTCATTCAGACTCATGTCCGTTGAGTCAGTGATGCCATCCAGCCATCTCATCCTCTGTCATCCCCTTCTCCTCCTGCCCTCAATCCCTCCCAGCATCAGAGTCTTTTCCAATGAGTCAACTCTTCACATGAGGTGGCCAAAGTACTGGAGTTTCAGCTTTAGCATCATTCCTTCCAAGGAAATCCCAGGGTTGATCTCCTTCAGAATGGACTGGTTGGATCTCCTCGCAGTCCAAGGGACTCTCAAGAGTCTTCTCCAACACCACAGTTCAAAAGCATCAATTCTTCAGTGCTCAGCTTTCTTCACAGTCCAACTCTCACATCCATACATGACCACAGGAAAAACCATAGCCTTGACTAGACGAACCTTTGTTGGCAAAGTAATGTCTCTGCTGTTTAATATTCTATCTAGTTTGTCCATAACTTTTCTTCCAAGGAGTAAGCGTCTTGTAATTTCATGGCTGCAGTCACCATCAGTGATTTTGGAGCCTCAAAAAATAAAGTCTGACACTGTTTCCACTGTTTCTCCATCAATTTCCCATGAAGTGATGGGACTGGATGCCGTGATCTTCATCCCATCACTTCATGGCAAATAGATGGGCAAACAGTGGAAACAGGACTTTATTTTTCTACAGTGGAGTTTATTTTTGGGGGCTCCAAAATCACTGCAGATGGTTATTGAAGCCATGAAATTAAAAGATGCTTACTCCTTGGAAGGAAAGTTATGACCAACCTAGGTAGCATGTTAAAAACCAGAGACATTACTTTGTCAACAATGGTCTGTCTAGTACAGGCTATGGTTTTTCCAGTGGTCATGTATAGATGTGAGAGCTGGACTATAAAGAAAGCTGAGCACCAAAGAATTGATGCTTTTGAACTGTGGTGTTGGAGAAGACTCTTGAGAGTCCCTTGGACTGCAAGGAGGTCCAACCAGTCCATTCTAAAGATCAGTCCTGGGTGTTCATTGGAATGACTGTTGCTGAAGCTTAAACTCCAGTATTTTGGCCACCTGATGTGAAAAGCTGACTCATTTGAAAATATCCTGATGCTGGGAAAGATTGAGGGCAGGAGGAGAGGGGAACAACAGGATGAAATCATTGGATGGTATCACTGACTCAATGGACATGGGTTTGGGTGGATTCCAGGAGTTGGTGATGGACAGGGAGGCCTGGAGTGCTACAGTTTATGGGGTCACAAAGAGTCGGATATGACTGAGTGGCTGAACTAACTGAAGGTGTACAATGATGGTGGTGGTCTGGGAACCACCTTCGGCAGAACAAAGAGTCGACATGATTTGGGGGTATTGCAAAGACCTCTATCACACTGACATCATTCTGTATATTGGAGAAACTGTATCTTAAAAAGACACCCTGGTGGATAAATTTGGACCAAGATCATTTCCTCAGATAAAGATGCTCCAATATTCTACCCAGATCCTTCCAAAAGGGACATTGAAGGGTGGTTATTAAAAGCACTGATTTTGAAACCAGACAGAATTGGATCCAAATCCCGGTTCTGTCATTAGTGACTTTATAAAAGCAACATTCCCCCTTTTAGTCACAGGTTCCTTATGTATATGAAGGGCATAACCATATCTAACTGTAGTAAAAATACATGAAAATGCTTTGCATACTCTTGTATTTTAATGATAGAAGAACTTAATAAGTAGTAATAGTGGTAATAGTAATACATGATTATATAATTATATATTAGTAATGAATGAATTATATAAAGGATAGTAATAATTCAAATAATGATAGCATTTATTGAACCTTATTTTGGCCATATTTAAGATATAAAAAGTTTTATGTTCCTAGAGCTACCACCTAACTACAGATAAAACATGTGATACGTGCTTTCTAAGGTAGCTGAGGGTTAAATGAGATAATGCATGTAGAACTCAGCACAGTGGCTGGCAGCTATTCCTAGGATACATTCAGTTCAGTTCAGTGGCTCAGTCATGTCTGACTCTTTCAGACCCCATGAATGACAGCATGCCAGGCCTCTCTGTCCATCACCAACTTCCAGAGTTCACTCAGACTCATGCCTATCGAGTTGGTGATGCCATCCTGCCATCTCATCCTTTGTCATCCCCTTCTCCTCCTGCCACCAATCCCTCCCAGCATCACAGTCTTTTCCAATGAGTCAACTCTTCACAAGAGGTGTTCAAAGTACTGGAGTTTCAGCTTTAGCATCAGTCCTTCCAAAAAACACCCAGGACTGATCTCCCTTAGGATGGACTGGTTGGATCTCCTTGCAGTCCAAAGGACTCTCAAGAGTCTTCTCCAACAACAATTCTTCAGCACTCAGCTTTCTTCACAGTCCAATTCTCACATCCATACATGACCCCAGGAAAAACCACAGCCTTGAATAGATGGACCTTTGTTGGCAAAGTAATATTTCAGCTTTTCAATGTACTATCTAGGTTGGTCATAACTTTCCTTCCAAAGAGTAAGTGTCTTGTAATTTCATGGCTGCAATCACCATCTGCAGTGATTTTGGAGCCCCCCCAAAAATAAAGTCTGACACTGTTTCCACTGTTTCCCCATCTATTTCCCATGAAGTGATGGGACCAGATGCCATGATCTTCGTTTTCTGAATGTTGAGCTTTAAGCCAAATTTTTTGCTCTCCTCTTTAACTTTCATCAAGAGGCTTTTTAGTTCCTCTTCACTTTCTGCCATAATGGTGGTGTCATCTGCATATCTGAGGTTATTGACATTTCTCCCGGCAATCTTGATTCCAGCTTGTGCTTCTTCCAGCCCAGCGTTTCTCATGATGTACTCTGCATAGAAGTTAAATAATCAGGGTGACAATATACAGCCTTGACGTACTCCTTTTCCTATTTGGAACAGTCTGTTGTTCCATGTCCAGTTCTAACTGTGGCTTCCTGACCTGCATACAGATTTCTCAAGAGGCAGGTCAGGTGATCTGGTATTCCCATCTCTTTCAGAATTTTCCACAGTTTGTTGTGATCCACATAGTCAAAGGCTTTGGCATAGTCAATAAAGCAGAAATAGATGTTTTTCTGGAACTCTCTTGCTTTTTCCATGATCCAGTGGATGTTGGCAATTTGGTCTCTCGTTCCTCTGCCTTTTCTAAAACCAGCTTGAACATCTGGAAGTTCACGGTTCACATATTGCTGAAGCCTGGCTTGGAGAATTTTGAGCATTACTTTACTAGTATGTGAGATGAGCGCAATTGTGTGGTAGTTTGAGCATTATTCAGCATTGCCTTTCTTTGGAATTAGAATGAAAACTGACCTTTTCCAGTCCTGTGGCCACTGTTGAGTTTTCCAAATTTGCTGGCATATTGAGTGCAGCACTTTCACAGCATCATCTTTCAGGATTTGAAAGAGCTCAACTGGAATTCCATCACCTCCACCAGCTTTGTTCATAGTAATGCTTTCTAAGGCCCACTTGACTTCACATTGCAGGATGTCTGGCTCTAGATGAGTGATCACACCATTGTGATTATCTGGGTTGTGAAGCTCTATTTTGTACAGTTCTTCTGTGTATTCTTGCCACCTCTTCTTAATATCTTCTGCTTCTGTTAGGTCCATACCATTTCTGTCCTTTATTGAGCCCATCTTTGCATGAAATGTTCCCTTGGTGTCTCTAATTTTCTTGAAGAGATCTCTAGTCTTTCCCATTCTGTTGTTTTCTTCTATTTCTTTGCATTGATTGCTGAGGAAGGCTTTCTTCTCTTCTTGCTATTCTTTGGAACTCTGCAGGCAGATCTTATATCTTTCCTTTTCTCCTTTGCTTTTTGCCTCTCTTCTTTTCACAGCTATTTGTAAGGCCTCCCCGGACAGCCATTTTGCTTTTTTGCATTTCTTTTCCATGGGGATGGTCTTGATCCCTGTCTCCTGTACAATGTCATGAACCTCAGTCCATAGTTCATCAGCACTCTATCTATCAGATCTAGTCCGTTAAATCTATTTCTCACTTCCACTGTATAATTGTAAGGGATTTGATTTAGGTCATACCAGAATGGTCTAGTGGTTTTCCCTGCTTTCTTCAATTTAAGTCTGAATTTGGCAATAAGGAGTTCATGATCTGAGCCACAGTCAGTTCCCATTCTTGTTTTTGCTGACTGTATAGAGTTTCTCCATCTTTGGCTGCAAATAATATAATCAATCTGATTTCGGTGTTGACCATCTGATGATGTCCATGTGTAGAGTCTTCTCTTGTGTTGTTGGAAGGGAGTGTTTGTTATGACCAGTGCATTCTCTTGGCAAAACTCTATTAGCCTTTGCCCTGCTTCATTCCATACTCCAAGGCCAAATTTGCCTGTTACTCCAGGTGTTTCTTGACTTCCTACTTTTGCATTCCAGTCCCCTATAATGAAAAGGACATCTTTTGTGCGTGTTAGTTCTAAAAGTTCTTGTAGGTCTTCATAGAACCGTTCAACTTCAGCTTCTTCAGCATTACTGGTTGGGGCATGGGCTTGGATTACTGTTATATTGGATGGTTTACCTTGGAAACGAACAGAGATCATTCTGTCGTTTTTGAGATTGCATCCAAGTACTGCATTTCGGACTCTTTTGTTGATCATGATGGCTACTCCATTTCTTCTAAGGGATTCCTGCCCACAGTAGTAGATATAATGGTCATCTGAGTTAAATTCACCCTTTCCAGTCCATTTTAGTTTGATGATTCCTAGAATGTTGACGTTCACTCTTGCCATCTCCTGTTTGACCACTTCCAGTTTGCCTCGATTCATGGACCTGACATTCCAGGTTCCTATGCAATATTGCCCATTACAGCATTGCTCCTTGCTTCTAACAATACCCAACTGGGTGTTGTTTTTGCTTGGCTCCATCCCTTCATTCTTTCTTGAGTTATTTCTCCACTGATCTCCAGTAGCATTTGGGCACCTACTGACCTGGGGAGTTCCCCTTTCGGTATCCTATCATTTTGCCTTTTCATACTGTTCAAAGGGTTCTCAAGGCAAGAATACTGAAGTGGTTTTCCATTTCCGTCTCCAATGGACCACATTCTGTCAGACCTCTCCACCATGACCCTACTTTGACACAAGTTGGGAAATGTTAATTTCACGAAGATATTCAACTAACATGGTTTGGGAAATCAGAAGGCACTTGATAACTGCCCACTCAGTAGTTTAAGGGATGATTGGAGGAAGACCCAGTGGAGGAAGACATGGAGAGATACACCTTATATAGAGCTATGTAGAATGAAGAAAAATAGCACTGCAATGAGGAGCAACAGGAGTGTGGGGGAAGGGTTTATATGGCGAAGGCTAGATAGTGGTTCAGCTGGTAAAGAATCTGCCTGCAATGAGGGAGACCTGGGTTCAGTTCCTGGGTTAGGAAGATCCCCTGGACAAGGGAACAGCTAACCACTTCAGTATTTTGACCTCGAGAATTTCATAGACAGAGTAGCAAGGCAGGTTACAATCCATGGAATCACAAAGAGTCAGACACAACTGAGCAACTTTTACTCACTCACTCAGATTTTTAAAGAACAAAGCCCTCTCAGTTTAAGAATATTCTTCTTTCATTACATTTTAATAGGTATTTAAAGTTTCCAAGGGTCTTTTACTCTTCCATTGCTTATTAAATAAATGTTCACAATGAGAACAACTTCATGGTCCCCATTTCTGGATGGAGAAACAAAAAACCTGTGACTTTGAGAGCTTCGGACAAATTCACCAGACTCAGAAATGACTGAGCCACGCCATTGCCTTTCAGTGAAGTGCTGGTCCAGCATGATTCCTTGCACCTGGCTGCCTTCCTCAAGCATGCTAACTAAAAATGACAGCCACTATTGATATTAATCTCTCAGTGATGGCAGGATACCAGCATGTGATGCTATCTCCAATATGAAATATTAGCTGAGCCATGGGCTTTTTGTTTAAGGACTGCCTGGAACCACAGGCAATTCAGAAACTGAAAACAGCAAATTGAAAACAAATTCTGTGGCTCTTACCATGAGTTTGCAAAAGTCATCTACACATGGGGAGTGAGTAATAAGTTTTTTACTCTCCGTTAGCAATGATGAGTCAGAGCACCAAGTGGCAGACACTCCATTTCATTTTGAAATCAACTCTAATTTGTATTTGGAGCCAGCTCTTTATACCTCTCATGCTTAGAATTAACCTGTGGACACACACATATCAGAAGATTTTGCATGATATTTTTATGGGGACTTCAGTTTCTATCTTACTAACCATAAGATTGGATCATGTGTTCTTTAAAGATCTTTCCTTCATGCTGATTACATTCTAAGTCTTCATCGTCAGAATATAGTTAAATTTTAAACCTGAGATTCTGTTGTATTTTTCAACAATTGAGTTGAGATCTCTTTGCCTTTTGAAAAATTGATTCAAAAGACTCTAACAGATACCACGGAAATTGAAAGCCCTTGCCAATTTTCTGCAGATTCTAAGGAGGATGGAGTATGAGAGAGGGGAGAGCTTTGTTCTCATGACCATTTGTGTGTCTTCATTAAATGTATGACTTGCTTTGCCATCCTGCGCATGGGGAGTCTGGTTCATCTAGCATTGCTGCAGACCAAAAATGATACAGCTGTCTTTTTTCAAACTCCACACCAAAGGCCATTGGCCCCGGGTGTTTACCTTTCTGAACATTTCTATCTCTACTGCAGAGAAGTTTACTCACCTCTTCTGTTAACCTTGCATCTGGATGGTGTATGTTACCACAGCCTCACTTTCACCCTGAGAAATTTGCCAGGTGTATTTCTCCGAAAAAGTATACCCCCCTTTAAGGAAATTCTACAGCAAAATTTTAAGATATTAACATTTCCCTTCACTGCAAATCCATTTGGTACTTAACAAGAAGCGTGGACCCTCGCAGCTGGTTGTTGAACAGATAAAACTTTCTATGAACATTTCCATGTCATTAAATGTTCTTCCACACCATCATTTCTAATGACCATGGAGCATTTAAACATATGTATGCTCTATAATTTATTTAACTGATCCTCGATTGTTGGACAATTAGGTTGGTTTTCAAAACTCATGCAGTTTCAGGATTTTACAGTTTTTTTTTTAAGCACTTGCAAATTTGATATGAGAGAAAAAAGGAGCTGTCTCAGAGCTGTTTTGTTTATCTGAATGTCTTTTTGTTTACCAGTAATTATAAATACCTTTCTCATTAATTGATCATTTAAATGTTATTCCTTCAGCCCATCAGATGATCTTGTTGGCTCTGATTCCAAATATGTACTCAATCTCTCTTCTTCTATAGCGCATCACTGTTATCTCCCTAATCTGAACCATTATTTCATGTGAACTGCTGAAATCTCCTTACTGTGTTACCTGCATTCACACTTGTCTTTCTGCAAGGCATTCTCTTTTTAAGAGATGGCTCAGAAAATACTCACTCCTATTTAATGCAGTTGAATGAGCCCTCATCCCACTTCTGCACAATCCAGACTCCTGACATGGACCTTCAAGGTTCTAACTGATCTGGCCCCTGCCTTACTCATGCATCTATGACCTCACCCTGTATTACTCTGTCCCTTCATTCATTGTCCTGCTGCTACACAGCTGTCTTTCTGTTAAAAAGGAAAAATCCGTCAAGATCACTCCTGATTCATTGTCTTTATATTGGGTTAGCCAAAATGTCCATTGAGACTTTCCAAAACATCTTATGGAAAAACCCCAATGAATATTTTGGCCAACCCATATTTTCTTTCCTTTTGATCTGAGTTTTATGTTCTCCACCCCCACTTCATGTGACCGACTGCATCTTGTCTTTTGGATGTCTGCTCCAGTATTGCCTTTTCATGGAGAAATATCTCCATGAAATTTCCATACAATGGAAATGAGCCTTTTCTGCCTCTTGGGAGCTGAAGCAGCATCGGCAAAGATGCTAAGATATATACATTTGTGTGTCTGTGTCTGTGTCTGTGTGTATTTAGTTTGGTGGGCAAGAGAGGAGGGAGAAATAATGAGTGATGGAACTGGAGAAATAGTCAGAAGCCAGATAATACTAGGTCTTACAGGTCAGCTAACTAGTTTATTCTTTAGGAGCCTCCTTTATAGTTTCATGCAACCATAATTTATTTATGAATCATTCATTTAGAGCCTACTGTCTACCAGACCAGGATGGTAGACAGGGATGCAGAATTGTCTTTGCCTTTAAGGGGTTTGCAGTTGTTATTGGAGAATCGACAATACTCAATATCCCAGAGCATATGTAAGAATCCTGAGCCATGTTTCTTCCCAAAATCTGGTAGACAGCAATCCATTAAGGAGATGTCTCCTAAATAAAAGTCAAGATACCTCAGATTCTTCTGACTGTAAGTCTCCTAACCTAAGTTCTGCTTTTCCCGCGTGTTAACAATTCCCCTAGTCATGTTTTATCAGATGCTTTAGATGAATATGCTAAAGCCCTTAGCTTAAGACTTAGATGAAAATCTCACCTAAAGATCCCATGGACACAAACATCAAGTATTTCCACCCAAAGGCTCCTTCCACCTCCAACAGTGGTGGAGAGAGGTGAGGAATTAGTGAGGGGGTGCTGTCAGGCCTCATCTTTCTCTCTTTGATAGGGGAAGAGGCCCTGCACATCAATGAGCTGGCTGTCTTATTGACTACAGTTCTTCTCTGTGTGTCCCGGAGATGGAAAGTGTCAGTTCCCATCTCTTTGATCCATCACTGCAGCATGTTTGAGAAGAGATACAGAGCCTCTTCGCATATCTTCCCCATCTCCTTTAATTATATTCAACAGAGAAAGACAAGTCTCATCTCCCCATAAGCAAGATGCTTTCACCATTACGAAACTGTTTGTTTGCTCTTCTGGTTTGGGGGCATAGCTCAGTTCTGTCATTTTTTGACCCATCAAGGTTAAGTAGAATGTTTTTCTCTCTTCCTTTTTTTTTTTTCCCCCTCTAACAAATAGTGGAGCAATAATACAACTCAGAAAGTCTTTGGCCCAGTATAGACTGACTTTGGGCTACTGGCTACCTTGGATTCCCTCCAAAGTTAATATTAATTGGGAACCCTCATCTTCTTTTACTGAATGCACTCTTTACTTTAAGCATGTATTCTGGAGCAGGTGTTCTTGTGTTTTTTATGACACAAACATCTTCGAATCTAGTTAAGCCTATGGAATCTTTCTGTAGCAGATGAAAGATTACTGCAATCTTTGACATTTCTTTCAACAAAACTGGGGAAATGTTTTGCCTTTCCTGGAAATTGGCCTTACTGGTTCTTGTTAACCAAGAGAAAGGAGTGGAGGTGATATTGCATGACACGTGAAGCAAGTTGCAAGTCTTGTTTCTTCTTTCTTGATCTCTTGGAACATTCTCTTCCTGAATACCACCTTGGAAGGTGCTCCCTCTCAGAACTCAGCTATTATGATGTGAGAAGCCCATGTTACAAGGTGAGGTTGATGGGTAGACAGCCCCATCAGAACTCCCAGCTCTTTCGGATGTCTAGCATGACAATGGTTATTTTGAGTTGATAAATTTTAGGATAATTTTTTACCCAGCAGAAGCTAATCAGAACACTTTCTCAGAATAATCTTTTTAAGTGCCTGAAACAAAATCTATAATATTACAAAGAAACTAATTATGTAAAAGTTACAAAATAATTAAAATTTGGCTTTCAAGACGATGGCCAATAGGCATATGAAAAGATGTTCAACGTCACTAATCATCAAGGAAATGCAAATCAAAACTACAGTGGAGGGGCCTTACCTGGTGATCCAGCGCTTTAGACTCCACATTTCCACTGTAGGGGCATAGGTTCGATCCCAGGTCAAGAAACTAGGGTCCCGCATACTATACAGTAGCATAGCATTACCACCACCCCCGCCCACTACAGTGAGATATCACCTCATACCTTCCCGAATGGCTACTATCAAAAAAAAAAGAACAATGCTCTTTGTAAACTTTTGCTATTTGGATGACAAGGATGTAGAGAAATAGGAACCTCGGTGAACCGCTGAGGGGACTATAAATTGGTGCTGACCTGGCTAGCCGCTTGGAAACCAGTACAGAACATTCCTCAAAAAAGTTAAAAATGGAATTACCATGCAATCCACCAATTCCGTTTCTGATATTTTCTCAAAGAAAGTAAAAACACGAATATGAAAAGATATATGCCTTCCTATGTTTGTTCTGTTTTTACAATTGCCAAGATATAGAAGTAACCTGAGTGTCCACTGATACATGAATACATAAAGAAAATGTGACATACACCCATAGGCCACATACACACACTCAGAATGGATTGCTCAGTCATAAAAAGGAATAAAATCTTGTAATTTTTGACATCATATAGCAGTGTGTACCCAAATGATTTTTGATCATTTTGGCTATTATTGTAAGCTATACATCCCCTAATAATTAAATTTCTTGAGGAAAATATAATGCTTTGTGAATATATGTCTCAGAAACTAGCAAATTCTATCTATCAGAAGCTAGTAGAAAATAGTATATTTAATAAGTTCACAGTAAATTTATACCAGATCATCAGTGACTCCAAAAACTGGCTGATCATCAGTATTACCTAGGTAATTTTTAATAAGTACAGATTTCCATATTCCAGCCTAGTCTATTGAACTAGGGGTGGGCCCAGGAATCAGTATTTTAGTATGCAAAACCCTCTATCATAAGTAATTCTAATGTCTGCAGCCTGGCACTGACCTTGCTTTCAATATAATAATTATTATTATTATTGTAATATTATTGTAATAATAATAATTATTATTATTACTGGCAATATAATAATAACCACAACAATAATAATAAATAGATCAAGTAAGATCCCCTTATCTGAGCATTAAAACTCCCCAAAATTTGCTTTCAACTTCTCTGCCCTACTTTATCCAAACACCAGTTGACTGGATTTTTCTTGGGCAATGTTTTGACCATCTCTTTGATGTTTAATGTAGATTATTAGCTCACAGTGATTTTTCTCACGTGTGAGAATCAAAGACATCAGTTCTCATGTCTGCATTAGGTGACTCTGCTCCTCTGGCCACAGCTAATGAGTTCAGTTATCTGATTAGTAGCATTCTCTAGAAGAATCTGACCTGGAAGTAGAGGAAGAGAACTGGTCCTTTTCTGGTGGTGAAAGAGGAAATAAAAGGCTTCAAAACTGCTGCTGGTCATGTTTCCTGCTGAGTAGAGGAAAACATATGCAGAAGAAAGTATTAAACAGATTCGCAGAGAAAGTAGAGCAAAGATTCTGGTGGTGACTTGGTTTCTGATCCTAACCGTCCCTGAGGCCATCAGCACTCGACAGGTTCCCTATTCATATGGGCTGTCCTCGGTCATTCTGATAAATTTCCCTTTCTGCAGAAGTGCATTCAGATGGGTTCTGTCTCTGAGGACCCAGAATATGCTGAAAACTAAAATCGTTCCTTTCCCCACATCTCAACTCAAAGTGATAGTCCCTTAAAATACCCCTCTCCCTTCTCTTCCCTGGCTTACTGGTCCACTCTGTTCTAACAGCTTAAGCCTACACTGAAATCTAGCCTGCTTTATCTTCCCTAGCACTCATCATCTGTACCCCCAAAACTGGCAGACATAGCATCCTGTTCTGTATCTTGCACTGACTCATTATTGTCTCAGATTCAACTAATGATATTTTTTAGGTGTTACTTAACTATACCATTTTATGCCCGGAAATTGGAGATTTCTAACCCAACCCCCTCATTTACACAGGAGAGAATGACTTCCCCAGAATCATACAGTTTTTCACAAAATGAGTTTTGCTTGACAACAACACTGACAAATAAAAAGGTATTCATGCTTAAAGCAAGTTGCAAAGAGGTGCGTCTTCTACCTCTTTTAACAAATGATGCTGCGCAAAAGCATAGCCAAGTTTCTGAGAAATCCTACAGAAAAACAAATGTTGTTTGAATGGTTTCAACCCCATTCTCTGGAAATTTAAATATAGACATATTATTTCACCAAACACCTATTAGTTTTCTGTTGAACAATTGTTCCTTGGAATGTGAAAGTGAAAGTCGCTCAGCCATATCCAACTCTTTGCAACCCCATGGACTATAGTCCACTAGGCTCCTTTGTCCAAGGGGATTCTCCAGGCAAGAATACTAGAACGGGTAGCTGATCCTTTCTCCAGGGAATCTTTCCAACCCAGGAATCCAACCCAGAACTTCTGCATTGCAGGCAGATTCTTTACTCTCTGAGCCACCAGGCAAGCCTGTTTCTTGGAATGCGCTTTGGTTAATTCTGTTTTTTTTTTTTTTTTTTTTTTTTAGTCTCCTTGTTCCAGGTCTAACAATAGCTCAAGAAGAAGTTTGATCATTCTTTCCTGCCACAGTTGGATAAGTAAAACTATAACCTTTCTCCATTTTTTTCTTAATATAGATGATTTTAACTACTTGTCCTTCTGGTTTTAACTTTTTATTCTATTAAAGTAACATATTCTGGTATCTGTCTATAGTTAAAATCTGTGGAAAAATACAATCACTCCATGATCAAATTCAGAGTGACAGTCTATCTTTCCATCTTTCTTCTGGCAGAGTGAAGGGGACAGATCTTTGGCTTGTGGACTAGTGCTGTGGCTGACAGCTTAGTAAGGGTAGAAAGCATGTACAGAATCTTAAAAGTGAAAGGGACCCTAGAAATAACATAGTTAAACATCTTCATCTGCCAGAAGCAGAGATTAATTTCCAGAGAGCAAGGTGACTTTTCCAAGATCACCCAGAGATTTTTGCCTAGAGGCAAGATGCAGAGCTGGGCCTTTAGCTTCCCATTCCTGTGTCCTTTCAGCTACATTCGTTCATGCTCACCATTCGTTCAGGGGCTGTGGGTGGGCTGTTTGGGTGCTTCCTCTCTTTGTCTTCTTGCCTGTCTGTTTCTCCTACACCCTCCTTTCCTTCTCCTTTTTTCTTTTGCTCCTCTTCTGCTTCCTCCTCCTTCTCTTCTCCATCTTCCTTCATCCCCTCTTTTTCTCCTTCTTCCTTTGTTGTTTTTCTGAAACAACAATCCCCATTCCATATTAAACAAAATTAAAATTTTTCTATTACTAAGAAAATTTTCACACAATTAAAAAGCAATTAAGTATTGGTTTTCAGATATGTTCTCCTTCCAAGACCTCTCTGAGAGCTTATGAATGCAACAGGCCTTCTAGACAGGAAGAGTGCCTATAAGCACATATCAACAGGGGTCTGCACATACTTTTAGGAGTTCACGGCTTTTCCTCATGGCTTGAACAGTAGAGAATCTGCCTGAAATGCAGGAGACCCAGTTTCGATCTCTGGATCGGGAAGATCCCCTGAAGAAGGAACTTGCAACCCACTTCAGTATTCTTGCTGGGAAATCCCATGGACAAGAGGAGGCTGGCAGTCTACAGTTCATGGGGTCTCAAAAGAGTCAGGCAAGACTTAGCAACTAAACAACAACAAACTTATCCATGCAGGATATACCAGTGCTTCCTTTCTGCTGCATACTAACTATTCAAGAATCTTGTTAACACGAACATAGTTAAATCCACCTACTTTGTCATCTCCACCCAAAAAGGAAGAGGAAGATAAGAGTGGTCAATACAGGTTTTAATACTAAAGTTGTAAACCTAGTAAGTTGTAGAGCTAGATCTTTAGATTCTCAAGTCGTGTTGTTTCAATCATATTTCATAGTCAAGTGGCTAGACAGTCTTTCTCTCTCTCTTGCTTCCTCTCTCTAAAGCACACACACACACATTACACATCACACCCGTGGATGTGTAATATATACGGTAAAGAAAAAAACCCAAAGCATTGATGAAAATTTTTCATTGATAAGGAAATAAAAGGGCAAACGTTTTAACACTGATTTTTTAAAGTAATTTTTTGTTGACACCGATTGAAGTTGAGACTCTGAATTTGTAGGAACACGATTCTGCCACAGATTTGGTATATTTTCTTTGACAAGTCACTTAACATCACAGAGCCCCAGATTCTATTTCTGTTAAATAATTACTTATGAGACAGAAAGTTTGGACTTTATTTTAGAATGCCTGTGTATCTTGGATTCATGGACGACACGGCAACAAACTGTACAACACAATCATTCTTATTATGGTTCCAGTCCTCGATGTCCCTCTGGTTCCTCCTTCCCTTCCGTTTTTATTGTTGCTGTTGGTCTATGGCCTCGTGGGCAGACAGGATGTGAACCTCCTTAATGTGCCTGCTCTTGTCGAGCCAGGAAGTTGCATCACATAAAGAAGATAAATAGAAGCACATGCAATTTAAGGTCTGTGAAGTTTCACACCTTGTCATTCTTTCCTACAATCAAGTTAATCTCCAGTCTGCGATGGGAAAACAGCATCCCGATCTTTAAAAAGGACAAATTTGCTGTTTGTAGGACCTTATCAGTTTGGCTAGATGCATAGAGTGGTCACAGGCTTTATCGATTTAAGATGGACATTGATGATGACTGAAAGCAGGAGAAGGGGAAGACAGAGGATGAGATGTTTGGATGGCATCACCGACTTGATGGACAGGAATTTGAGCAGGCTCTGGGAGTTGGTGATGGACAGGATGGCCTGGCATGCTGCAGTCCATGGGGTAGCAAAGAGTCGGACAGGACTACGCGATTAAACTGATTAATGATATTTACTTCAGAAACACCTACAGATACTTCATCTTGCTAGGTGTATAAGTCATTATTGTGAATAAAATTGCAATAAGAAATCACAGCACCATATCCTATCAATGTCCATAAGAACATCATTGTCATATTCTTATTAAAGTATGATCCTTATAGATACTAATGAAACCCAATATTCATCAGTCACTTATCCTGGCCAATTCACTGGGATTAAAAGTATAATGCATTTCACATTATCTCATGTAGTGCTTCATAGTAGCTCCATGTGATTGGTACTAATATGACTACCAGTTTTAGACTAGGAAATTAAGAATTTGAAAGGATAAGTAAGTGCTAGTAAGTGGTAAAGAAAACCAATTTTTAAAAAATTTGTTTTAATGAAGTATAGTTGATTTACAATGTTGTGTTAATTTCTACTGTAGAGCAAAATGATTCAGATATATATATATTCTTTTACATATTATTCTCCATTATGTTTTATCACAGGATATTGAATATAGCTTCCAGTGCTATACAATAGGACCTTGTTGTTATCCATTCTATATATAATAATTTGTATCTGCTAGCTAATCCCGAGCTCCCAATCCTTTCCCCACTTCCCTCTTCCTTGGCAATCATAAGTCTTTTCTCTATGTCTAAGAGTCTGAAGAAAACCAGTTTAAGCTGGAAGACTGCAGATACTGTGCCTGTAACCAGGCGTATTCTGTTTCAGCTGTTCAGTTCAGTCACTCAGTCATGTCTGGCTCTTTGCGACCCCATGGACTGCAGCACACCAGGCTTCCTTGTCTATCACCAACTCCTGGAGATTGCTCAGACTCATGTCCATTGACTTGGTGATGCCATCCAACCATCTCATCCTCTGTCATAACCTTCTCCTCCTGCCTTCAGTCCTTCCCAACATCAGGATCTTTTCAAATGAGTCAGTTCTTTGCATCAGGTGGCCAAAGTTTTGGAGTTTCAGCTACAACATCAGTCCTTCCAATGAATATTCAGGACTGATTTCCTTAGGATGGACTCTTTGATCTCCTAGCAGTCCAAGGGACTCTCAAGAGTCTTCTCCAACACTACAGTTCAAAAGCATCAATTCTTTGATGCTCAGCTTTCTTTATGTTTCAACTGTACTTAATCATATAGTTCACACTAGAGTGCATGCATAAAGGTATGCATTCGCTTATTGTGTCATTCAGTTGATGCATAATTTGGCTCAATCTAACATTCTGTTTGTGCCACATATAAATGTTTTGCCAGCGTGATCTTTATCAGCTCTTATTTAAGAGTCAGGAACTCAATCTGGGTGTGGTAGGTTGTTGGCAAAAAGACAGTAATTTTTCTTACCCACTTCTTTGCCAGGTGATTTTGCAGCATTTTTCATCAAGAAGTAGGGTCTGTTTGCACTCCCCTTGAATTTGAGCTGGCTTTGTGACTTTATGTGGGCAATTAACATATCAGAAACTATGTTGCACCAGTTCTGAGTCAAAGTACCAAGAGACCTCATACATTTCCATTTTCTTTCAGTCCTCTGCCTCTGAACCAGGAACAATGTGGGCTTGTCTGCAGGATAAGAGCTTTGTGGCCTAGTCATCCTTGTAGCACAAGACAACAGTCAACCGCTATCAAATGAGCATGTGGTCTTAGATCAGTGCCTCTCTGCCCAAGCTACCAGTTGACCACAGAGGCACGAGTAAAGCCAGCTGACATCAGTCAAACTTAACTAGTTCAAACAGAGCTGCCTAATTAATTCCATAAACTCATCAGCAATATGACATAGTTGTTGGTTGTTTTCTGCAATCAGTTTTCTTAGAAGGGCTTTTTGTGCAACAGTAGATAAGTTAGGCATCAAGAGAGGAACAGGGACAGCACTTTATTTTTCGTGTTGTCTGTTTCACTTTTGCATCATCCATTCATTCGATAATCATCTGACAAAGCCCTACTCTGAGTCTGCGTCTACAATAGACCAAGCAGGAAGTAGTGGTCTGGGACTTTAAATATGGTCTATTATAATGAGGTATCTGTTTACTTTAGAGCCAGCTAGAGAAATCAGGGCGCAGTGGTGCTTTCTTTACCATAAAGCACCTTTGTCATCTGGCATTAAAAAAGACTTGCTGAATTTATCAAGTCTTGGCTGTTCAGACCAAAACCTTGCTCACCAATTCAGTACCTGTGTTTCTTCATCACTGGTCCAGCTGTAACTTGGTTTATTTAGCTGCATCTCTTGCACTTTTCCTAGGCCCTATTTCCGTCCTCTTAGACTTCGGTCAATACAGAGAACTTTTTTTTAAACTTCTCTTCCATTTGACCTACTTTATTTTGACCTAGTTCTTAATTCAGAATCTCCCTGTGACCTGTCTTATCACTACTTAAATGCCTCAGTTTACCCACAAAGTTATAACATGATAAATAGCATCCACTTCTCACCGCCTGCCAGAATACTTTCCTTGTAGTGTTTTTGAGATATAAAACACTAAAAATGATGATGGCGAGGAACTTGGCAGATATAAAAGAGCTATAAATATACATGCTAACTCATAAATCAATACCAATAATAAATTGCATTCAAGTGCTATTTAATTCTTTGTGATCATCAATAAAGATATAAAAAGTTCATCCTCAACACCTTCTCTGTGGTTACCCTCTCAGCGCCTCCAAACAGTTGTCTGCACAATTAGTCATAATTCTGTTTGCTCTCTCCCTGATAGACTGCTTTAGTGTGCTTCATCTCCTTCTGGAAGCATTTTACTATGGAATATTATTTTGAGGCTGGTGTAGAGGAGAAGCTTATCCCACCCTCCTCCTCCTACACACACACACACACACACACACAACCAGTTAAAAATTTGTGTATCAAAATTTATGCTAGTGACACGCAAACCCAGTGTGTCTTCCTATTTCCTGATCGCTAACCCTCCATGCACCAGGGAGCTTGTGGTTAGTTCCGGTGGGAGTTTGGCAGGAAGCAGACCACCCACTAAAGCCTACCCTGACCCGTTCCTTTCCACCCTCACTCCAGTGCCCCTTTTCTCCCGAACACCCTCTTCCTTGGTTCATAATTAGACTCTGCAACCTCCAGGCCTCTCCTGAAAAGTGATGATCTACTAAAAATACAGCCCTGTAGGAATATGTTCAACTTCTATTTCTGTTATTTTTTACACCAGTTTCAGATGAACAAAGCAGTGAAACAAAGGGGGAGAGAAAGTGCTGTGATTGCGAAGATGGAACATTGTCACATACTTTGTTCATTTTAATTATACAGACTCTTGATTTAGCAGGAGCCGGAGGACACTGCTAAAGAAAGGCTTTCACAGATCTCCCTTCTTTTGATATTTCCCACTTAAAACCTGTTCCAATGACCCTGAACCTAAATATCTGTTTTTTTTGTAATCCTGAAAACCCCTATATCTCTGTATAGTCCATGAAACAGGCTGCTTTTATGGTATGGGGAAGGCTGGACATAATTGGAACATTCTGCTAATGAGACCTACTTCCATCACTCTGCTGACTGTCTCATGGCATTTAAGATGGGCCTCCTGAAACTGGGTTATGAAAATGAGGGTGGGACAGGAGGAGGGCTGTGTGGAGGACTCCCGCGTACATTAAGACTTCTCAGGCTTCAGAAATAGATAAACAAAGCTAGAACACATATGTGGAGAGAAAAAACAAAAGCCTTGCTTGTGTGAAAAACTAAAATCTGGATTTTTCTACTCCCCACCCACATGCTTGATATTTAGCAACTACTGTTTTAAAACCTGTCTTGTGATAATGCATAAATGATCCCCCCACCCTTGGTAATGTTGTTGTTTAGTCGCTAAGTCGTGTCCAGTTCTTGTGCAACCCCGTGGTCTGTAGCAGCCAGGCTCCTCTGTCCGTAGGACTTTCCCAGGCAAGAACACTGGAGAGGGTTGCCATTTCCTTCTCCAGGGGATCTTTCCAACCCAGGGATCAAACCCACCTTTCCTGCACTGGCAGGCAAGTTCTTTGAGGGTGATATAGGTTACCATTTATTTAATGGGCATCATATATCAGATATACTTGTAAAATCATGTATCAAATAGCTTATTTAATCTGCCTAAAATAATTATGAAGTGACACTAATTTTCCCTGCTTTATACATAAAAAATATTGAGGCTTGCATTGGTTCAATAACACAGTAAAGGTCATACAGCTTTACAACTTTATAGCAGTAAAGGTCATTCAAGGTACATAGATGAGTCCAGATTTGAACCTAGGATGCTTCAGTTAAAAGTCTAAACCTTTAGCCACAACATGCCCACCTGAGAACCTGAACATATGAAGGCAGAGTCAATTTCACAATTCATTCATTCAGTGAATTTTATTTAACTTTTAATGTATGAACAGTCCAATACTAGACATTAAGGATCTTAACAGGTGAAGCAATCACAATACCCTTTCGGATTGTTGACAGTCTAGAGCTGAAGAAACATATTTACACAAAGCTTCTTCTTATGATAAAGTATGTTAATTATTAGGTTCAGTTCAGTTCTGTTTGTGTCTGACTCTTTGCAACGCCATGAACCACAGCACACCAGGCCTCCCTGTCCATCACCAACTGCCAGAGTCTAGCCAAACCCATGTCCACTGAATCGGTGATGCCATCCAACCATCTCATCCTCTGCCGTCCCCTTCTCCTCTTGTCCTCAATCTTTCCCAACATCAGGGTCTTTTCAAATGAGTCAGCTCTTCACATCAGGTGGCCAAAGTATTGGAGTTTCAACTTCAACATCAGTCCTTCCAATGAACACCGAGGCTGCTGCTGCTGCTGCTAAGCCATGTCAGTCGTGTCCAACTCTGTGCGACCCCATAGACAGCAGCCCACCAGGCTCCCCCTTCCCTGGGATTCTCCAGACAAGAATGCTGGAGTGGGTTACCATTTCCTTCTGCAGTGCATGAAAGTGAAAATTGAAAGTGATGTCATTCAGTCATGTCTGACTGTTAGTGACCCCATGGACTGCAGCCCACCAGGCTCCTCCATCCATGGGGTTTTCCAGGCAAGAGTACTGGAGTGGGTCGCCAGTGCCTTTTCTGAACACCCAGGACCAATCTCCTTTAGGATAGCTGGTTGGAGCTCCTTGTAGTCCAAGGGACTCTCAAGAGCCTTCTCCAACACCACAGTGCAAAAGCATCAATTCTTTGCAGCTCAGCTCTCTCTATAGTCCAACTCTCACATCCATACATGACTACTGGAAAAATCATAGCCTTGACTAGACAGACCTTTATTGACAAAATAATGTCTCTGCTTTTTAATATGCTGTCTAGGTTGGTCACAAGTTTCCTTCCAAGGAGTAAGAGTCTTTTAATTTCATGGCTGCAATCACCATCTGCAGTGATTTTGGAGCCCAAAAATGGTTAGGTTAATGGTACTCAAAAGAGGGAGTTACAAGAGCAGAGAGACTGAAGTAACTAGGCCAAGAATAGCTTCGGGGTGGAGTTCTACAATATCTAACTGTGCCTTTCTACTTTTCACTACATCTCTGGTGCCTGCGTGTGCCTGGCACATAGTTGGTGTTCAGTAAACATTAGTTTAATGAATGAAAGGATAAATAGGGAAATGAATATGTGATTGAGTGAGTACATGAATATAATTTTCAAGTGGAAAGTTGAAAGAAGCTTAGATATTTTTGCTAGGAAAATTGAACTGTTAAACTCTAGAATATTAATGGGAAGCTACTGAATATTTTTAACTAGTGGAGAGAAATCATCAAATAAGTATTTTTGAAAGATCACTGTGGCAGTACAGAATGAATGGAAGTGAAGGTAAAGAGATGGTAGCAGATCTCAGCAGATTTGTGGGGGTTTTTTGGACCATGCTGCACAGCTTACAGGATCTTAGTTCCCTGACCAGGGACTGAGCCTGAGGCCATGGCAGCGAAAGCACTAAGTTCTAAACACTAGACTATAGAGGAACTCCCAACAGCAAGTGAGTCAGTCTCTATGTATAAAATTGTAGTTTAATTGCCTTTCATTGAATTGAAATGATAAAAAAAAAAAAAAACAAAGAAAAACACTATTTTTAGGACTTATAGTCTAATGTTCCAGTAAGCTCTTTTTTTCTCATACTTAATTGGACCACCTTGAGTAACTAAAGCAGCTTGTCATGTGGATCAGTTATTTCCATAAATGTAGTGCTATGATCTTGACTGCGTCAGTTAGCGTCATTTGCCTTATGATCTGTAAAATGGGTATACTGATCTCAACATGGCAAAGTAGTGAGCACTGAAGGTCAATAGTGCTTGTGAAAATAATTGATAAGCTATGGAGTGATGATTTTAGTTAGTGTCACTATAATTACTGCCATTAATATAAACGCCAGTGTGGGTGTTAAAGTTGGGGGACAACTAACATTAGCACTGGAACCCCAGATTTCTGTGTGGAATTCTACCAGAAAAATGGAGGTTATCATCTTCAAGTCTGAAAGAAAAGAACTAAGATTGATTTGTTATCCTTGAGGCTGAACGGCATGCAGCACAGAGTGAATGCTAAATAAATTCTCTTTACTGAAGTCATTGATGTCTGAAATCCCCCTCTCTCTTCTTGTCCAAGAATTCCTCAACCTTATGACTTCCCTTCACTTTGCCCCACTCCCAATTTCCACTCTCCCATTTTCCTACACACAGGAAAAAAGATGTCAGAACTATTTGAAGCATCCTTTTCATGTTGGATAATTGCCAAAATGGGGACCTAATTAAAAAGCAGTTAACTGTATGTTTAAAAATTATATGTGTATGTATATACATACATGTATGTTTGACAAAGAATAAGCTAACTGAAAATTCATTGCTATAAATTGTTGGCCAAGTCTCTCATCAGATTTCATTTATCTCTGATAATTTCTTCATCTGAAATGAAAGACTTTATTTATTTCTGTCCACTCTCTGGCACAGTCTACTGAATTCCATCATCTACCCAGTCACAAATTGATTAGGTTATACCAAACCACGGCAATTAATTTATGTGGGCCTTTATTTATTTATTTTTTACCTCTCAGTCCCCGGTGACACATAAAGATACATTAGCCCTTCCACATCCTCGCTAGCATGTGCTTTTTCCCTAGCTTTCTTTCAGTTGCAAGAATGATTGTATCTGTTCATAAGTCTATAAAACAGATATTTGATTTGATTTAGAGGGAGACTCACTGAGCTAATTTCGTTATGATTAACTATCTGAGTTTCATACTTTTTGTGATTCTGAACAACTGTAATCCAATTTGTCTGTGAATAGACTTCCGGCCACATCAGCAGGTCATTTTTGGTAAAGAAGGAAAAGGAAAGTTTGCTTTAGCCAGAGTTGGCTTCACTGGCACACTTGTATACCTACTCTGCACACAACAGTACCAGGCACTGGGAATAGAAAAATGAGAAAGATGTGGTCTTTTTCTTTAAAGAACTCTCCATTCCAAAGGGAAGACAGATGAATGCAGGCAGGCAATGTGTACAATATGGCTCAGCTAGAAGAATGTCTGCCAAAGCAGGGATGCCGGTTTGATCCCTGGGTCAGGAAGATCTGGAGAAGGAAATGACAACCTGTTTCAGTATTCCTGCCTAGGAAATCCCATAGACAAAGGAGCCTGGTGGGCTACAGTCCATGGGGTCACAAAAGAGCCAGTCACGACTTAGAAACTAAACAAAATCAACAGTATGAATGAGGATTTGCAGAGAAGAAATCCATTCACTCATCCATTCATTTCTTCATTTGCCAAATATCTCAAGAGGGCTAACTATGTGTCAAACAAAATGATGTTTTATCCAGATGTGAGATCAGGGAAGATTTTGAAGACAGACATGCAGCTGAACATTATTTCAAAGGGTGAAGAAAACTTTAATTGTTGGACTCTGTGGCAAATAATTGACAAAATGTGGCCTGCAATTGATCCTAAAGTCCACTTTTTCTCCTATCTCGTCCTTCCCAACCATGGACTTGGGATGGCCACTTGATCTTGCTTTGACCAAGTGAATACAGAAGAATACTGCTGGGTCAGTTCTAAGTTTCAGTCTCAAGAGGAACTTGCTTGCTTCTATTCTCTCTAGGGCATCCTGAGACAACCCATCCAGGCATGCATGCATCCTAAGTCGCTTCAGTGGTATCTGACTCTTCATGACCCTATGGATTGTAGCCCGCCAGGCTCCTCTGTCCATGGGATTCTCCAGGCAAGAATACTGGAGTAGGTTGCCATTTCCTATTCCATAGCATCTTCCTGACCCAGGAATTGAAGCTGCGTCTCTTATGACTCCTGGATTAGCAGGTGGGTTCTTTACCACTAGTGCCACCTGGGAAGTCCCAAGATAACCATACAAACAAGTCACTCTGGATAATAGCCATCCAGTTCCAGAAGCAGAGACTAGCTATAAAACTAGTCAGTAATCCCAACTGAGACCAGAAGAGCCATCCAGGTTAGTTCATTCCAAATTTCTAACACAGAGAATCATGAAAGAAATAAATGAGTGTTGTTTCAAGCCACTAATGTTTGAAAGGGATTGCAATGCTGTGAATACTTAATAATTAAACATCAGCTACCGGAGGGTAGAAATAATGTACGCAGGAGCACAGAGGCAGGAATTACGAAGAGATCTTCATGTGTGTGAGAGGTTCAGTGTCCTCATTAGCGCCGTTCAAGCTACAAATGATGGGAATCCAGTTCAAGCCAGTTTGAGGCAATAAGGAAATTTATCTGTTCTCATAGTTGGGAATTGCAAGGGATGGAACCAGCTTCAGAAATAATTGGATCTACGTTTCCTGTTCATCCATACCCAGTGCTATTTTCATCTTGACAACCAAATGGTTACTATATTCTCTTCCTGTAGTGCAAAGAGGACCATAGGGAGCTTCAGGCTTCCACTGCCCACCCTGTTCCAGTGTGACCCTCCCACCCTCAGTGTGCATACCGGACTTCTAACAGGGCTCTGATTTTCTCTGGCTACAGAGGAGGTAGGGCAAAACGCACAAGGCCACAGGGAGGAGGAAGAGTTTCCAAAATGAAAAGATGTATTCTATCACCAGAAAAGAACTTTGGAAGAAAGACTGTGAGGAACTAAAAATAGCAGGCTTCCTCTTAGCTCATAGTTTTTCAACATCAGGCAATTAGAATGCCCATCTCCAGCTGATTGATATAATAAGTGAACTATATGCAAAGATTGTTGTATCATATAATAATACAGTCGTTTCTAGTTTTTTTTTAAATTGTGCTTCACAGATGGTGCATTTTTACAAATCAAAAGTTTGTGGCAACCCTGTTTATAGCAAGTTTATCAGCACCATTCTTTCCAACAGCATCTCCTCACTTCCTGTGTGTCATATTTTGGTACTTCTCACAATATTTCAAACCTTTCATCATTATTATATTTGTTATGGTGATCTGAAAACAGTTATCTCCAATGTTACCTCTGCGACTCACTGAAGGCTGAAATAAGGGTTAGCATTTTTTAAAGTATGTAACATCGGTTATTTTTTTAGGCATAATGCTGTTTCAACTTAATAAATTGTGGTATAATGTAAGCATAATTTTTATGTGCACTGGGAAACAACAAAAAAATCTGTGTCACTTGCTTCATTGAGATAGTCACTCTATTGCACTGGTCTAGAACCTAACCCAAAGCATCTTCTAGGCATGGCTGTGAGAGACTCAGTGTTGGCTTTAGAGAATTCTGTCAGTTTCATGGTACTGTGGTGCTGGCCCCATTTCTCCCCACGATGCTGGTGTTTTCCCTCCTGTTTTGTCTTTAACCTGACATTCCTCATGATAGCAAGGCTGACCAGGGCACCTCCCAGCCTCACATCTCTGAGTTACAGAATCCAGAGAAAGAGACAGAATCAATTTTGTCTACTAGCCGTGCAAGCGAAACTCCTAAGATTCAATCTTCAACGACAGGTTTCAATCATACACCCAACTGGAAACCAGTGACTGTGGTCCAGAAGCTCAGGGGGACCACAAATGGAAACTTGGACTAATGGGGAGTGGAGAAATGGAGACTGACAAGTCAGATAAGCATGCTGATTGCTTCCACTACAGTCAGAATCACTGGGGAGTAAAACCCAGGAAAAGAGGATGAGAAATGAAGTTCTGGAACAAGGAGGGTCAAAGCCTGAAGGACTTTAAAGTCCACACTTAGAACTCCCTGAGTTAGTCTATACCTTCCTAGAATTCCTTGGAAATGCCAACACCAGGTGAGCATGGATTATAGTTCACCCTCTGTCAGCCTTCACCCATTGCTTCATCCATCTCTCCAGCTAGCGTATCTGTTGTTGTGTGTGCCTATTGCAGCCAATAGACCGATGTACTGATGGCACCGGCTTCCCAGGTGACTCACCATTAAAGAATCTGCCTGCCAAGCAGGAAACGTGGGTTAAATCCCTGAGTCGGGAAAATCCCCTGGAGAAGGAAATGGCAGCCCGTTTCCTGCTTGGGAAATCCCGTAGGTATCCATGGGATCGCAAAAGAGTCAGACACAGCTTAGCAACAACAAGAACAACTGATGGTAGGAACTCACAGTCCAGTAGAGAAATAAATACTTAACAGAGTGTTTGCAATAATTAGCAGAAGTACAGAGTTGTTTGTGTGTGATTGTATTCTGTTTATATTCTGGGAAGGGTAAGAGTCAATGGGACTGTAACATAAATTTATGGCAAATGTGCCCCCCAAATTTCAGAGACAATGTCTATGATTGATTGGTGAAGTTAAGATTCACTGCTTGGCTTGATTTACATAATTTTATATTTAACTTATATGCAGAGTACATCATGAGAAATGCTGGGCTGGAAGAAGCACAAGCTGGAATCAAGATTGCCGGGAGAAATATCAATCACCTCAGATATGTAGATGACACCACCCTTATGGCAGAAAGTGAAGAGGAACTAAAGCCTCTTGATGAAAGTGAAAGAGGAGAGTGAAAAAGTTGGCTTAAAGCTTAACGTTCAGGAAACGAACATCATGGCATCTGGTCCCATCACTTCATGGGAAATAGATGGGGAAACAGTGGAAACAGTGTCAGACTTTATTTTGGGGGGCTCCAAAAACACCACAGATGGTGACTGCAGCCATGAAATTAAAAGATGCTTACTCCTTGGAAGAAAAATTATGACCAACCTAGATAGCATATTGAAAAGCAGAGACATTACTTTGCCAACTAAGGTCCATCTAGTCAAGGCTATGGTTTTTCCAGTGGTCATGTATGGATATGAAAGTTGGACTGTGAAGAAAGCTGAGCACCAAAGAACTGATGCTTTTGAACTGTGATGTTGGAGAAGACTCTTGAGAGTCCCTTGGACTGCAAGGAGATCCAACCAGTCCATTCTAAAGGAGATCAGCCCTGGGTGTTCTTTGGAAGGACTGATGCTGAAGCTGAAACTTCAATACTTTGGCCACCTGATGCGAAGAGTTGACTCATTGGAAAAGACTCTGATGCTGGGAGGGATTGGGGGCAGGAGGAAAAGGGGACGACCGAGGATGAAATGGCTGGATGGCATCACTGACTAGATGGACATGAGTTTGAGTGAAATCCAGGAATTGGTGATGGACAGGGAGGCCTGGCGTGCTGCGATTCATGGGGTCGCAAAGAGTCGGACACGACTGAGCGACTGAACTGAACTGAATTTTCAAACACCTTATGAAGCTGAGCTTATTATTAGGGTAGCTCGTGAGGAAATGGAAGCTCAGGGAAGTGAAGTAACGTGCCTCAAAACACTGAGGGAAAAATAAGAAATTAATTCTGACTGAATCTAAAGCATGTGATTCCAATCACAACCTTAGATACCACTTCGTATTGGGATCTCAGATCTTCACAGATATTCCAGTAACACATAATCACCTGGCCTTAAACAAATAAGGCAAAAATACTTCAAATATCTGTGCCATATGTTATAGCTTTTCTAAAGGTTTCTCCATTACTTTTGTGTTGGGATGAAGTTGCTGGTTATTCTTTTCTCATGACCCACTTGGGCTATACATTTCTGCTTCCGCTGGACCAGTTTCAGGGAATAATTTTTTCACCCTATCCTGTGATACCTGCTTGTTCTGCAGCGGATCAACTTTGATGTGGAAGCTAATTTTCTGTTTCCATTTGGATTTCTAAAAAGAATAATGAAACAAAAAATAGTCTAAAGACAGCCTTGTATATGGGTAAATGACTTTGTTGAAGAATCAGGTGATAAAAGGGATTTTTTTGCGCACACACGCACAGACTTCATCCACCTTGCACATTTCTTGGTCTCCCTTTGTCCCATTTAGTCGCTATCTGACTATCTTCTTTATTTCTCATTTTTTACCTTCACTCTGTAGTTTCTGTCCAAATGAGTTTGGTTGTTTCTTTGTTTCCTAGGCTCTTATAAGCCCGTATCTTCAAGATGACATCAGCCCTCCAGAAAGCTCGGCAAGGTATTTTCCTAAACAAAGACAGTCTTCTCTCTAAAAGGATTTCTGATGACAATTAAAAAAATATTTTTTCATCCTACTTATCTCCCCCAGGCTCAGATTAATAACATGACACCTGACATACGGAGGCAGTGGGAGAAGTGATAGCCTGGTGTAGAGACAGGTTGTAAGGGTAAACTCCATTAAGTCAGTGAAATGAGGCATTTTCTGTGGGCCTTGAAAAACCTTATACTAGATGACCTTCAGTAGACCCAACTTATCTTTCTGATATTATCTGGTGGTGATGTCCTGCAGAAGGTGGGGGCAAGTCCATGTCTAATTGAGTCTGAACCTCTAACACTAACAAACAAGCTAGTGCAGTTTACAGTGTTCAGTAACTTTTATCAGATCGAACTTCCAAAGAAAGTGAAAGTGAAAGTGAAGTTGCTCAGTCAGGTCCGACTCTGAGACCCATGGACTGTAGCCTATCGGGCTCCTCCATCCATGGGATTTTCCAGGCAAGAGTGCTGAAGTGGATTGCCATTTCCTTCTCCAGGGGATCTTCCAAGTAAGATACAATTATTACATAAAGTGCAAGCTAAATAACTCTTTTTCTTATATTTTTTATTGATTTCTTATGTTCTCTCTCCAAATTTACTAAATAACTTCTGGAACTTTTTGGTTTCTTTTCTTGCTTTTTTTTTTTTTTTTTTTGTGAGTTAGAACACTATATCTTTTTCAATGATTTCAAATAGTTTTTAATTTAAAAAATTTAAATTATTTATAGATTACATATCATTTAAAGTCATTATAAAATATTGGTATATTCTCTGTGATGAACATTAAATTGTTGCATCTTAATTTATTTTATACCTCTTCTGTACATGTTATTACCCTTGCCCTATTTTGCCAATCTTCCTGTTCCCCTCCTCCTTGACAAATTAGCTTGTATCTGTGAGTCTGTTTCTGTTCTGTTATATTCGCCAGTATTTTTTTTTTTTTGTATTTCACGTATAAGTGAAAATATACAGCATTTGTCTTTCTCTGATTTGCTTCAGTAAGCATAAAACCCTCCAGCTCCATCAGTGTGCAATTGTATATATATAGATCTTCTTTATCCATGTATCTGTTGATGGACACTTAGGTTGCTTCCACATCCTGGCTATTGTAAGTAATAATACTGCTACAATCATTGGGGCACATATATCTTTTTTAATTAAGGTTTCTCCTCTTCTTCTTTTATATATGTATATATATATATATATATCCAGTCATGGAATTGTTGGATTATATGGAAGTTCTATTTTTGTTTGAGGAATCTCTATACCATTTACCTTAGTGGCTTACATTCCCCACAAAAGTGAACACAATTTCTGTTTCTCCACATCTCTCCTCCTTTTTGTGTAAGGACAGGAGACCCCTTCTCCTGTCTTTTTGACTATTGCCATTCTGACAGCTGTGAGGTGATAACTCATTGTGGTTTTGATTTGTATTTCTCTAATGATTAATGATGTTGAACATCTTTTCATGTGCCTGTTGACCTTCAGTATGTCGTCTTTGGAAAAGGTATATTCAGGTATTTTGCTCAGTTTTAATTGGGTTGTTTGTTTTCTTGATATTGAGTTGTAAGAACTCTTTATATTTTGATATTAACCATTTATCAGACATAACATTTGCAAATATCTTCTCCCATTTAGTAGGTTGCCTCTTTGTTTTGTTGATGGTTTCTTTCACTATGCAAAAACTTTTAAGTTTAATTAGGTCTCATTTGTTTATTTGGCTTTTGTTTTCCTTGCCTGAGAAGACATATCCAAAAATATTGCTAAAACTTGAATCGAAGAGTGTACTGCTTATGTTTTTTTCTAGGAGTTTAGGTTTCCAGTCTTACATTTTGGTTTTTAATCCACTTTAAATTTACTTTAGTGTATGGTAATATAAAATGTTCTAATTTCATTCTTTTACATGCAGCTGTCCAGGTTTCCCAACACCACTTATTGAAAAGAATGTCTCTCCTCATTTTATGTTTTTGCTTACACTGTTGTAGACTAATTGACCTTATATTCATAAGTTTATTTCTGAACTCTTTATTCTGTTCCATTGATCTGTGCATATGTTTTTGTGCCAGTACCATAGTATAGCTTTGTAATATATAATCTGAAGTCAGGAAATGTGACATTTTCATCTTTTTTTTTTTTCATTTTTCTCATGTACAGTCTGTGGTTCCATACAAATTTTAAGGTTATTTTTCTACTTCCGTGAAAAACGTCATGGGTACTTAGGTAAATATTGCATTAAATTTGTAGATTGCTTTGAGTAGTTTTGACTTTTAACAAACAGTATTGATTCTTTCAATCCATGAACATTGGATATCTTTCCATTTCTTTGTATCATCTTCTGTGTCCTTCTTCAGTGTTTTATAGTTTTCAGAGTATTGGTTTTTCACTTCCTTGTTTAGATTTACTCAGTTATTTTATTCTTTATGATGCAACTTTAAATGAGATATCTTTTGCTTTCTGTTTCTAATAGTTAATTACTAGTGTATAGAAAAGCAACAGAGTTCTATAACATTGTATCCTGCGACTTTACTGAATTCATTGATTAGGTCTAATGATTTTTTGGTGGCGACTTTAATCCGCCTGCCAATGCAGGAGATGTGGATTTGACCCCTGGGTCGGGAAGATCTTCTGGAGGAGGAAATGGCCACCTACTACAATATTTTTTGCCTGGAAAATTCCGTGGACAGAGGACTCTGGCGGACTACCATCTAATGGAGTTGCAAAGAGTTGGACACAGCTGAGCACACTACGCGCATGCGTTCATGTTTCCCATATATAATGTCAGGCCAACTGCAAATAGTGACAGCTTTACCTCTTCCTTTCTAGTTTGGGTGACTTTGATCTCTTTCATGTTGGCTTGTTGTGGCTAGGGAGTTTAATACTGTGTATGTTAAATAGAAATGGAGAGAGTGAGCATCGTTGTCTTTTTTTCTGATTATACAGGAAAAGTTTACAGTTTTCAACACTGAGTAGAATGTTAGCTATAGGTTTGTCATAAATGAACTTTATTAAACTGATATATATTCTCTCTAGACCAACTTTGTTGAAAGTGTTTATGATGAATGGATATTGAATGTTGTCAATATTTTTTTTCTGAATCTATCAAGATAATCATGTGATTTTTATCCTTTGGGTTGTTAAGGTGATGAGTCACATTGATTGATTTGCAGATATTGATTCATTCTTGCATGGCTTTAATGAAACCCACTTGATCGTGGTGTTTGATGCTTTTCATATATTATTGAATAGTCTTTGTTAATATTTAGTTGGTGATTTTTTTCAGTATATTCATCAGAGTTATTAGCCTGTATTTTTTTCTGTACTGTGTTTTTCTGGTTTTGGTACCATGGTAATGTCAGTCTTGTAGAATGAGTTTTAAAGTGTTCCCTTTCCTTCAATTTTTTGAAATGGTTTGAGAAATATAATTATTAACTCTCCTTCTTTGGTAAAATTCCCTTGTGAAGCTGTCTGGTCCTGGGCTTTTCTTTGTTAGGAATTTTTTGATCACTGGTTAAATTTTAATACAAGTTATTGATTTGTTTACATTATCCATATTTTCCTGATTCATTCATAAGCAATAGAATGTTTCTACAAATGTATCCATTTAGCCTATGTTATTCAATTTGTTGACATATGTTTCCAGTAGTCTCTTACTTTTGTATATTTTTGATACCTGTTGTAATTTCTACTCTTTCATATCTTACTTTGTTTATGTGAGTTCCTCTCTCTCTTTAATGAGCTTGGCTAAAAGTTCAAAAATTTCGTTTATCTTTTCAAAAAGCAAGCTGTTGATTTCACTGATCTTTTCTGTTTTTCTTTTTGTTACTATTTTATTTATTTTATCTTGGATCTTTATCATTTCCTTCTTGTTTAGGCTAATTTGGGCCTTATTTGTGCTTCTATTTCTAATTCCTTTAGATGGAAGTTTGGATTGTTTATTTGAGATTTTTTTATTGCTTCCTTATTGATTTTCTGTCTTGATAATGTGTCCATTCATATAAGTGAGGTGTTAAAGTTCCATAATACTATTTTATTATTAATATTGTCAGCTTTTTCATTTATGTCTGTTAATATTTATTTTACATATTTAGGTACTCCTATATTAGAGAAATATATGCTTACAAATTTTATGTCCTCTTCTTGTATTGATTCATTTATCATTATTTTGAGTTTGCCAAAAAGTTCATTGGGGTTTTCCCATGAACTTTTTGGCCAACACAATGTAATGTCCTTCTTTGTCTTTTATTATAGACTCTGTTTTAAACTCTATTTTGTCTGATATGACTATTGCTACGTTACTGTTCAGTTCCATTTACACAGGGTATCTTTTTCCAATCCCACATTTTCAATCTGTGTATGTCTGCAGGTTTGAAATGAGTCTGTTGTAGACAGCATTGAGATAGATCTCATTAATCCAGTCAGCCACTGCATGTCTTTTGATGAAATATTGCACTCCTTTGATATTTAAACTAATTATTGAGAGGTATATACTTATCGCCATTTTATTATTTGTTTCTGGTTGGTTTTGTAGTTCTTCTCTACTCTTTTGCTGTTCTTTTAGTCTCTTCCCTTGTGGAGTGATGATTTTCTTTGGGTTGTATTTGTGCTTCTTTCTCTTTAGTTCTTGTGCATATCTTGCAGGTTTTTGATTTGTGTTTCCCATGGAGTTCATAAAGGCTGACCTATATCTACCTGTTCTAAACAAGTAGATAGTCATTTGAGTTCAAACATATTCTCAAAGCTCTGTATTTTTCACTCCAACCCCCACATTTTGTTTTCCATGTACAGGGTTTTGTACACTCATGTTCATAGCAATGTATTCACAGTAGCCAAAGGGCTGAAACAACTGAAATGTTCCCAATGTATGAATGAATAAACAGAAATATAGAATATTATTTGGCCTTAAAATTAATAAGTTCTGACACATCCTACACTGTGAAGAGACTTCAAAAACATTTTGCTAATTGAAATAAGCCACATGCAAAAGTACAAATAATATATAATTTTATTTAGATGAGATTTCAGTTCAGTCACTCAGTCATGTCTGACTCTTTGTGACCCCATGGACTTCATTAGGCCAGGCTTCCCTGTCCCTCACCAACTCCTGGAGCTTACTCAAATTCATGTCTATCGAGTCGGTGATGCCATCCAACCATCTCATCCTCTGTCATCCCCTTCTCCTCCTGCCTTCAATCTTTCCCAGCATCAGGGTCTTTTTCAATTGAGTTAGCTCTTTGCATCAGATGACCAAAGTATTGGAGCTTCAGCTTCAGTGTCAGTCCTTCCAATGAATATTCAGGACTGATTTCCTTTAGGATTGATTGCTTTGATCTCCTTGTCCAAGGGGCTTTCAAGAGTCTTCTCCAACACCACAGTTCAAAAGCATCAACACTATAGAGCTCAGCTTTCTTTATAGTCCAACTCTCACATCTATCCATGACTACTGGAAAAACCAGAGCTTTGACTAGACAGACCATTGTTGGCAAAGTAATGATTCTGCTTTTTAATATGCTGTCTAGGTTGGTCATAGCTTTTCTTCCAAGGAGCAAATGTCTTTTAATTTCATGGCTGCAATCACCATCTGCAGTGATTTTGGAACCCAAAATATAAAGTCTGCCATGGTTTCGATTGTCTCCCCATCTATTTGCCATGAAGTGATGGGACCGGATGCCATGATCTTAGTTTTCTGAATGTTGAATTTTAAGCCAACTTTTTCACTCTCCTCTTTCACTTCATCAAGAGGCTCTTTAGTTCTTCTTCACTTTCTGCATCAGGGTGGAGTCATCTGCATATCTGAGATTGTTGATATTTCTCCTGGCAATCTTGATTCCAGCTTCTGCTTCTTCCAGCCCAGGATTTTGCATAATGTACTCTGCACAAAAGTTAAGAAATCAGGGTGACAATATACAGCCTTGATGTACTCCTTTCCCAATTTGGAACCAGTCTGTTGTTCCATGTCCAGTTCTAACTGTTGTTTCTTGACCTGCATACAGATTTCTCAGGAGGCAGGTCAAGATGGTATTCCCAGCTCTTGAAGAAGTTTCCACAGTTTGTTGTGATACATATAGTCAAAGGCTTTGGCATAGTCAATAAGGCAGAAGTAGATGTTTTTCTGGAACTCTCTTGCTTTTTTGATAATCCAACAGATGTTGGCAATTTGATCTCTGATTCCTCTGTCTTTTCTAAATCCAGCTTGAACATCTGAAGTTCATGGTTTACTTACTGTTGAAGCCTGGCTTAGATAATTTTGAGCATTACTTGGCTTTATGTGAGATGAGTGCAGTTGTGCGGTATGAACATTCTTTGGCATTGCCTTTCTTTGGGATTGGAATGAAAACTGACCTTTTCCAGTCCTCTGCCCACTGCTGAGTTTTCCAAATTCGTTGGCATATTGAGTGCAGCATTTTCACAACATCATCTTTTAAGATTTGAAATAGCTCCACTGGAATTCCATTACCTCCACTAGCTTTGTTCATAGTGATGCTTTCTAAGGCCCACTTGACTTTGCATTCCAGGATATTTGGCTCTAGGTGAGTGATCACACCATCGTGATTATCTGGGTTGTGAAGATCTTTTTTGTACAGTTCTTCTGTGTATTCTTGCCACCTCTTCTTAATATGTTATGCTCTGTGAGGGCCATACCATTTCTGTCCTTTATTGAGCCCATCTTTGCATGAAATGTTCCCTTGGCATCTCTAATTTTCTTGAAGAGATCTCTAGTCTTTCCCATTCTATTGCTTTCCTCTATTTCTTGGCATTGATCACTGAAGAAGGCTTTCTTTTCTCTCCTCGCTATTCTTTGGAACTCTGCATTCAAATGGGTATACTTTTCCTTTTCTCTTTTGCCTTTTGCTTCTATTCTCTTCATAGCTAGTTGTAAGGCCTCCTCAGACAACCATTTTGCTTTTTTTGCCTTTCTTTTTCTTTAGGATGGTTTTATCATTGCCTCCTGTACAATGCCATGAACCTCCACCCATAGTTCTTCAGGTACCCAATCTATCAGATCTAATCCCTTGAATCTCTTTGTCACTTCCACTGTATAATCCTAAGGGATTTGATTTAGGTCATACCTGAATGTCCTAGTGGTTTCCCCTACTTTCCTCAATTTAAGCCTGAATTTGGCCATGAAGACTTCATGATCTGAGCCACAGTTAACTCCTGGTCTTGTTTTTACTGACTGTATAGAGCTTCTCAATCTTTGACTGAAAAGAATATAATCAATCTGTTTTCAGTATTAACCATCGATGTCCATGTGTAGAGTCTTCTTTTGTGTTGTTGGAAGAGGGTGTTTGCTATGACCAGTGTGTTCTCTTGGCAAAACTCTGTTAGCGTTTGCCCTGCTTCATTTACATTTCAGTCCCTTATAATGAAAAGGATGTATTTTTTGGGTGTTAGTTCTAGAAAGTCTTATAGGTCTTCATAGAACCGTTCAACTTCAGTTTCTTCAGCATTACTGGTCAGGGCATAGGTTTGGATTACTGTGATACTGAATCATTTGCCTTGGAAATGAACAGAGATCATTCTTTCATTTTTTTTTTTTTTTTTAATTTATTTATTTATTTTTAATTTTTACTTTACAATTCTGTATTGGTTTTGGCAATTGTATCCAAGTACTGCATTTTGGACTCTTTCATTGACTATGATGGCTATGCCATTTCTTCTAAGGGATTCTTGCCCAAAGCAGTAAATATAATGGTCATTTGAGTAAATTCACCCATTCCAGATCATTTTAGTTTGCTGATTCCTAAATTATCGATGTTCACTCCTGCCATGTCCTGTTTGACCACTTCTAATTTACATTGATTCATGTACCTAATGTTCCAGGTTCCTGTGCAATATTGTTCTTTACAGCGTCGGACTTTGCTTCTATCACCAGTCACAACCACAGCTGGGTGCTGCTTTTGCTTTGGCTCCATCTCTTCTTTCTTTCTGGAGTTATTTCTCCAGTGTTCTCCAGTAGCATATTGGGCACCTAGTGAATAGGGCGTTCATCTTTCAGTGTCCTGTCCTATCTTTTTGCCTTTTCATGCTCTTCATGGGGCTCTCAAGGCAAGAATACTGAAGTGGTTTGCCATTCCCTTCTCCAGTGGACATCATTTTGTCAGAACTCTCCACCACGACATGTCCATCTTGGGTGGACCTACATGGCGTGTTTCATAGTTTCATTGAGTTAGACAAGGCTGTGGTCCGTGTGATCCATTTGATTAGTTTTCTGTGTCTGTTGTTTTTATTATCTCTGCCCTCTGATGGAGAAGGATAAGAGGCTTATGGAAGCTTCCTGAGAGGAGAGACTGACAGAGGGGGAAACTGGGTCTTGTTCTGATGGTACCTGGAGAATTCAAGTTCATGGAAAAATAATGTATAATAGTTATCTGGGACTGAGGAAAGGGGAGAATGAAGAGTTATTGTTGAGTGGGTATAACATTTCAGTTTGGAAATATCAAAAGTTCTTGAGATGGATGGTGATGATGGCTATATAGCAGCATCAGTGCATTATTTCCACATAACTGTACACTCAAAAGTGGTTCAAATGGTGAAATTTATGTTCTGTACCTTTTATTATAATCAGAAATCAAACTAAGATAAATAATAGCATGACCTGTCTGGTAAGTCACTCATACAAGATGAGCATTGCATTCAGCATTCAGTGCCTTAGGAATATGACATCTCACACATACCACAGTCCTACAAGGGAATATATCAGCCATGGTACAATCAAGAGATAGAAGTTATCCCAGCTACTTAGAATCAAAAAATGTAATATGAAAAATTGTTAGTCATAATATGGGGAACTGAAAGGAGAAAAGGGGATTTAAAAAAATAGTTTGATTGAGGTATCTCTCCTAGGCCAATGGCCAAAGGAAGGAAGTTAGAATTATTAAAGTGGAGAAGCTTGTGTTATAGGCTCCACAGAGCTGGGATCCAGGCCTTTGATTAGGTACCATTGACCAGCAGTGGATGGAATCTGTGAGAGTGTATGTAAGACTGTTTCTGAGAGTGTGGGGGAAACTGCAGTCAACTGTTGCTATGTGAACAAACTCTCCAGCCAGGGCAAGTAAGTGTTGCTGAGTTACACTAAAAGGAATAAGAACAAAATAGGATGGATTTTGTCTTTTCTTCCGTCTCTTTTCACGGTGCCTCCCTCCACCACCCCTACCTCTAGTTGTGCAGTTGCTCAGTCGTGTCCAACTGTTTCCAGCCTCATGGACTGCAGCATGCCAGTCTTCCCTGTCCTTCACTATCACCCGGAGTTTGCTCAAAATCAAGTTGGTGATGCCATCCAACCACCTCATCCTTTGTCACTCCCTTCTCCCACTGCTATCAATCTTTCTCAACATCAGAGTCTTTCCCAATGAGTGGCTCTTTGCATCAGGTGGCCAGAGTATTGGAGCTTCAGTTTCAGCATCAATCCTTCCAATGAACATTCAGGATTGATCTCCTTTAGGATTGACTGGTTTGATCTCCTTGCTGCCTGAGGGACCCTCAAGAATGTTCTCCAGACCCACAGTTCAAAAGCCTCAATTCTTCAGCACTCAGCCACATTTAAGGTCCAACTCTCATATCCATACATGACTACTGGAAAAACCATAGCTTTGACTAGACCAACCTTTGTCTGCAAAATGATGTCTCTGCTTTTTAATATGCTATCTAGGTTTTTCATAGCTTTTCTTCTAAGGAGCAAATGTCTTTTAATTTTGTGGCTGTAGTCACCATCCATGGTGATTTTGGAGACCAAGAAAATAAAAGCTGCCAATGTTTCCACTTTTTTTCCCATCTACTTGCCATGAAGTGATGGGACCAGATGCCACAATCTTAGTTTTTTAAATGTTGAGTTTTAGGCCAGCTTTTTCACTATCTTCTTTTACCCTCATCAAGAGGCACTTTAGTTCCTCTTTACTTTCTGCTATTAGAGTGGTGTCATCTGCATATCTGAGTTTGTTAATATTTCACCTGGCAAGCTTGATTCCAGCTTGAGCTTTATTCAGCCTGGCATTTCACATGATGTACTCTGCATGTAAGTTAATTAAGCAGGGTGACAATAGAAGGCAAAAAACTAACAAAACACATGTTTTGCACAATACAGAATAAAGGGATGAAACAGTTTAAGAACTAGTATAGTTTGTAACTTTATTCTTATTTTACAAATACTAAAACTAAGATCTGGAGAGACTTGATAGCTCCATAGGTAACACAGTCAGTTGATGGAAAAGTCAGTGTCTGAATTCAATATGAATTTAATGGAAAGTATGTCTTTCCCAATGCATGATCCCAATGCATGATCTTGCTTTGTTGATTAAGTTTTTCATTTATATTATTATTTTAAAAAATTCCATTCTTGAGAGCCTTCCAGGTGTCAAGCACTGTGCTTACTGCTAGAACAGCAAAGTCTAATATCAAATGGAAGAGTCCTAGCTTGTCAGATCAGGAATGCAGAAAGTAACTAGATGGTCATAGCCAAATGGCAAGTATAGAGTATGCTATGGCGGATGCCAGGGTAGTTTATCTAGAAAGGTCAGGGTAGATGCCAGGGAGAACAGCTTGACTTGGTGACACCACTGCTATTGTCCTCATTGCACACTGTGGCAATTGAGGGAAAGTGGGCACTTCTTTAGAAGATTGGTAGCATGATCACAGCTCTTTAAGTAATCCCAGTTCCTGTACGCTTCAAAGATGAAGCTGATTAACTTGGCACAGTGCAGGCGCCAATCTATGAAGCTTTGCTGCAAGAGTGGATGTTACTTCATTTGCCACAAGCCCGAGAGAGTTGACCTTTCTACAGAAATGGACAAGGATTAGAGGTCAGGGATTTTGTTTAAGTGGGACAACTTTGAAGTCCTTAAGTTTCAGGAGATGAAAAGAGGTGCTCAGAGGCCTATCTTCAGGGCCTTGCCTTTGATTCCTAGACAAGTATATAAGAAATAAGATCATTGTGTCAGAACACAAATTCTTATTTCCAGGAAATTCCAAAGAGACTGATTTCTCCCTATATTTTAAGGCAAAGCAAGAGAACTTAACCTTTTTCTATCCTCTGCTTATTTATAGTGCTGATTGACAACAATTCAAAGAACTGTCTCAATCATTTTTTTTCCTCTTTTTTCACTTTGATGTGTTAAAATGAAATGCTATTTACTTATTACTGGCTACATGAGATTCTTTGCCAAGACTTTTATATATGGGTGCGTGTATGCTAAGTCACTTCATTCCTGTCTGATTCTTTTCAACCCTGTGGACCATAGCATTCTAGGCTCCTCTGTCCAAGGGATTCACCAGGCAAAAATACTGGAGTGGGTTGCCAAGCCCTCCTCTAGGGCATCTTCTTGACCCAAGGATCGAACCTACATCTCTTGTGCCTCCTGCATCGGCAGGTGGGTTCTTTACCACTAGTGCCTCCTAGGAAGCCCAACTTTATATATATTAGCTCATTTATTCTCAACGTGCACTAAGAAAGAAAATAAGACTCAGAGAAAACAAGTAACTTCACCAAAGTCACACAGCTAAGAAAACCCAGGTCAAGCCTAACTAGTGGGATAAACTGTCTTTCACTGAAATGAATTGCTTTTCCTACCCTCAAGACAATTGTGAGTAGTTTGCCATCAAAATAATGCCATTTGAGGAATAAAAATATTCAGACACAGATATGTTTTCCATCAGTCTTTGCTTGTTCTTGAAGTTCCAATAATTTTAAATAATTCAGTCAGCACATACTTTGTGTCTATTGTCTATGTGGCTTTGTTCTTAGCATTAGAGGTGCCAAATAAAACAGTTAAATCCAATCCCTGTTATCATGAAGCTCACAGTCTAACTTACCAGTCATTTTGACCACAGAGCAAACTAGAGGGATGGATCCATGACTTGAATCCGACCTGCCACTGAAAAATAACCCTTTTGTTAGACTAAAAGGGTCAAACTTTAATGATAAAAGGAAAAGGTCTTAAATTTTTCCTTCGTCCTCATGGGCTTAGTTTCCTATCTCTCTATCCTGATACAATAGGAGACTAGGTGCAACTGTGGGCTTCCCAGGTGGCGCTAGTGGTAAAGAACCCACCTGCCGATGCAAGAGACGCAGGAGACGTGAGTTTGATCCTTAAGTCAGGAAGATCCCCTGGAGGAGGGCATGGCAACCCACTCCAGTGTTCTTGCCTGGAGAATCCCATGGACAGAGGATCCTGGCAGGCTATAGTCCATGGGGTCGCAAAGAGTTGGACACGACTGAAGCGAGTTAGCACTCATGCAGGAGCAGTTTTATTAGGGCAATCTTTTAGCCTAATGCTGAGGTGAAAGCATTTCGTTAACCCCATAGGAAGAACATATAAGAATTTATTTGTGCAGTTTATCTGGGAGAAGAAAAAGAAGAAAGCTTTTTAAAAATTGTTTATGGCATATTATCTCATCAGCAAAGGATAAATTATTTGAAGCAGCCACTACTTAACCAGGAATAAGGAATAAGGATGTGATAGTCTCAATGCCCTGTCTACCCTAGCAAAGAGGCACGCTGATGGCCCCCAGTTATAGACATCACAAGGATACTCTCACACTCTTTTCAATCTCCATTGTCCATATAAAGATTTCGAGATTCAAGGAAATTAAGAAATGACTCAAAGACCACAGGCCACACAGGATGAAACTCCATGTTTTCCACCCTGCAAAGCAGTGTTCCCTCCTTTACAACACTCCAACACAAAGGACCATTCCTCAGAACCCCCCTTGACACAGAAGATGCATTTATATAAACATTAAAAAGTAGTATCTGCAGAGTCCACACCAATCCATCTTTTAAATCTTGCTTTTCATGGTGTTATTATGGGAGCACGCTTCATGAAGAGCTCTCTGTAGATGCTATTACCCCGCACGGCGGCCTTGGAAAGTGGGCTGAAGAAGCTGTGAGTTTGTGCAACAGCACATGTTAACATGAGTTATAATATGTCAGGGGCCCTGTGTTAACGATCAGAGAACCTATTCAGCTCCTTTAAGGTTAATCAACTCAGCATTTGTGCCAGGTGTAATGTCTAATTAAAATGATGGACGGGTGGAGAATGCCTCCAGGCAGAGGGAGGAGATGGCACAAAGAGGGAGCACCCGTGCCATATTGGTTTGGAAAAATCAATAAGAGGAGCTCATTTTATCCCAGTGTTATCTGTGCATTTGCCATTCAGTGGGCTCATTTGAAAAAGTGCCAACTGGCTGATGAGTAGGCCCAGCAGTGCTGTGTTTTTCAGCACTTAAGGATGCTCTGGTTGGAGGAAGCTCAGCAGTGGCCCAGGATGTCTCTGGAGGGGACCAGGGAGAGGAAGTAGGGCCAAGGGAATCCAGGAAGGCATTTCAGGTTCCACTTTGGACCACTAACTCCGAGAGGTGGGCGAAAGCTAGTAAAAAGAGCTACCAAAAGACTGGGAGAATCTGAGTTTGAGCTCCAGCTCTGTCATTAAATAGATTCTTAACCTTAGGGAATTATTTTGAGCTCTCGACTTTACATCTGCAAATGTGCATAATCATAACATTAGCTGCTTTGTGAATACCTAAGATTGTTGCAAGGATTAGAAGAATTTTTAGTGTGAAAATTAGTTAATAATATACAGATTTTAAATATATATTTTAATACGTACATGTATTTCTTCCTACAATTCGGTATTTATTAACCTGTTTAATACACTTTGGGGGAAGTCTGCTACAGGGTCAGCACTATTCTAGCACTAGAGAAGCAAGAAGAAATAAACAAAGTGAGTGCTCCAATAAAGCAGAACGTCTAAAGGAGGATAAGGTATCTCACAGATACTGACTATGGTCCCTTTTTGTTTAGCCAAATCACTTTTTTTCCTTTTTCTTAGAAAAACCAACTCCAGGCAGGAACCCCCTGGAAAGGCATTTGCAAAGAGAATAGGCAGGCAATCAAGGTGTATGAAAGAAAGATTATTAGAAGCCAAAGCTTCCAAGGTAACTAGATCATCTTATTCAAACCACAACTGATGCAACTAGTGGCAAATGTGTGCCGCTGCAACACACGCCATGCTGCGCTGTTCATGCCGCTGCAGTCCTGTTCAACTCTTTGCTACCCCTTGCACTGTAGCCCTCCAGGCGCCTCTGCCCATGGGATTCTCCTGGCAAGAACACTGGAGTGGGTTGACCGCAGTGTGGAAGGATAGCTAAATAACAACGAACAGTAAGCCGAACTCAAAATGACCTAACTTTAATAGTGAACGTAGCAGCAGCTGTAGACTACAGCTGACCTGACACAATGATACCTCTTTCCAAAACTCTGGAGACTCTAGTTCTCCAGCTGTGCTCACGTGCACAGGAGACGTTCAACGTTGCCAGGGGCCACATGAGCAATTAGAGTCCTCTGCAAATTTCAGCTTGGTACTAGTTTTTAATTTACTAACATCAAATATTGGTGACCCCCATTGTACTTCTTAGATAATTCATAAATCAAAAACCTTGAAAAATATGAAATTGTTAACTCTTCCCCTTGACATAAAGAATGAAAATGACATTTTATTTTAGTTTACAACCCACCAGTACTTCTGTAGCCCACCAATGAGTTTTACCAACTAAGTTATCTGGGAAGCCTCCACCAATGTGTTGGGTACCATAATTTGACAGATATAGTAGAATGATAGATCATCATAATAGATAAATAGAATGATAGATATAATGTGATTATATACTTTTTTGGGAAATGGTTCTATAATCTTAATTTGAGCACTTCCTCATTGGAGATCATTAAATCATGGAATTATCTGTACCACTGCTAGAGAACCCTGAGAAGCTACAGTTTGTTGATCATTCTGTTTGTAATTTATATATACTTTCATTATGAGACTTTGATTAGAGGCCTATGATTTGTCAGTTATTTGCTATAGATTATTAGAGATAAACATTAATTAGGAAAATGCCTTCATTTGGCATATGGGGTCCGTGGAACAAAACTATTTCAAGTATCACATCGCAGACTCTCAACCTCTGTGTCTTAGAGTCTGTGTAATTGACATCTGACATTTAGGCACAAGGTAATAAACTGTGGGAAATTCTGAAAGAGATGGGAATCCCAGACCACCTGACCTGCCTCTTGAGAAACCTGTATGCAGGTCAGGAAGCAACAGTTAGAACTGGACTTGGAACAACAGACTGGTTCCAAGTAGGAAAAGGAGTACGTCAAGCCTGTATATTGTCACCCTGCTTATTTAACTTATATGCAGAGTACATCATGAGAAATGCTGGGCTGGAAGAAGCACAAGCTGGAATCAAGATTGTCGGGAGAAATATCAATAACCTCGGATATGCAGAAAGTGAAGAGGAACTGAAGAGCCTCTTGATGAAAGTGAAAGTGGAGAATGAAAAAGTTGGCTTAAAGCTCAACATTCAGAAAACGAAGATCATGGCATCCGGTCCCATCACTTCATGGGAAATAGATGGGGAAACAGTGTCAGACTTTCTTTTTGGGGGCTCCAAAATCACTGCAGATGGTGATTGCAGCCATGAAATTGCAAGACACTTACTCCTTGGAAGGAAAGTTATAACCAACCTAGATACCATATTGAAAAGCAGAGACATTACTTTGCCAACTAAGGTCCATCTACTCAAGGCTCTGGTTTTTCCAGTGGTCATGTATGGATGTGAGAGTTGGACTGTGAAGAAAGCTGAGTGCTGAAGAATTGATGCTTTTGAAGTGTGTTGTTGGAGAAGACTTTTGAGAGTCCCTTGGACTGCAAAGAGATACAACCAGTCCATTCTGAAGGAGATCAGCCCTGGGATTTCTTTGGAAGGAATGATGCTGAAGCTGAAACTCCAACACTTTGGCCACCTGATGTGAAGAGTTGACTCATTGCAAAAGACTCTGATGCTGGGAGGGATTGGGGGCAGGAAGAGAAGGGGCCACCAGAGGATGAGATGGCCGGATGGCATCACTGACTCGATGGACGTGGGTCTGAGTGAACTCTGGGAGTTGGTGATGGACAGGGAGGCCTGGCGGGCTGTGATTCATGGGATCGCAAAGAGTTGGATATGACTGAGAGACTGAACTGACTGACTGACTGCTAGTTAGAAGTGGATACTCACAAATAGGTTGTTCACAAAAGAAGCCACTTATAGAGTCCCTTGAAATTCATGGGTCCCAACAAATACCAGAGTAAGATTCCAGTCCTCTTTATTTTAACCTAAACTTTGCTCAGGGTTCCATGATACTGCAGTTACTGTATAAAGTTGGCAATTATTATGAAAAAAATAAAGAGAGAGAAGTGGCTCATTTCAAGAAAACATGTCATTAGTCTTAAATAGAAAGGACTAAAAGTCCAGAGAAAATGGTATAGACAAAGGTCAATATGTTCATTCTTAGGGAAAACAGATAAAACTACACAAGAGATACTAAGTTAATTTTAAAACATTTAAAAAAAATCTTTTTTGTGTGATGGTTTTATATGGGAAGAAAGTAGAACCCAGCATGATTATACATGGAATGAACAAGCAGAATTTAATCAGAGGATGTGTACCTTTCTCCTTCTGCACCTTGAACCTTGCTGACTTTAAATGCTTTTTTAAGAAACAAATGTTTTAAACATTGAAAAATGTCTGTAAGAATGATCTTTAGTAAAGTGGCAGAATCCAACCAACTGGCCATTAGTTGCTAAAGCTCTGAACATATTGGATAGCGCCTATTATGAGATAAGGTGGAAGGGAAACACACATAAAAGTTGACTAAGCATTTCTTAAATATCTAACTGAATGCCATTTTCTTTGATGCTACAATCCTTAAGCAGTTAAGTATATTATCTAGGTGGGTTTTAAGAAAAAGTATAAAAACAGAGAAGGAACAAAAGAAGTAAAAGGAGGTAGGGAACAACAACCATCATCATTACTATAAAAAAATAAAATCATTGAAACGAAATGATAAGCTTTATCAAGTGTCCACTGTGTGTCAAGCACTAAAATAGTATTTTACCAATGTTATCTCAACTGATTCTCAAGATGCTGCCTTTAGAGTGAGGGATGCTACCCCGTGAGAAACGCTGGACTGGAAGAAACACAAGCTGGAATCAAGATTGCCGGGAGAAATATCAATCACCTCAGATATGCAGATGACACCACCCTTATGGCAGAAAGTGAAGAGGAGCTAAAAAGCCTCTTGATGAACGTGAAAGAGGAGAGCGAAAAAGTTGGCTTAAAGCTCAACATTCATAAAACAAAGATCATGGCATCTGGTCCCATCACTTTATGGGAAATAGATGGGGAAACAGTAGAAACAGTGTCAGACTTTATTTTGGGGGGCTCCAAAATCACGGCAGATGGTGACTGCAGCCATGAAATTATAAGACGCTTACTCCTTGGAAGGAGAATTATGACCAACCTAGATAGCATATTGAAAAGCAGAGACATTACTTTGCCGACTAAGGTCCGTCTAGTCAAGGCTATGGTTTTTCCTGTGGTCATGTATGGATCTGAGAGTTGGACTGTGAAGAAGGCTGAGCGCCAAAGAATTGATGCTTTTGAACTGTGATGTTGGAGAAGACTCTTGAGAGTCCCTTGGACTGCAAGGAGATCCAACCAGTCCATTCTAAAGGAGATCAACCCTGGGATTTCCTTGGAAGAAATGATGCTAAAGCTGAAGCTCCAGTACTTTGGCCACCTGATACAAACAGTTGACTCATTGGAAAAGACTCGATGCTAGGAGGGATTGGAGGCAGGAGGAGAAAGGGAAGACCGATGATGAGATGGCTGGATGGCATCACGGACTCGATGGACATGAGTCTGAGTGAACTCCGGGAGATGGTGATGGATAGGGAGGCCTGGCGTGCTGCGATTCATGGGGTTGCAAAGAGTTGGACACGACTGAGCGACTGAACTGAACTGAACTGATGCTACCCTGTATAGATGAGGGCTTACATGGTCCCATGTGTCTAGTATGGTATCATGGCAAGGAATGTCGCAACATTTGGAAATGTAAATTGAAAATTGGAAAGATGCCATAGCATCTGTTAACCTCTGAATGTTCTGTGAAAATGAAATAGCAACGTAAACCTCTGTATTGAAATATCTTGGCTTCTGAATAATCCTAAACTGTACAGTGGATATCAGAACGTTAGAACTGAGGTTCTTTGACCTCATTCTAAATGTTTGAGATGTCTTCACTTATCTTAAATGATCTATCTTAATTTTATCATGAAATTACCTTCTGTTCTTAAATAAATGCATGCCACTGTATACAATCCATAGTATGTTTGCAATGGAATACAATCCATTGCATATTTGCAATGGAATCATTGCAAACATACAAAAGATGAAATGTGCTCTATTACATAACAATAGCAAAAGACCCCTTGAACTTTCTGAATTAATGTAACTGGAAAAGACTCAAAGAAAGATAAGCTGAGGCCCAAATCTGTGGTGTCATTAAGAGTCATGTTTCCAACTTCCCAAAAAGGGAGGAGGAGAGAGCATTAGCATCCTGACATCAAACAAACTTAATTGTTATTTTATCATATTGCCCATGAACTATGCAATTTGGGGCTTTTTTATACCACTACTTTGAAAACACTATATCTTAATTTTTAAACTGGAATAAATCATAGCTGACCTGGTGTGTCTCTGAAAGAATCAAATGAAGTGAAAGATATACCAAAGACTTCTGTTAGCAGGAAAACTGTTGAGCTTGTACAGCCAGGTTTTGTTCAATGCCCTGGAAAAGTCCAAGCAAAGAGTCAAAAATGACAAGGTACCATCACTGCCTTCAATATCTTAGCAGCTAAGATTAACAGTAATAACAATAAATTAGAAGGCGGCTGTAATAACTTGTGAATTTTGTGAGTGAAGAGAAGGCAATGATTAACATTAACAGGTATATCAGAGGTGGCTTCAGATAAAATACATCATCTTGATGTGGCCAAGGTTGAAAACTAAGGAGGAGCCCAGTTTAGATCTGTGAGTCATTCGTAGCTAAAGAACAAAAGCAAGATATCAAGAGTGCGCACTCTCACAGAATTAGCCAAGACTCCCCCTTTGCTTGTGAAGATTTGATTATGATACATGGCACAATTATGACATGACTGGGAAAGTACATGGCATTTTACAAATTTGAGATTAGATTGAAATTAATGAGGCACTACCTTTTCATTCTGGGGTCATCCTGGCCCTGGGACCTACTAATAAGGACATGGTGTTTAGAAGTGATCATGGAGAGGATCTGTGTACTCTTGCCACTCTGTTTTCAAAATTAGAGAAAATAGCATCATTTCTGATTGTACTTTATCTGAGGCAAAAGTCAGGGCAGTGAATAGAGAAGCAACATCTTTGCTTCTAATTGTACATTTCTTTTTGTTAATGCTTCAAAGCGAATGACATGAAAAGTCCTCTTTAATGGTGATGAGCAGATTTTTCTATTTGAAGGTGATGACCACATGCATCCATAGCAAGATTATTCTTTATTTATGCTCAGCTGAGTTCTGCAGATAGAGAAATTGGCTAATTATCCACAAATTTTCATTCTTTATCTCCATAGAACTTTAATGAACAAGAATTGCCATTTAGTCACTCATATTTCTGAAAAGGGAGCAACCTCTCCCTTTGGTGATCTCTCTCTCTCTCTCTGAAGTTCTCAGACTCAGCAGTATAAGGAGAAATAAAATTCTGGCTGGTCCTCTTTTCATCGTTCATCAGTTGTCTCTACTATGTCCCTAACCACAATCTTCTAAGTCAGACTTCTTGCCCTGAATTAGAAAGATGAAGCAGAAATATTTTGAAGTTTTTCTTTGTTGTATTGTCTACAAAGACCTGGCTTAGATGTAACTGGGAAATACTCCACAAAAAGTAATCAAATCAGCAAATACCCATTGAGGAGAGCTATTACAAGGCAAAGAGCTTGACAAAATACCCCTTCATTAATTTCTGTCCTGAATTTTAAAGACCTTAGAAGCATTTGGCATAGGAATGCAACTTCTTTGCTGCTAAATGATCATTAACATTACCAGTCACAAGAGTTTATTATTGAACTGAAATGTTTTTTCAGTCTACGTCTTCATTTCAACTGCTGCTATCTTGATGCAGGCCCATATTATCTGGCCCAGATAATATTACTTCTATCTGGCCTCCCTGTCCCTGGTAGTTCTCCTTAAATCCTGGCCGAAATATTTATTTTTAAGTGCAAACTTTATTTTTCCCTATTCTACACCAACAACTGTTCAGTGGTTTCCTTGTTTCTGTTCAGTTGCTATGTCGTGTCCAACATTTTGCAACCCCATAGAATGCAGCATTCCAGGCTTCCCGGTCCTTTACCATCTCCCAGAGTTTTCTCAAAATCATGTCCATTGAGTCAGTGATGCCATCCAACCATCTCATCCTCTGTCTCCCCCTTCTCCTCCATCCAATCTTCCAGCATCTGGGTCTTGTCCAATGAGTTGGCTCCTCACATCAAGTGGCCAAAGTGTTGGAGCTTTAGCTTCAACACTAGTCCTTTCAATGAATATTCAGGGTTGATTTAACTTAGGATTGACTGACATGGTTTCCTTGCTGTCCAACATACTCTCAAGAGTCTTTTCTAGAACTACAGTTCAAAAGCATCAATTTTTCAGTGCTCAGCTTTCTTTATTATCCAGCTCTCATATCCATGCATGATTACTGGAAAAAGCATAGCTTTGGCTATGTGGAACTTTGTCAGCAAAGTGGTATCTCTGCTTTGTAATACACTGTCCAGGTTTCTCATACTTTTCTTCCAAGGAACAAGCATCTTTTAATTTCATGGCTGCAGTCACCATCCACAGTGATGTTTGAGCCCAAGAAAATAAAGTCTGTCACTCTTTCCATTTATTGCCCATCGTTTTGCCATGAAGTGATGGGACCAGATGCCACGATCTTAGTTTTTTGAATGTTGAGTTTTAAGGCAGCTTTTTTTACTCTCCTCTTTCACTTTCATCAAGAAGCCTTTTAGTTCCTCTTCACTTTCTGCCATTCGAGTGATATCATATGTGTATCTGAGGTTGTTGATATTTCTCCCAGCAATCTTGGTTGGGATTCAGCCTTGATATACTCCGTTCCCAATTTTGAACCAGGCTGTTGTTCTATGTCTGATACTAACTCTTGCTTCTGGCCCTGCATACAGGTTTCTCTAGGAGGCAGGTAAAGTGGTCTGGCATTCCCATTTCTTTAAGAATTTTCCACAGTTTGTTGTGATCCACATAGTCAAAGGCTTCAGTCTAGTTAATGAAGGGGAAGTAGATTTTCTTTTCTGGAATTCTCTTGCTTTTTCTGTGATCTAATGGATGTTGGCAATTTGATCTCTGGTTCTGCCTTTTCTAAATCCAGCTTGTACACCTGGAATTTCTCAGTTCATGTACTATTGAAGCCTAGCTTAAAGGATTTTGAGCATTACATTGCTAGATGTGAAATGAGCACAATTGTGCAGGAGTTTGAACATCCTTTCACATTGCCCTTCTGTGGAATTAGAAAGAAAACTGAATTTTCCAGTCCTTTAGCCATTTCTGAGATTTCCAAATTTACTAGCATAGTGAGTGCAGCACAGCAACAGCATCATCTTTTAGGATTTGAAATAGCTCATATGGAATTCCATCACCTCCACTAGCTTTGCTCATAGTAATGCTTCCAAGGCAGAGGAACCAGAGACAAAATTGTCAACATCTGCTAGATAACTAAAAAAGCAAGAGAGTTCCAGAAAAACATCTATTTCTGCTTTATTGACTATGCCAAAGCCTTTGACTGTGTGGATCACAAGAAACTGTGGAAAATTCTGAAAGAGATGGGAATACCAGACCACCTGACCTGCCTCTTGAGAAATCTGTATGCAGATCAGGAAGCAACAGCTAGAAGTGAACATGGAACAACAGACTGGTTCCAAATAGGAAAAGGAGTACGTCAAGGCTATATATTGTCACCCTGCCTATTTAACTTATATGCAGAGTACATCATGAGAAACACTGGGCTGGAAGAAGCAAAAGGTGGAATCAAGATTGCCAGGAGAAATATCAATCACCTCAGATATGCAGATGACACCACCCTTATGGCAGAAAGTGAAGAGGAACTAAAAAGCCTCTTGATGAAAGTGAAAGTGGAGAGGGAAAAATTTGGTTTAAAGCTCAACATTGAGAAAGCGAAGATCATGGCATCTGGTCCCATCACTTCATGGGAAATAGATGGGGAAACAGTGGAAACAGTGTCAGACTTTATTTTTTTGGGCTCCAAAATCACTGCAGATGGTGACTGCAGCCATGAAATTACAAGACGCTTACTCCTTGGAAGAAAAGTTATGACCAACCTAGATAGCATATTGAAAAGCAGAGACATTACTTTGCCAACTAAGATCCTTCTAGTCAAGGCTATTGTTTTTCCAGTAGTCATGTATGGATGTGAGAGTGGACTGTGAAGAAGGCTGAATGCCGAAGAATTGATGCTTTTGAACTGTGATGTTGGAGAAGACTCTTGAGAGTCCCTTAGACTGCAAGGAGATCCAACCAGTCCATTCTAAAGGAGATCAACCCTGGGATTTCTTTGGAAGGACTGATGCTGAAGCTGAAACTCCAGTACTTTGGCCACCTCATGCGAAGAGTTGACTCATTGGAAAAGATTCTGATGCTGGGAGGGATTGGAGGCAGGAGGAGAAGGGGACGACAGAGGATGAAATGGCTGGATGGCATCACTGACTCGATGGACGTGAGTCTGAGTGAACTGCGGGAATTGGTGATTGACAGGGAGGCCTGGCGTGCTGCAATTTATGGGGTCTCAAAGAGTTGGACATGACTGAGTGACTGAACTGAACTGAACGGTGTAAAAGTGTTCCCCTTTCTTCACATCCTTTCCCTGATCATTGCAGCCCTCACTCTTTGCAGAGCTCTGTCCTGAGTAGGTTGGATTGGAGCGTTTGCTCTGCTCAGGCTGGGTCCCATACTGAATTGGTCATAGGGAAGAGGGCAGCCACTGGAGCGGTACTCTGTCCACCTCTCCTCCCTGCCTTGTTCTCCTCATGAGTGGAACCCAGGCTTCCCACAGCCCTCCCTTAGTCCCAGCAGCCCTCCTTGAATTCCCGGTATTGGATCCCAGGCCTGGGGCACCCAGGATGTGGCTTGAACCTCTCATTCCCCAGGGCAAACCTCCAACCGTGTAATCTCCCCTTTCCCCTGAGACTCTTCCCAGGGGCATAGGTCCTTACCTATCACTTCTCTTATGTTCCTGTCAAATTGTGTGTGTACTTTTCTTATGGACTTGATTGTAGAGGAGTCTTTCTTTCAGGTTCTAGTAAGTTTTCAGTGAGACTTTTACACAATTGGATACATTTGGGGTGTGTTTTTCATGGAGAAGATGAGTACCATATCCTCCTACTCTGCCATCTTCATTAGTCTATAATGTTATTTTTAATAACCAGTCATATAGAAGGATCAAATCAATATGATGAAATTCCCACAAAATTAAAAATAAATTAATCATGCTTAAGGAAAAATCTTGTTTCACTTTTAATATTTAATTTCTTTCTAATGAAATACTGGTACATGTAAAGAGGTTTTGATTATATGTATATTTAAAATGTGACCATCATTCTAACTAAACTTTTTAGTTCAATATGATTATACTTGCAGAATATAATTGAATTGGATAATTCAGTTTTACTTTGCCTGTTTTTTTTTTTCTTAAATGTCAAAACTCCCTGTTTTCTATAGCAGGACTTTGCATAAACATGATGATAAGATAAAGGGATTAGAATAGTATGGGGATGTTTGATTATATGAGGCTGTGCTTAGCTGCTCAGTTGTGTCCAACTCTTTGTGACCCCATGGGCTGTAGCCCACCAGGCTCCTCTGTCCATTGGGATTCTCCAGGCAAGAATACTGGAGCGGGTTGCCATGCTCTCCTCAGGGGATCTTCCCAACCCAGGGATCAAACCCAGGTCTCCCGCATTGCAGGCGGATTGTTTACAGTCTGAGCCACCATATGATGAACATATAAGTGATCCAGAAGATATTTATCATTAAATTAAACATTTTGTTCAAATATTTTTAAAATGGATTCTCATAGATAAGTCATATAACTTCGTGAAAGAGTTGATAGTTTCATTTCCCAGTAAAGTCCCAGATCTCTATCCAACCCACATTCTTGTCCTCTCTATACTGTTTCCCATATAAGCCTTGGTATCTCTGCTGAGCCTTATTTTTCTGTCTCAAATGTTCTCCTACACATCTCACACCCCTCATCAGTCTCTCAAAGAGTTGGAAGAATATTCCAAACCTCTATGCAAACATTCTGGACAAATTCATCCCTTCTTCTATATATTTCTCTATTTCAAAAAATATCCACTCAAAAGGCTTTTTGTTTCTTGAAGGGTCCTCTTTGTTCCCTCCCCACCTGCCTCCCAGCTCCCACCTGTACTTCAGAATTCAAGTTCCTCCAAGTTAAAGTGCAGTAACCAGCACAGGCCCAGCATTAAGTCAGGAGCCATTAATTAGAGAGAAATACAATGGAATTAGATAGGATGAGATGGGATTTGATAAGATGAGATGAAAGAGTTATTAATCCAATCCAATGTCATGGGCTTTGAATGTCATCAAATATTAAGACTACTTATGAGTTTGGGAGACAGGGCATCTATAAGATAGAAAAAATAAGAAGCAGCAGAAACTGAAGGAAGCATATGAAAATGTCTAAATGAGCAGCATGGATGGTAAGTACAGAAGGGATTCATAGAAATGAGGAATGACATGGATAGATGCAGTAATAAAAATTTTCCCAAGAATGGGTCATGAAAAAAGGATCAAATATAGACAAAAAAAGAGATAGAAATAGGACTTTAGACAGTGGATACTGTGTAGTCGGAAGAGGGGATGATGCCTAGACAGTTCTGAGTGGCAATGAATTGATCAGCCAGCTTGGAAATAATATATAAAGTTGGGGTGGGGAGGATCTTGGAAAGTTAATTAAAAACACTTGAGAGGATTCTAGTTGGAAACTAAAGTGAAGATTCAAAAAGGCTGTTTTTTGCTTTTTTTTTTTTTTTAGTTATCCAGGATGCCACATTAAATATAGAGTTAACTTTTTAATCTACTGGCTTTCAAAGTAGTTAAAGACTTAAAGCCCTTTTTGAAGATATAATAAAATCTCACTGATGATACACACCCTTATCCTAAACAGATCAGCTCCTATTATCTTTTCATCATAGCACTGATTATAAATATAATTACATAATGGTTAGTACATTTCTCTGACCCCCGTTATAAAGAAACTCTGAGAGGAAAAGACCCATCACTTTATCTTGGTCAAAACTCTGTCCTTAATATTCCACATAGTACCTGTCATTGAGTAAATACTTAATACATAGTGCTTCAAGCTGAAAGTAGGTTGACTCTGGTTGATATTGAACTCAAAAACTGCAGCCACTGATTCATGTTGAGGTTTGACAGAAAACAGCAATATTCTGCAAAGCAATTATCCTTCAATAAAAAAATAAATTAATTTTAAAAAAGCAGAAAAAAAATGCTTTTAAAAAAGCCCATTGCCCACAAACCTGTAAGTGTCACAAATATTGGGGACAAACAGTTCAATGAGTGAATAAAATGATTTGTGAAAAAAAAAAAAAACTGTAGCCACTAATCCCCATTTTCTTTCTCTACTGGCTCCCAGAGTGGCTTAGCACAGTGTCCAATGTTGGACAGAGTATCTTTTGGGGAAAAGAAAGCCTGTGTTCTCAGTTTTCTCATTTTTCATTGGCAAAGTGAAGAAGATACTGAGCAACCAGCAAAACCGAGAATGAACTGTGAATAATATGAGATTCCCTGGTGACTCAGTGGTAGAGAACCCGCATGCCAATACAGGATAAGATACAGGTTTGATCCCCAGGTCAGGAAGATCTCCTGGAGAAGGAAATGTCAAACCCACTACAGTATTCTTGCCTTTGAAATCTCATTGACAGAGGAGCCTGGTGGGCTACAGTCCATGGGGTCACAAGAGTCATGCCTGACTTAGCAACTAAACAACAACAGCAAGAGTAATGTAAGGTTTTAAAGTCTGAAAACTGTTACCAACCTTTACCATACACAGAAACGCAGAATGTGGCCATCGTCCAAACACACCTGCAAAAGCTGGTCTATAATCTTGAACTTAACTGGTCTGAGTCAAAGGTAATTGCTGAAATATTCATTAAAAACGTTAATGGTCTCTCCTGTGGACTCTGGTTCGATAAAACCAGTCAAGGCTAGATATGTTCAAAACAAATCAGCCCCATACCACCAAATACTACTTAAAGTTCCCTTTTCGAAAGTCTTATCTCCATTTCCCATAGATCTCCTCAGCCCAACAAGTTTCAGAGAAATATGTTCCATTCCATACGTCTTTATTTGCAGGTCTTTGAGAGAAATTATACATATGCCCGACACGTTTAAGTTGGGAGCGCAACTAGAGATAGTTTGAAACTGCTTATTCTGGAATCTCCAAATTGTGGGCATGTGCAGGGGTTAGAATGGCACTAAGATTGTGGAGAGAAAGGACACAAAGCATTAGAAAGACAGAGTTTATTTTTAAAGAATTAAAAGCAACTATTCTAAGTATCCTCCTCTGTTGCTTTTGTTTGAATAGATGCTGCAATTAAGGAAGATGCTACATAACCCAGCCTTGAAAATCCCCAGGTGCTGCATTAGACAAACCTGAGTCCCAAATCTGGCTTCAACACTTCCTGTGTATATTCTTATACAAGGGACTCAGTCCTCTAAGTAGCAGTTGTCTTATAGGCAAAAATGTGGGTATTATTAATGCCCCCTCCCAGGGTTGTCATGAGGATTAAATCAAGCAGTTCCTTCCCTACAGTTGTTAGAGGTTTGCATAGAAATTTGAGAATGTTGCACTGCTATGTGGTCAGGTCCCAGAACTTCCCAATTTATGCTCTTGAAAATTATACTTCCTGGTCATGCACTGGATATCAGTGTTTATATTAATATATGGGAATTATATACCACTTTATTAGATAAGTAGCATGCCATCTCCTTCTTCTGCCCCATCAAGGGAGGGTGGCAGAATGATTAAGGGCTTAGACCTTGGATGCAGAATGCATCATTTTCAACCCTGGCTCCACTACTTACTGTATGTATCATGTTGGGCAAGTTAAATAATCCCTCTGACCTCCTCTGTTTAACCATGTATAAAATGAATGCAATAGTGACTCCCTCACGGTAGGGTTTTAGTAAAGTTTAAATGTTATTACACACAAATGCTTAGAGAAGTCTCTGGCACAAGGAACACAATGTATGTATTAAATATTACTGCTAACAATTTTCTTATTTTATTGCTTAATAACACAGATTATAAAATATATCTGTCAGTATATCTAAATATGTCTTAAGTTCATTGATTACATATATCATGTCATTTATCATCCTCATCAACTATTAAATGTGGGAGATATTTTTCCTCTTATAGAGTTGAGAAAATTAAGGTTCACACTTATAATCAACCTGTCAAGATCCCACATAATTAGTATGTGGCAGAGATGGGGATTAAGTAACTGATCTGAGTAACTCCAGACTTCACACCAATAACCCACGAAAGAGCACGGAATATTGTGTACATTTGCAGGTCACATGAGAAGGCTTTTCTATACTACATTCCTGACCCTCCTTCAGTTGTGTTGGGGAATAAAAGAAGCATTACTTAATGATCCTATATGTTTGCATATGTTTCTGTCTGTATCACAGTCTGTGACTCACAGCAGACTCTCAAATGCCAGACCTATAAGGGAAATATCTCTAATTGTAGTTATACTTTGTGGGATATTTATGACATTCCAGGCTCTGTAGTTAGTATTTTACATCCTTTCTCTCATCTGTTCCACAAGATGATTCTGCAAGATGGGTACAATTAGTCCATTTTAACAGGTAAAATTCCAGAACTTAAATGTTTTTTCCCAGACATACCAGCCCAGCTGATATGTAGCAGAATTGGGATTTAAATAAATCTAGTGACCTAACACTTGACTCTATATTTCACTCTGAGGAGACTGAGAATATCAAGCCTGACATTGGAACTTTAGTCTGCTTCATCAAAGATTCAGGAGAAAATATAAAACTCAACATACGAGCAGGTGGGTGATCAAATTGGGTATCGTGTTTCACTCTCTCTCTCTCCTTCCCACCTCCCTCTCTCCTTCTCTTTCTGTCTCTCTTGCTGACTCCAGCTTGCCTTGGACAAAATAGAAATAATTAAGTGTCAATAACTAAAGTTTATTCCTGGCAAACAGCTGATGAGTATTTTCAGAGGCTCCTGTTTTTTGACCTTTACTGCCCTAGACAATGATGGAATCTTGTTGAAAGCTCTTTAAGCTGAAATTAATTTATGCTCGACAGTGATTAAAAGAGAAAGTGAGAAGGGGATGGAAATTAACAAATCCATCTTTATTGCTGAGATCCCATTATGATTATAAGGAGAGGGAAAAATCAACGTGGCGGGTGCCAGCTGCAATCTGGTAAGGAGTTTAAACAGCCCGTCCCGCTTGGAAAATGTCCTTGGGTGGACAGATTTATCTGTCGCTGAGGCTATCAGAGATAGGGGCTTATTTATCAAAGACTGGAATGCTGAGGTCCTTGGGCTAGCCTTTGGAATAAGTTTCCAGAGAGACAGCTTCCAGAGGGACAGTCGAGGAATCTTGACAGATGATGCCTCTTAAAAAGCTGATTCTGCAGGTGCTTTCAAGAACAGATGTGGCTGAATCGCCATGTTCTGGGTTCCTGTCGGGCCATTCCTTTGGCATATGCCTTTAAGTACTGATATAATCATACCTTCAATTCATCACATGCTCCCTGGGAGTGATCTGAGTTCAGGGACCTTGTTTGGGACCTTTACATTTTTATCCAAATAGCTCTTTGGACAGTGAATCATAATGTGAAGACTAAACAAACACGGAGGATGTTACCACCATTTACCCATTCAGTTTTCAAAAATACTATGTGCTAAGCCCCCTCTGTATGCCATGCTCAGTATCAGGCAACAAAGCTATTTTAAAATTTTACTTTATTGAAATATAGTTGATTTATAATGTTGTGTTAATTCCTACTGCACAGCAAAGTGATTTAGATGTACATATATATTAATATGTGTATGGTGCTGCTGCTAAGTCGCTTCAGTTGTGTCCGACTCTGTGCGACCCCATAGATGGCAGCTCACCAGGCTCCCCGTTCCTGGGATTCTCCAGGCAAGAACACTGGAGTGGGTTGCCATTTTCTTCTCCAATGCATGAAAGTGAAAAGCGAAAGTGAAGTCGCTCAGCCGTATCCGACATATATATATATATTTTTTTAATATTCTTTTCCATTATGTTTTATCACAAGGTATTGACTATTGTTTCCTGTGCTATACCATAAGACCTTGTTGCTTATCAATCCTGTATATAATAGTTTGCACCTGCAAATCCTAAACTCCGAATCCATCCCTCCTCCATCCTCCAACTTGGCAACTACAAGACTGTTCTGTATGTGAATATGTTTCTGTTCTGTAGATAGTTCATTTCTATCATATTTTAGATTCCACATATGAATGACATCATATTGTAATATTTTTTCTCTTTCTGACTTACTTCAGTTAGTATGATAATCTCTAGGTCTATCCATGTTGCTGAAAATGTCATTATCTCATTCTTTTTTATGTTGAATAGTATTCCATTGTATTTTTATGCCATGTCTTCTTTATCCATCCAGGATAAAGATTTTAGGCAACACAGTACCTTTCTCCTTCTCAAACCAACCAGAATGAGGCTTGTTTCCTCTTAAGATTAAAATCAGAATTCTCCCAAAGACCATCTTATTCTCATAGCATTTCAAGAGAACTAATATGTGCTGAGAACTTTCTCTATGCCAAATATTTGACCACATAATATCTCATTTAATGCTGGAATAAATGAGAGTGAGTATTCCTTTTTTCCTGATTTTAGAGATAGATTAATAGAGGCTTGGCGAGGTAAAGTAACTTCCCCAAGGGCACAAAGAGAGTAGAAAGGAAGCTAGAAAATCTATCTTCAGACCTGATTATACACCAAAGGCTGGGCTCTTCTCCACTGTTCTCATCACATAAGTGCTATGATGGTGAAGGAGGAGCATGTATCTGAGTAGAAACCTGAGTGTAGGCTTTGCTCAGCCTATTACTGGCTTTGTGACCTTGGGAAAGTCATTGCATCTCCCATGGAATGACCTTTCTGTCTGCAGATGAGGGGATGATTCCCTGCCCTCCCTGTTTCACAAGTTAATCTGAGGTTCAGAGGAGACAATGTATGCAAAAAATGATTTGCAAATGTAAGCTATTATCATTATGTAGTCCAGCTTCTGCTAATACATGAATCTTCTCCATAATTGGGCTTAATGTATCTCATAATCATTTATATTTAAAAAGAATGAAACTGACAATGTTATAGCGCCTCATGTGAAAGTGTAACCAAGAGGACAGATGTGTAAGCTGTGACTCCTCCAATTTGCTTTAATTATCATTGGACATATACTCAGAGGGAAAACTGCTTTATTTCAAAGCAGGCAAAACACAGTTAAAGACAAACATAATAAAATTCAGGTTTGGTTCTTACTGTACTCTCAGGGAAATCAGTATTGATAAAAAGAGAAAATTGACAGCTTGCTCAGTCCTTGAGGGGAAAGTTGTGTCACTGTGATCATGTGCAAAGTTCAGTGGTTGCCTCAGAGGAAAGTTTTGGAGACAAGGGTTGGGATATGAAATTCAATGTCTTAGCTTACCAATGCCTTAAGTGAAGACTTTTTACATATTTGGACCTCACCTTGAAATAATTCCTACTCTTACCTGTTCCCCTCCCTTCAAAATACAAATCTTGGAATTGAAATTGCCAGAAATTATTGTAATTCTCACCTAATTTAAAAGAGAAGGGGGCAAACAATTGACCCCTTGACTCAAAAGCCAAGCTCTTCTGGAGCTGTTCATGTGTAATGTAGAAAACAAGAACTATACTGCACAAGACATTATAGGAATGCAGAATGATTCTTCTTACAAGTAAGCATGGCTCAAAGTTATGAACTCTGAATCAGAGTAGCAACTCCCTCCTTCCTTAGAGAGATGTTGGTGAATAAGAGAAAGTGACCATAGGCTGAAGTTACATGGTTTAAGAACTGTGGTGAAATGTTTGCTTCTCTGTAACGTTTGAGGGTTTTCATACCTGGTGAAACACTTTCAGTGAGTCTACATTGACCAGAGCAAGATTTCCCATGCTTTGCTCCACAGAGCGTGAACTTCACAAATTCTAATTGTTACTGGAAAAGAATTCTATGGGGGAAAAATGTGTCTGCAGAGCACTGAGTCAGAGTTTACCAGATTTCTTTATTGCAGGAATTTCACAGAGCCCTTGATATACTGGTATAAATTATGAGTGTCTAAGAGGGGATGTAATATAAAGGATATTCAGACATGTCTACCTACTCCAGTATTCTTGCCCAGAGAATCCCATGGATGGAGAAGCCTGGTGGGCTACAGTCCACGGGTTGCAAAGAGTCAGACACGACGGAGCAACCTCACTTCAACAACAATAGAAAAAGGTAATTTAGGGTGGAACATTTTTATGATGAGTGTTATAGCAAAGGCACTTTTGAGAATGCCAATTTAAAACATAAGGTCTCAAGCTAGGTATACTTCCTTCATTACTAACATGATACCTCAACGGTTGATTTCTTGTGCATGAAAATCCTTGTTTGGTGGGCTCTCCCAGGGAGATTACCAATAGTCTGTGAGCTCAAGGAATCAAGTTCTTCTATCCAGTGGCTCTACTATCTCAAAGACCTTCACTTCTAGCCTAGGAGAGAGAGACACCATGGCTAAGAGAAGCACCGGAGCCGTCTCATGAATGGGTCTGGAACGGGCACGTGTCACTTCTCTCCATAGCCCACTGGCCAGAACGCTGTCGTGTTGTTCTACCCAGACACAAAGAGAGCTGGGAAATGTGGTCTTTCTTCACGCTCAGGAGAAAAGGTAAACACGTGTGCCACTATCTCATCCATGCTAGCCACTTTGAAGTTCTCTGTTCTTTGTCCCCAGAAATCACTTGTCGTGCTGTAACTCAACATAATTTTATGTTCTATCAAGCTTTTAGATCCTTGAAGTTCAGTGTTGTTGATTTTGTAGTTTTTACCTCTTTCTTAATCTCTCTTTCTTTCTTTCTTTCCTTTCCTGTGTCTGAAAGGGAATCCCATCCACCCTAAAATGCTCCAGTATAATGTCACTTCTTCCATAATGTTCTGTCTGGTCTGTTCCAGAAAGCAGTATTCTCTCCTTCGTGTGTAATATGCTCACTCTATTATCTATCAGATACTGATTAGTCTGTACTGGAGACTCTTCATTCGTATATAATCTGGGGGACGTCATGTTGTACAAAGAAGAGTAGGGTGTTAAGAGCAAGACGGATCTGAGTCTGAACCCACGTTTCTCATTGACCAGGTGCATTACCTTGGGCAGGTCCCATTGCCACTCTACAGCACTTCCTCACTTGAAAACTGTGGATTTAAAACTTTTCCAAGTAAGGTTGTAGGGAGACGGCATGCATGCACGCTAAGTTGCTTCAGTCATGTCCAACTCTTTGTGACCTTATGGGCTATAGCCCACCGGACTCCTCTGTCCATGGGATTTTTCAGGCAAGAACAGCAGAATGAGTGGCCACGCTCTCCTCCAGGGATATTCCCAACCGAGGGAGTGAAGCAGAGTCTCTTATGTTCCCCGCACTGGCAGGCACGTTCTCCACCACTAATGCCACCTGAGAAGCCCTGTAGGGAGATTCCAATAATGCACAAAAGCCCTAACACGGCGCACCTGCCACACAGAAAGTCGCCGAAGGACGTGCGCTCTCATCAGTGTTGCCACTGCCCCTTGGAGCCAGACAGACTCGGTTTCCAGTCCTGCCTTGCCACTGATTAGCAGGTCTGACTTAGGAAAATTAGTTTAGACTTATGCATCTCAGCTTCTTCATTTTTAAAAATGGAGGTAATAGTTCCTTTCTGAGTAAATAGCAACAAAAATGCCTGCCACAGTGTGTCGCAATGATTGGCACAGAGTAAGGCACAAGTAACTCATGAAGTTGTTATGAAACACCAGCACCCCCAACTGCAGGCATGAAGACATCTGTTCACTTAGTGACAGTCTAGGAGGGAAGAAAGACAGCCTCCTCCATAAAGATTGCTTTTGTGCCTGAGGACCTGTAGCCAGGCACTTCTTCATTAATTCCCCTCTAAGTCCCCGGAACTATAATCTAAGTCCAGTTTTTCTTTTCTGAAGTGAACTTGGTCACCTTCCTTCTTATGCAATCTTCTTAGGTACTTGAAGACCGTGAAGCCAGCTCCTCATCTTTCTCTTCTCCGGGCTGAATTCCTTTAATCTCCAATCCCAAGTTCCTTTTTCCAGCCCTTTAATTATTTCCTGCTGCACTGCCCTTCCATTTCTGAACAGTGCAGAGGCGCAGGGCACAAAAAGTAAGTCCTCCAATAATGTGTGGAAATAGCAAGAACTTACTACGGACCGACTAGTAAAGAATAGTGTGAACGTATATGGGCACTGAGAAACATCAGTTCCAGGAAATTTCACTCCACTGACTGCTACTTATACAGCATCTCCCCCACATTCAGATCCAACAGCAGATGGTGTTTTGCAGTTATTCCTTCCTCCATGCATACGGAACATTTAGCCATTTATGTCCAGGTGTCACACTCGATTCAATATTAAGTGCCTACTGTTTGTCAGGAACTTCTCTGTAGGCAGAGAGCATTCGGTATGAAGTCCTCTTTCTATGAATACCGAATAAGCTAGTGAAAAAGTAAAGTATAATAAGACAATGGCTATCGATATAGATATTAGAGAAAACTGTCATGTATGGAAAAAACAAACAGCCTTTAGTCTCAGACAGAACATGGATCTCACACTTACTGCATGAGTGAATCCGTTCTTTAAGCTTCAGTTTTATCATTTGTGGAATTGGATGCTACCAACAACCCTTCAGGGCTCAATTGAAAATTAAATAAGTGAACGCACAAAAAGAAGCATCTAGCTCTGCATCTGACACTAGGCCCTAAAAAAAAAAAAACACCGACTCTAGCTTCTTGTCTTTGCTTTGCAAGTGCAAAGAAGAAATACTAAGTCAAGAAACCACAGTGGCAGGAAGCCTTTTCCAAATAGGGTACCCGTGTTTGAGTTTGTTAATAAAGATGTCTTTGTAATGTTTTCTACCTTTTTTTTAAAGGAATTAATTTTTATTAGTCTGAAAATAAATTATACAACCCCAACACTTTAATCAAAATTTCTGTCTTACTGAAGGAAGATGGCTATCTCCAAGCCAAGGAGAGAGGCTTTAATATGAGATCAACCCTCCTGGCACCATGATCTTGGACATCAAGCCTCCAGATCCTTGAGGAAATAAGCTTCTGTGGTTGAAGACACCCAGTCTGGGGTACCTTGTTATGGCAGCCCTAGAAAACTAATTCAGACCCCGAGTGAGGCTTTCTGCAGCTACACTGTGGTCTGGGAACCGTTAGCTTGAAGCACTAACTCTCCAGTAGTCAACTGTTTGGAAGCAGAGACTGAGAGAGGACCTGAGGAAGAAGAGGCACAGAAAGCCGGATCAGATTTTCAGATTTATCCCCCATATCTAGGACTACGCCTCCCCATCAGTGACTGCCACCACCCTCCCTCCTCCTGACCATGCACAGGTCTAGCAGAGCAGGGAGAAAGTGAGGGAAGGTTTGCCTTTTTAATCAGCACTGCCCCACTACCGCGGATACTATGTTATTACCATTATTACAACTTGCTCAAGTTAAAAGAAGAATCTCTATCTTTCATAGCCTTCTCTGCTGGTCTATCTTTGTGCCTCAAAAACTTCTGCTTCCCTTCCTTCAGGATGATCTGTGTACCTCACCTTCATTCACTTCCTTATTTTCCCTGATGGATCTATGCCCACCATGTACCTCATTTCCTTTCTTGTGTCCTGAACCAGTTCTTCTCTCTCCATAATCAGGAGTTATCTCGAAAGACATTGGCATGTATATGGTTAGACCTGATGATGATAAAGCCCCCAGAATCAGGGTTGTGAGGGTTGGAGTCAGCAACCTCTGGGTTTCAATCCAGGTTCTCTCATTTATTAGCCAAATACTATGTTAAAGTTCAGTTCAGTTCAGTTCAGTTCAGTCACTCAGTCGTGTCCGACTGTTTGCGATCCCATGAATCGCAGCACGCCAGGCCTCCCTGTTCATCACCATCTCCCGGAGTTCATTCAGACTCACGTCCATCGAGTCTGTGATGCCATCCAGCCATCTCTTCCTCGGTCTTCCCCTTCTCCTCCTGCCCCCAATTCCTCCCAGCATCAGAGTTTTTACTTTACCTTTATAAAGCCCCCCCTTTTTTTAATCAAGAAAGTCAGCATAATATTTCTTCCTTCAGAAGATTTGTATTTAAAAAAGTATGCTTGTGAAGCATTCAGCCATGAACACTATTTATCGTTTACTGTACTGTCTATTCAGTTCAGAGATAGTTATTCTGGGAAGTGTCAAGCACTGTGTTGGGCACCATACAGGATGGGCAAATGAAGAAGGCAGGATATCTATCCTCAAAGAGGTAACAGTTCACTGGAGAAGCAAGCATGCCTATAAAGAAACATAACCATAATGGAAACCATGGAGCAAGACTTTCTGTCAAGTGAATGTGCTAGATGAAAGATCACAAATAAGGTTGTGTTTTAAAAGCTAACTCTAATATATTGGTTTTGGCTGCCTGTAAGTAAGAAGAATTCTGAGGCCAATAACACAGCAAGTAGAAAATAAAGTGTCATAACTGATTGGCAATGTCTGCCAAGGATACAGAGGGAGAGGTTGTCCATCTTTGGTACAGAGTGTGTTTTAGAAGGCGGTGTTGAAAGCAAGAGTGAAATGTATTTCTGAGTTCTTTTTATGAGACCTATATTTTACTTGTGTTACTCAATATATGGCATAGATATTGCTATCCTCATTACAACTGAAACTCAGAGAAGTTAAATAATCTGTCCAGGTCACACAGCTAGAAAAGCGACTTGGCACAAGTCTGGTAAAGACTTATTTAAACCCTCTCACTCTCTCTAATTCAGTACTGCCTGCAGAATGAAGAATGGATTACCTCTGGCAAAAGTGCTGTAGCAGATTGTGTAGATACTTAAGAGTGCCTTTAATTTTTCTAGGCCCATTTATTGTTGTTGTCTATTCACTCAGTCATGTCCAACTCTTTGCATCCCCATGGACTGCAGCACACCAGGCTTCCCTGTCCTTCACCCGACTATATTTTGTAATCTCCATTGCAGTTGGATCAGGACTGATTCTAAAAAATGGCATTCAGAGTAAACATATGTCACTCTCAATGGCATATATGCCATTGAGAAATGGCCTCTACCCTTTCCTGTGAGATTCTTGGCTCAGGCATGCTTCCTTTCTTCTGAACTGATATAGCAGTTCCCAGGGGAAATACCAAGATGGCCCCAGCGGACACCTAAGAGGTAAAGGGCTTGGAGCCTTGTTACACCTCTTTGAGGGGAGGCACTCCAGACAAAAGTTAGGTCCACATAAGTTCGTTGTATGTTAGAACAGACAACATTTCTCATCCTGACTGACAGAGGGTATCAAAACTTACTCCATGAAGAAATGAGCTTTCCCTGGGGCAAGAAACTTGCAGATGGACCTTCCAGATAGAAACCCATTTTCTGAAGAAGCACAAAGCTTGCAGAGTATTCAGATAAATTAAGTTGGAAAACATATTTTAAATAGATAGTGGGTAACATTGGAGTGCCAATTTTCAATTCTTGTGACTCCCACAATGACACTAGGAATTTAACTGGTGTTCCAGTTATCCATCTCTGTATTACAAAGTCCTCAAACAGAATGGCTTAAGCCATCGTGTCTTGTGTTTTTGTGGGCCAGGAATTAGATGAGGACTCATTTGGCTGAGTCTTCTGTCCTACACGGGATCAACAAAGGTTATTTGGCTTTAGTTGGTTGGCAGATGAGTTGTTATGAAAGATCTAAGATAGCTTTACTCCTACCTCAGTTGTTAAGTATGGGCTCTGCTGGGACTGTCAATTGGAGGGTCTACACATGATGTCTCTAAGGTCAGAATTCTAAGAGGCAAGGTGGAAGTTGCAGTCCTCTTAATCATAGTCCAGGATCTGACGGAATGTTACTTCCTTCATTTTCAGTGGTCACGCACTTCTTTAAAGCTGTAAGGCCCCACCTTGCAGTGGGATAAGGGGCAAAGATTTGTAGCAATCTTTGATATACTCTATCTGGGAGCTGTGGAGTCAAGTCCCCGGAGGCAGGGCGCCAGCTGTATGCATTTCAGCTTCTCAAGAACTTGTTGCTGACCGTACTGCCTGGGGTTCAAGCTACACACTGGTAGAATTACAATCATACCCTAAGCATACATCAAAAGAGATGGAAAAGGAAACTAAATTTTACAGAATACCAGCTCTTAATTCAAATGTCCAACCTTAGCATATTCTCAAAATGACTCAATTTAGTGACAGAGGTTTTATTTCTCCCTTGTATTGCTTAAGATGCAACCAAGGTGCACTGAGAAAGAAAAAAAAAGTTCTCAAAGTCAATCGAAGCAATAGATTCCCAAAGTGGTGCTCTATTCATCACACAATGTTTCTTCCCACGAGAATGGCCCAAATGTCCCCTGCTCTGGTCAAGTGCTAGAATCTCACCCTGGCCCATAGTCCACTGACAGAAACTGGGTCAAAGACTTTCATTTGTCTGGGCCCATCATCTCATTGCTTCCCAGGTAGCTCAGATGGTAAAAAATCTGCCTGCAATGCAGGAGTCCTGGGTTCGATCCCTGGGTCAGGATGATTCCCTGTAGAAGCGTATGGCAACTCACTCCAGTGTTCTTGCCTGGAAAATTCCATGGACAGAGGGGCCTGATGAGCTACAGTCCATGCGGTCACAAAGAGTCGGACATGACTAAGCAACTAACACTTTCACTTTCATTCATGTCATTAGAACCAGAGGAGGTCCTGTCTATGCCTTTCTCACCATGGGATTATGAGGGATTGCCAATAAAAATGAACCCTAAATTTCTTGCAAATATAAATGCTAAAGAATAATAAGATGAAAGATGAGGGCAATAACATTGCTTCCCATGATATTTAAGAGCCAGGGATGAAAGGCACTGTAAGAACTGCTATTATCTCTGCATATTCAAGTCCCCATCCTTCCCCCTCTGTTTTATCCTCTGTCTCTGAAATGCTCGATTAAGGCTCTTTTACAGTTTATTTTACTTTGTCTTTTTCCCTTTGCTTTGAGAAATACTTTACTGTATCACTGGGGACAATTTACCCTTTTGTTCCATTCGAAGAGAGAAAATAACGCAGGGTTACTTCAAAGAAGAACCAATCAAAATCCAACGGGGACCTGCTAACGAAGAAACCTCACTTTGTTTTCAAGCAAGGATAGGAAATTACACGATAAATTATACAAGGCATGGGGGGTGAGAAGTGAAAGATGAATGCTAGTCAGAAATATTGGCCCCATGATTGGAGTTTCAGGCTAGAACTCAGAAATTCATGGAACAAGAGGATTTTAAAGTGGGATGGACTTTACAAAACCTTTAATCCCACCTCCTACTCCAGCCTAGCATCATTTTTGTGATGGCTCTTAAGTGAGCTTGAGTCTTAGAGTTCAAAACTTAGGTATCAGCCTCTACTCATGGTTAGTTCAGAGTGGGGTGTCTATTCTTACTTGGATCTGCAATCATACTCTTGGCTTTTTTATTTACAGTTTCTGGTTCTTTATTTGCGGACTTCATAGAGCACCCTTGGTCTTCCTTTATAAGGATATTGAAGAACTGGGGTTGGATTAGTTGTGCGCCAACACCCACAACTTCTACAAGTGTTCCTTGAATGATTTTTGATGAGATTACACTAGTCTCCTTGGAGCCTGTAAGGGGACTGGAGAAAACAATTCAAGAAAAAAAATAGGAGGAAACAAATTTGATTTTTCTGGCCAAAAGTGGTAAACACCTTAGTACGTGGATAACAGCCAAGAGGTTGGGAAATGGTTTCTAAGCAGCAGGCCTGGGTGGCCACGAGCATGAGGGAAGAGAGGTGGGCTTAGGGACAGTGTGGGAAGGGCCCCTAAGATTGTTACCCAGATCATGTAGGCTGAAGGTTGCTATGCTGGAGTGCAGAAGGGGTGATTAATGCGGCCGTACAGGAGGCAGAAGGAGGTGATTGCCTTAATTATGTGGGCGGAGGCTGATTAGTGGAATAGTTGAGAGGGAGTTGCAGCTCTTTAAGGAGCTCAGGTAAAGGGGTTAACGAAAGGCAGCAGAAGGTGACAGGAGAGCAGAGGCAGGAAAGAGCTTTCTGTGAAGCTGGAAATTACATTCATTATTCAAAAGCATGTGTGTGAGTTTTGTGACAGTTTCCAGGGAAATCTTCTCCCCTTCCACTCTCTATACTTTCTTTATTGGATGTAATTTAACTAGGTTTATGTGGGTCATTTTTTTCCACATATATCTATACACCAATGCTACTTTTCTTTCACAACTACCTTATCTAGCTACTGGTCCTCAAGTTTCCAAGAACATGAAGCATACGGGAGAGAAAGACCTTCTCAGGGTGTGCTGGCAACTGTTTAACAACTGGCTGACTCTCCAGGAAAAGAAAGGGCACTGACTTAAGCACTGGAAGGTTTCTATGCTATAAATACTCTCTCAATCAGCTACCAAGAAGACATCATGGAATGCACTATAGGTAATGCCCTTTCCTGATGTAATAAACATTATATAGAAGAGATGCATAATAGCATGACGTTATGTAGTATGGACACCACACCATATGGATACAATAGACATAAATAATATCAAGAATATAGATGATAGCAAACTGTAGAAAAATTATTAATTAGGAAGTGTTGAGGCTTTATTAGCTCTGGTTTTAATATAGTTTATTTATTTGTATGTTTATATAATTTGTTTTTTCCTAAAAGCTCTGTTTAACAACTGGCTTGCAAAATTCTGGAAGATTTACGATTTTTGTTTGTGAGTTGTTTCAAGCTGATTGCAGCGAACTATTGGGTCCTTCTCCTTTCTCTCTTCAGTGGCAAGGATGTGTGTTGGCTCACTACTTCGGTGGGCAAAAAAGAGGGACAAATTTGTAAGTATGGTAGTCTAAAAAGATAAATGGAGATTGGATAGCATCACCAATTCAACGAACATGAATTTGAGCAAAATCTGGGAAATAGAGAAGGACAGGAAAGCCTGCTGTGCTACAGTCCCTGAGGTCACAAAGAGTTGGGCACAACTTCGCAACTGAACAACAACAAAAGCTTAGATCTTAACAACACTTAACCAAGTTAAAACATCTCTCTATATATTTCATTTGTGTATCTGTTTACAAAATCTGATATGTAAGTGTATCGATATATGTATGACATGTACAAATATGTATTTCAATTATTACATAACTAATTTATAGATAAGTTACTGTATATACATATGATTGATTTAGATATAACAGTATCACACATGTGCACACATTTTCTACATATCCTACATAAAATATATAATGTTTATTACATCAGGAAAGTGCATTACCTATAGAAAATGAACTAGAGGAGAGTCGTGGAATATTTGTTAACTATGTTCTTCAGGCAGGAACTGCAGAAATGAAAGAAGACCCCAAATCAGAAGAGACTTGTTCTTCCTTCCAAGAGTCTACAGTGTATCAGAACAACAACAAAAAATCTGTACTATAGAAGATCAACAAGTACGTCATAAGAGCTAATGACGATTATCACATATTGATACTGTGTTCTCTGCCACGCACGGTCTGCAGTGACTCTCACAAGAACCTTCTAGAGAAGAACTCTTATTATTTCCATTCTAAGATGGGGTCACTGATTCTGAGAGAGTTGCATTAGCTTGCTTAAGGTCAAGCAGGTAGTATATAACCAAAAGGGATTTCACCACAGGTCTGACTCAGGACTAGAGCAGGACCCACCACTTCTTTCTGTAAACTAAGCTGTATGATTGAGACTATGAATGCTTCCATGGCTCCAAAGAAGATAAATCCTTCATGAGCATCACAGAGGAACACACGTTTGGCAGCCTTGAAGCAGATTTGCAGAGATACAGACAAAGAGTAAGAGTCAACAATGGAGACTTTGGCAACAAGAAGTACATATGTTGCCTCTGAAAATCTGATGTACTTGGTGGAATGTGGAGGCTTATGGAAAAGTTTAAACCTAATTTTGGCCTATTTCAGGAATAATTCATGATCATTTCAATAGAAGTTCTGATTTTAAAAAATGGGAAAATTTAAATTTTTCTAATCAAATTAATTAGCCATATCAATAGGGTTACATGAGTGTTTAGACTATCTAAAAGAACAGTAGTTTAAAGAACACTCCAAGAAATTTAGATGGGCCCATATTCATGCTTACAGTTCCTAAGCTAATTGTAGATTATTCTTATCTAATCAGTGGAGCCTTAATGACCTCTCCTAGGCAACAGTAGGTTAGCCTATATAGAGATTACACATAAATTTGATAATAATTAAGGGTTTAAAGAGACTCATTTTAAATGTTCCCTAATTTGGTAATTTTATTGCAATTGTAAGGTGGCATGTGTGTGTGTGTGTGTGTGCCTGAGAGATCAAACACATCTTTATACATAGCTATAGATTTAGTTTTAAAATGGAAATCAGATTTTATACTTATAACTTAAATGTACACATTCTCACTTCTTTTTGACCCTTTCATATGGAGGCTTGGGTTTGTCCAAATAGTGGACAATCCCCTTCATCTATAATGACAGAACAAATATTTATTGTTTCTTATTCTGTGCTGGATTCTTCTAAGTGCTTTACTTGAATGAACACATTTATTTGTCACAGTTGTTTTATGAGAAAATCATAAATATTAACTGCATTTTACCTATGTAGAAACTGAGTCACAGAGGTTAAATGACTTGACAAAAGTCACACATCTGTTAACTGACAAAAAACATGTAATCATTTCCCATAGTTCCCCCCTTCTTCAGCTCTGATTATTATCATTACAACAGGTCATAGTAAGAAAAACCACTCTGTTCCCTTGAATGCAAATTCTTACTAACTGTTGGAAGTTAGAAATGTGGGCTGTCAAATTTGTGTTTTTCTCCTAAATCCTCACGTCAATTCAGTGCTGCCTTCTCTAATAAAATTACTATGGATACCTAACTCAACCACTTGTTAATATTCCATCCTTTTCAAGTCTCACATCAAATTCTCACTCTCCGTTTCCTTCTATTCACTTTGCAAATGGCCTCGGGATTCTCCATTCTCAACAATGAATATCCCTATTTACACATTCCATTTGCTTTTATTTGCTGCTTTCAGATTTTAACACTGCAGGACTGCTGCAAGTCTATCCCAGCTATTTAGCATTTTCCCAATCCTGCTGAAAATTCACCTCCTTTACCTTACTTAGATTTACCTGTTCCATTTGGAAATTTTAAATCATATTGTATCCTAAGCTTTTCATCGATTGGTAAGTGCATTTTTAAACAACATGAATTGAATTCCAAGTCCATGCCAGACAGAATGTAGAATTCTTGAGATAAAAGTATTAAAAATGAAAATAGAATATTCTGAGCCTCGAGTAAGTAACCAACTTGATGGCACATTAGAGTCATTGGGAGATTTTTCTGGTGCCCAGGTTATACTCCATACCAATTAAATCAGAATTTCTGAGTAAAGGACCCAGGCATTCGTTTTCTTTTCTATTTTTTTTAATTTAATTTATTTTTTATTGGGGTATTGTTTCTTTACAATGTGGTACAACAAAGTAAATTAGCTATATGTATACATTTATTCCCTCCCTCATACACTCCCATCCCACCCATCTAGGTCATCACAGAACACAGAGCTGAGCTATCTGTGCTATACACCAGGCTTCCAGTGTTTTCTTATTTTTAAATGTTCCAAGTGAGTCCAATGTGCAGCCAAGTTGGAGAACCTTTATATTAAAGGACTTGGCATGCTTGGGGCTGGTACGCGGGGATGACCCAGAGAGATGTTGTGGGGAGGGGAGTTGGGAGGGGGGTTCAGGTTTGGGAATGCATGTACACCCGTGGTGGATTCATGTCAATGTATGGCAAAACCAATACAGAATTGTAAAGTAAAATAAAAAATAAATAAATTTAAAAAATAATAATAATAAAATAAATAAAGGACATGACTATTCATATATAAAGAAATGATTTTAAAAAGAAATGTACACAACATGGAACACTATCAGAGGCAGAGTAGTAATTAACTCAGCTTTTTGAAGAGTGTGTCAGAGGATTTGTTGGGAGAGGAGCAAAGTTTAATTTAATAAGAAATTGGAGAGCCTCTAAAGAATATTAAACAAACCATGTTGTCTGAAAGGGGAGAATAGGAGGGGTCAGGAGAGGAAAGTGAAAAGATAGTCAAGATGGGAAATTATGAATACCCACTGGTGTCATTTTAAGGAACTTGAACTTGTGTTCTGGGTAATCGGTGGCCTTTAAGTGACATCAAGCAAAGGGAAGACCCAGTCACACTTAGAAGAATTCTCCAAGGTAGGCTTCAACAGTATGTGAACTGAGAACTTCTAGATTTTCAAGCTGGATTTAGAAAGTGCAGAGGAACCAGAGATCAAGTCACCAACATCTGTTGGGTCATAAAAAACGTGAGAGAATTCCATAAAGATGTCTACTTCTGCTTCGTGGACTTTGACTGCATGGATCACAACAAATTGTGGAAAATTCTTAAGGAGATGGGAATCCCAGACCACCTTACTTGCCTTCTGAGAAATCTGTATGCAGGTCAAGAAGCAACAGTTAGAACCAGACATGGAACAATAGATGGCTTCAAATAGGGAAAGGAGTACATCAAGGCTGTGTGTTGTCACCTTGCTTATTTAACTTATATGCAGAGTAGATCACGTGAAATGCCAGGCTGGATGAAGCACAAGCTGGAATTAAGATTGCTGGGAGAAATATCAATAACCTCAGATATGCAGATGACACCACCCTTATGGCAGGAAGCAAAGAGGAACTAAATAGCCTCTTGATGAAAGTGCAAGAGGAGAGTGAAAAAGTTGGCTTAAAACTCAACATTCAGAAAACTAAGATCATGGCATCTGGTCCCATCATTCCATGGCAAATAGATGGAGAATAAATGGAAAGAGTGAGACACTTTATTTTCTTGGGCTCCAAAATCACTGCAGACTGTTGTTACAGCCATGAAATTAAAAGATGCTTGCTCCTTAGAACAAAAGCTATGACCAATCTAGACAGCATATTAAAAAGCAGAGACATTACTTTGCCAACAAAAGTTCGTATGGTCAGAGCTATGTATGGTTTTGCCAGTAGTCATGTATGGATATAAGAGTTTGAAAAGACCCTGATTCTGGGAAAGATTGAAGGCGAGAGGAGAAGGGGGTGACAGAGGATGAGATGGTTGGATGGCATCACCAATTCAAAGGACATGAGTTTGGGTAAACTCCAGGAGTTGGTGATGGACAGGGAGGCCTGGTGGGCTGCAGTCCATGGGGTCGCAAAGAGTCAGACATGACTGAGTGACTGAACTGAACTGAACTGAACTGAAGAGTTGGACCATAAAGAAACCTGAGCAGGGGGCGGTCCCAAGATGGCAGAGGAATAGGACAGGGATTCCACTTCCCCCCCAAAAATTCATCAAAAGGTCATTTGAATGCTGAGCAACTTCCACGAAACGACTTCTGAATGCTGGCAGAGGACACCAGGTACCCAGAAAGACAGCTCATTCTCTTTGAAAGGAGGTAGGACACTTTTCACTTTCATGCATTGGAGAAGGAAATGGCAACCCACTCCAGGGTTCTTGCCTGGAGAATCCCAGGGACAGGGGAGCCTGGTGGGCTGCCGTCTATGGAGTCACACAGAGTCGGACACGACTGAAGTGACTTAGCAGCAGCAGCAGCAGCAGGACAAAATATAAAATAAAAAAAATAGAGACAAAAGAGAGAGATGGAGACCCATCCTGGGAAGGGAGTCTTCAAGGAGGAGGTTTCCAAACAGTCAGAAACCCTCTCACAGGCAGGTCCATGGGGAGTTTTGGAATCGCAGAGGGCAACATAACTGGGAGGAAAAACAACAACACAGAATGCGAGCCTAACCCCAACTGCCAGTGGAGAAGTAGCCCAGACACTTGTGTCGGCCCCCAGCGAGCGAGGGCTAGACAGGGATCCGCGGGCTGCATCATCGGTTCATAGGGGAAATGCTGGACCTGAATGCCCTGAGGACCATCTGAGGGAGCAAACATGAGATAGCAATCCAAACAGTGGGATCACCAGATGAAAAAAGAGAGAGAGAGAGAGAACTTTCCTGAGAAAGGCTCTAACGCACAGCCTGGCCAGCTCACAGATCAAAGGATTGAGCGAATACCAAAGGAGAGCTAGCTGGCTGCGCACCAGCCCCTCCCCACCACCAGAGTCAGAGAGGCAAGTGTGCAACAACCAGAGTCAGAAGGCAAGGGACAATCTCAGCCCCAGAGACCGGCATCCTCCACCTAACTGTGAGCAGGCTCCCAGTTGCTAACCACGTCTTCCTGGGATCCTGGACGGTTGACATCTGCCAGGAGGGTCGCAGCCTGAGATCAGCTCCCCAGAGGAGACATGGGACACAGCCAGGAAACTGATCGGCTGGGACTGGGAGGTGATTAACACGCACAACCCACCTAGGACAGTGTGCTTGCCAAGCACCTGGTCGCCTGAGCTGCTCAGATCTGGGATGGGCACAAAACGCACACCCAACCGAGTCTGTGCCCAAGACTGTACCTAAGAACCTGAACCTGAGCAGCTCAGACCTGGGAAGTGAACAAAATGCAGGGTCTGCTTTGGACAGTGCCCCTGCAGAGCACCCAGGAGCCTGAGCAGTGTAGACCTGGAAAGCACACGCTGCTATGAGTGGGGCAAACCCAATACGGTCCATGCACGGTGAGCACTCCCCACACGTCAGTGATATTTGTGTGCAGAGTCCCTCCCTCCCCACAATACAACTGGACAAGTGAGTCCAAATAAGTGACCACCTTTGCCCTCTTGTGTCAGGGTGGAAATTAGTCACTGAAGAGACTTGCAAACAGAGGAAACCAAAATAAACAAAGAAGAGGCAACTGCTCTGGAAATGACAGATGCAACAGATTAAAACCCTGTAGTAAACATTGACTAAGCTTTGGAGGGGGTCTGAAGACCTTGAGAACAAGTACAAGCTGGAACAAGGAACTGTCTGAGACTGAACTGACCCCACACTGCCCATAACATCTCCAGAGAAATTCCTGGATATATTTTTACTATTATCACTTTTGAATTTTTTTAAATTTAAGTTCTTTATTACTCCTTTAATTTTCTTTTTATAACTACTATTACCTTGCAAAGAAAGACCCTATTTTTAAAGCAAATTTCAGATATATTTTTAATAATTTTTGTGATTGATTTTGTTTTGTATTTTTGATATTATATTTTTGAGAGCTTAATGTCTACTCTAGATTTTTAATCTTTGCTTTTTGGTATTTGTTATCAATTTTGTACCTTTAAGAATCTAATCTTCAGTATCCATTTTCACTTAGGGGTGTGATTACTGGCTTGATTGCTCTCTCCCCTTTTGACTCTCCTTTTTATCCCTCAGGTGACCTCTATCTCCTCCCTTCCCCTTCACTTCTCTACCTAACTCTGTGAATCTCTCTGGGCGTTCCTGGCTGTGGAGAACATTTAGGGAACTGATTACTGGCTAGATCGGTCTCCCCTTTTGACTCTCCCTCTTCTCCTCCTGATCACCTCTATCTCCCTTCTCCCTCTTTTCTTCTCTGTGTAACTCTGTGAATCTATCTGGGTGTTCCAGACTGTGGAGAGCACTCAGGGAATTGATTACTGGCTAGACTGGTCTCTCCCCTTTTGATTCCCCCTCTTCTCCTCCTGGTCACCTCTATCTCCTGCCTCCCTCTTCTCTTCTCCATGTAACTCTGTGAACCTCTTTGGGTGTCCCTCACTGTGGAAAATTGTTTCACCATTAACCTAGATGTTTTATCATCTGTGCTGTATGGATGGAGAAGTCTTGAGGCTATTGTAAGAATAAAACTGAAAACTAGAGGTAGGAGGCTTAACTCCAAAACTTGAGAACATCAGAGAACTCCTGATTTCAGGGGACATTAATAGACAAGAGCTCACCCAAAAGCCTCCATACCTACACTGAAACCAAGCTCCACCCAAGAGCCAACAAGTTCCAGAGCAAGACATACCATGCAAATTCCCCAGCAAAACAGAAACACAGCCCCGAGCTTTAAAAGACAGGCTGCCCAAAGCCATGCCAAACCCATCGACACCCAAAACTCACTACTGGACACTTCATTGCACTCCAGAGAGAAGAGATCCAGCTCCACCCACCAGAACACAGGTGCAGGCTCCCCTAACCAAGAAATCTTGACAAGCCACTAGTCCAACCCCACCCACATGGAGCAGACTCCACAATAAAGAGGAACCATGAACTTCCAGCCTACAGAAAGGGTACCCCAAACATAGCAATCTAAACAAAATGAAAAGGCAGAGAAATATTCTTCAGGTAAAGGAACATGATAAATGCCTGCCAAACCAAACAAAAGAAAAGGAGGTAGGGAGTCTACCTGCAAAAGAATTCAGAATAATGATAGTAAAGGTGATCCAAAATCTTGAAAACAAAATGGAGGCACAGATAAATAGACTAGAGACAAGGATTGAGAAGATGCAAGAAATGTTTAACAAGGACCTAGAAGAAATAAAAAAGCATCAATAAATGATTAATAATGCAACAACTGAGATCAAAAGCACTCTGGAGGGAACCAACAGTAGAATAACTGAGGCAGAAGATAGGGTAAGTGAGGTGGAAGATAGACTGGTGGAAATAAATGAAGCAGAGAGGAAAAAAGAAAAAAGAATTAAAAGAAATGAGGACAACCTCAGAGACCTCTGGAACAATGTTAAATGCCCCAACATTCAAATCATAAGAGTCCCAGAAGAAGAAGACAAAAAGAAAGGGCAGGAGAGAATACTTGAGGAGACATAGTTGAAAACGTCCCTAAAATGGGGAAGGAAATAGCCACCCAAGTCCAAGAAACCCAGAGAGTTCCAAACAGGATAAACCCAAGGCAGGATACCCCAAGAAACATACTAATCAAAGTGACAAAGATGAAACACAAAGAGCAAATATTAAAAGCAGCAAAGGAAAAGTAACAAATAACACACAATGGGATAACAACTGATCTTTCAATAGAAACTCTTCAAGCCAGAAGGGAATGGCAGGAAATACTTAAAGTGAGAAAAGAGAAAAACCTACACCCAAATTACCATGTCCCACAAGGATCTCATTCAAATATGAAGGAAAAATCTAAAGATTTATAGACAAGCAGAAGATGAGAGAATTCAGCACCACCAAACCAGCTCTTCAACAAATGCTAAAGGATCTTCTCTAGACAAGAAACACAGAAAAGGTTTATAAACTCGAACCCAGATCAACAAAGTAAATGGCAACATGATCATACCTATCAATAATTACCTTAAATGTAAACGGGTTGAATGACCCAACCAAAAGACAGAGACTGGCTGAATGGATACAAAAACAAGACTCCTATATATGCTGTCTACAAGGGACCCACCTCAAACCAAGAGACACATACAGACTGAAAATGAAGGGCTGGAACAAAAAGATATTTCATGCAAACGGAGACCAAAAGAAAGCAGGAGTATCAATACTCATATCAGAGAAAATAGACTTTGAAATAAAGACCATGAAAAGAGACAAAGAAGGATACTACATAATTATCAAAGGATCAATCCAAGAAGACATAACAATTATAAATATATATGCACCCAACATAGGAGCACCTCAATACATAAGGCAAATGCTAACAAGTATGAAAGGGGAAATTAACAGTAACACAATAATAGTGAGAGACTTTAATACCCACTCACACCTATGGCTAGATCAACTGAACAGAAAATTAGCAAGGAAACACAAACTTTAAATGATACAATGGATCAGTTAGACCTAATTGGTATCTATAGGACATTTCACTTCAAAACAATGAATTTCACCTTTTTTCTCAAGTGCACATGGAACATTCTCCAGGATAGATCACATCCTGGGTCATAAATCTAGCCTCGGTAAATTCAAAAAAAAAAATCAAATCATTTCAAGCATCTTTTCTGATCACAATACAATAAGACTAGATGTCAGCTACAGGAAAAAAGTTATTTAAAATACAAACATATGGAAGCTAAACAACACACTTCTGAATAACCAACAACTCATGGAAGAAATCAAAAATAAATCAAAATATGCATAGAAACAAATGAAAATGAAAACTTGACAACCCTAAACCTATGGGATTCAGTAAAACAGTGCTAAGGGAAAGGTTCATAACAATATAAGATTACCTCAAGAAACAAGACAGAAATCAAATAAATAACCTAACTTTACACCTAAAGCAACTAGAAAAAGAAGAAATGAAGAAACTCAGAGTTAGTAGAAGGAAAGAAATCATAAAAATTAGAGCAGAAGTAAACGGTGGAAAAGAAACAAAGGAGACTATAGCAAAAATCAACAAAACTAAAAGCTTTGAGAAGATAAATAAAATTGACAAACCATTAGCCAGACTCATCAAGAAAAAAAGGGAGAAAAACCAAATCAACAAAATTAGACATGAAAATGGAGAAATCACAACAGACAACACAGAAATACAAAGGATCATAAGAGACTACTATCAGCAACTATATGTCAATAAAATAGACAACTTGGAAGAAATGGACGAATTCTTAGAAAAGTATAACCTTTCAAAACTGAACCAGGAAGAAACATAAAATCTTAACAGATCCATCACCAGCTCGGAAATTGAAACTGTAATCAAAAATCTTCCAACAACAACAAAAAAAACCCAGGACCAGGAGGCTTCACAGTTGAATTCTACCAAAAATTTAGAGAAGAGCTAACACCCATCCTACTCAAACTCTTCCAGAAAATTGCAGAGGAAGGTAAACACCCAAACTCATTCTATGAGGCCACCATCAGCCTAAAACCAAAACCAGACAAAGATGTCACAAAAAAGAAAACTACAGGCCAATATCACTGATGGACATAGATGCAAAATTCCTCAACAAAATTCTAGCAAACATAATCCAACAACATATTAAAAAGATCATCATCATGACCAAGTGGGCTTTATCCCAGGGATGCAAAGATTCTCCAATATTTGCAAATCAGTCAATGTAATATATCACATTAACAAATTGAAATATAAAAGCCAGTGATTATCTCAACAGATGCAGAGAAAGCCTTTGATAAAATTCAACACCCATTTATGATTAAAAAAAAAAAAACCCTCCAGAAAGCAGGCATAGAAGAAACATATCTCAACATAACAAAAGCCATATATGATAAACCCACAGCAAACTTGGTGAGAATGGTGAAAAACTGAAAGCATTTCCTCTGAAGTCAGGAACAAGACAAGGATGCCCACTCTCACTGCTACTATTCAACTTAGTTTTGGAAGTTCTAGACACAGTATTCAGAGAAGAAAAAGAAATAAAAGGAATCCATATTGGAAAAGAAGAACTAAAACTCTCACTGTTTGCAGATGGCATGATCTTCTACATAGAAAACCTTAAAGACACCACCAGAAAATTACTAGAGCTAATTAATGAATATAGTAAAGTTGCAGGATATAAAATGAATACACAGAAATCCCTTGCATTCCTATACACTAACAATGAGAAAACAGAAAGAGAAATTAAGGAAACAATCCCATTCACCATTGTAATGAAAAGAATAACATACTTAGGAATAAATCTACCTAAAGAAACAAAAGATCTATATTTAGAAAACTACAAAACACTGATGAAAAAAATTAAAGATGACTCAAATAGGTGGAGAAATATACCATGTTCAAGGATTGAAGAATCAATATAGTAGGAATGAGTGTGCTACACAAAGCAATCTATAGATTCAATGCAATCCCTATCAAGCTACCAATGGTATTTTTCACAGAACTAGAACAAATAATTTCACAATTTGTATGGAAATACAAAAAACCTCGAATAGCCAAAGCAATCTTGAGAAAGCAGAAGGAACTGGAGTAATCAATCTGCCTGACTTCAGACTATACTACAAAGCTATAGTCATCAAGACAGTATGGTACTGGCACAAAGACAGAAATATAGATCAATGAAGCAAAATAGAAAGCCCAGAGATACATCCATGCACCTATGGACACCTTATCTCTGACAAAGGAGGCAAACATATACAATGGAGAAAAGACAATCTCTTTAACAAGTGGTTCTGGGAAAACTGATCAACCACCTGTAAAAGAATGAAACTAGAACACTTTCTAACACCATACGCAAAAATAAACTCAAAATGTATTGAAGATCTAAATGTAAGACCAGAAACTATAAAACTCCAAGAGGAAAACATAAGCAGAACACTCTGACATAAATCACAGCAGGATCCTCTATGACCCACCTCCCAGAGTAATAAAAATAAAAGCAAAAATAAACAAATGGGGCCTAATTAAACTTAAAAGCTTTTGTACAAAGAAGGAAACTATAAGCAAGGTGAAAAGACAGCCTTCAGAATGGGAGAAAATAATAACAAATGAAGCAACTGACAAAGAATTAATCTCAAAAATATACAAGCAGCTCATGCAACTCAATACTAGAAAAATAAATGACCCAATCAAAAAATAGGCCAAAGAACTAAACAGGCATTTCTCCAAGAAGACATACAGATGGCTAACAAACACATGAAAAGATGCTCAGCATCACTCATTATCAGAGAAATACAAACCAAAACCACAATGAGGTACCATATCACACCAGTCAGAATGGCTGTTATCCAAAAGTCTACAAACAATAAATGCTGGAGAGGGCATGGAGAAAAGGGAACCCTCTTACACTGTTGGTGGGAATGCAAACTAGTACAGCCACTATGGTGAACAGTGTGGCGATTCCTTAAAAAACTGGAAATAGAACTGCTATATGACCTAGCAATCCCACTGCTGGACATACACACCGAGGAAACCAGAACTGAAAGAGACACGTGTACTCCAATGTTAACCACAACACTGTTTATAGTAGCCAGGACATGGAAACAACCTAGATGTCCATTGGCAGAGGAATGGATAAGAAAGCTGTGGTACATATACCCAATGAAATATTAGTGAGTTTTAAAAAGAATGCATTTGAATCAATTCTAATGAGGTGGATGAAACTGGAGCCGATTATCCAGAGTGAAGCAAGTCAGAAAGAAAAACACCAATATAGTTTATTAATGCATATACACGGAATTTAAAAAGATGGAAACAATAACCCTATATGCAAGACAGCAAAAGAGACACTGATATAAAGAACAGACTTTTGGATTCTATGAGAGAAGGCAAGGGTGGGGTGATTTGAGAGAATAGCACTGAAACATGTATATTACCACATGTGAAATAAATGACCAGTCCAAGTTCGATGCATGAAACAGGGCACTCAAAGCCAGTACACTGGGACAACCCAGAGGGATAGGATGGGGAGGGAGGCAGGAAGGGGTTTCTGGATGGGGACACATGTACACCCATGGCTGATTCATGTCACTGTATGACAAAAACCACCACAATATTGTAAAGTATTAGCCTCCAATTAAAACTAAAAATTAATTTTAAAATTAATTAAAAAATAAAGGAAAACTAGTAAAACTTCCTAATAATTTCTAAATTAAACATAAATACCAGTAAGTATTTTCATAAATAAAATTATTTTCATTATTCCTTTAAAAAAAAAGACAAAGAAAGGTGAACAATGAAGAATTGATGCTTTTGAACTGTGGTGATGGAGAAGACTCTTGACAGTCCCTTGGACAACAAGGAGATCAAACCAGTCAATCCTCAAGGAAATTGATCCTGAATATTTATTGGAAGGACCAATGCTCAAGCTGAAGCTCCAATATTTTGGTCACCTGATGCAAAGAACCAAATTGTTGGAAAAGACTGTGATGCTGGAAAAGATTGAATGCAGGAGAAGGGGATGACAGAAGATGAGATGATTGGATGGCTTCACTGACTCGATGGACATGAGTTTGAGCAAGCTTCGGGAGTTGGTGATGGACAGGGAACCCTGATGTGCAGCAGTCCATGGAGTCACAAAGAGTCAGATATGACTGAGCAACTGAACTGAAATGAACTGAGATGATGGATGGAAAGAATATGGTTGCGAAGTAGAACAGTTAGGAAGTGTTGTGATATTCCAGTGAGAGTTCATGAGGATAGTGGCAGGGAAGGTGAAAACAAAATTAATAAACTCAGGATTCATTTGGAAGAGATTCTGCTTTTACTGATGGATTAATAGTGGATTGGATATGAGTGATAAGAGAGAAATGGAAATATAAATGAAAAGCAAGAGTGAGAAGAGAATTAGAATCAAAGAGATTCTGTTTCTGTCTTGAAAATCCAGGTCTATATTGGATTCATTTACCAAAAAGAGGATAGTTAAGGAAAAGAATTATTCAGCTTTCCTCCCAAGCTTATTCAGTTCAGTTAAGTTGTATTCACCTTAAACTTGAAGTGCCTGTGGAAATAGAGTGAGGAAAATGTGTTTAAAGGAGAGAGTCACTGACTGTGTTAAAAGGGGCTGTGGAGGGCAAGGACAAAATGTATCCATTGGTTTTGAACTTGGAGGTTACTGGTGACTTTGACTACCTATATTCTGGTATGGTAGTGATAGAAACCTAAATGGAGTGGGTTGAAGAATGAATGTAAGATGAGGGACTTGAGGTAGCAAGTAAGCAACGTTAAGGGGTGGAATGGAGAAATGAAACAGTAACTGGAAGAGAATACGAGGTCAGAAGAAGATTTCTCTTACCTAATGGGCGATGCTGTGTTATGTACACTGATGTAAAATGATTCAGTAGAGAGCGAGTGTGACATTGCAGAAGTTAGGGAAAAGGGAATATGTACAGAGGAAAAGCCCTTGAACCAATAAGAATGGTAATATCTAGCGTGCCCACAGAGGGTCTAACTTTCGATAGAAGATGAATACCGAAGGAGGCGGGCTGTGGATTTACTACTGAGACATGAAGAGGCTCCTTTCTGATGGCTTCTATTTTCTCAAGGGATGGCTTCCCTACTGGTACCTCCCTTGCCAGTCTCTTCTGTGATGTCATTAAACAGTAGGCCACTTCCCTCCCTACTACTTCCAGAGAAGAGGACTCAGGGAAATTAGCAATAGAAAAGGGGAAGAATGATAATGATTATCTATTTTACTTTTATTGCTCTTGCTGCTGTCATCACCATTGGTATTTCAACCTTCATTCACTAAGTATTTCTATGTGCCAGCAACAGTGTCAAATTCTTGAGATTTATTTCATGTAATCTTCACGTCACTGTGTGGATCACAATAACTGTGGAAAATTCTGAAAGAGATGGGAATACCAGACCACCTGACCTGCTTCTTGAGAAACCTATATGCAGGTCAAGAAGCAACAGTTAGAACTGGGCATGGAACAACAGACTGGGTCCAAATAAAAAAAGGAGTATGTCAAGGCTGTATATTGTCACCCTGTTTATTTAACTTCTATGCAGAGTACATCATGAGAAACGCTGGGCTGGAAGAAGCACAAGCTGGAAACAAGATTGCTAGGAGAAATATCAATAACCTCAGATATGCAGAAGATACCACCCTTATGGCAGAAAGTGAAGAGGAACTAAAAAGCCTCTTGATGAAAGTGAAAGTGGAGAGTGAAAAAGTTGGCTTAAAGCTCAGCATTCAGAAAACAAAGATCATGGCATCTGGTCCCATCACTTCATGGGAAATAGATGGGGAAACAGTGGAAACAGTGTCAGACTTTATTTTGGGGGGCTCCAAAATCACTGCAGATGGTGATTGCAGCCATGAAATTATAAGACGCGTACTCCTTGGAAGGAAAGTTATGACCAACCTAGATAGCATATTGAAAAGCAGAGACATTACTTTGCCAACAAAGGTCCATTTAGTCAAGGCTATGGTTTTTCCAGTAGTCATGTGTGGATGTGAGAGTTGGACTGTGAAGAAAGCTGAGTGCCAAAGAATTGATGCGTTTGAACTGTGGTGTTGGAGAAGACTCTTGAGAGTCCCTTGGACTGCAAGGAGATCCAACCAGTCCATCCTAAAGGAGATCAGTCCTGGGTGTTCATTGGAAGGACTGATGCTAAAGCTAAAACTCCAATAGTTTGGCCACCTGATGTGAAGAGTTGACTCATTGGAAAAGACCCTGATGCTGGGAGGGATTAGGGGCAGGAGGAGAAGGGGACGACAGAGGATGAGGTAGAAAGATGGCATTACTGACTTGATGGACATGAGTTTGGGTGAACTCTGGGAGTTGGTGATGGACAGGGAGGCCTGGCATGCTGCGATTCATGGGGTCGCAAAGAGTCAGACATGACTGAGCAACTGAACTGAAATGAACTGAACTGAACTGAATCTTCACATCGTTCCTATGAGGTACATACTATTTCCCCAGATTTTACAAATGAGAAAAATGAGACATACAGAGCCAGAAATAGAAGAGTATTTCTGAGGGCTAAGAGAAAGGTGTCTAATTGTGTATAGCCAATTGTAGGCTTCCCAATTGGCACTAGTGGTAAAGAATCCGCCTGACAGTGTGGGAGGCATTAGAGACGTGGGTTCAACCCCTACCTCAGGAAGATCCACTGAAGGCGGGCATGGCAACCCACTCCAGTATTCTTGTCTGGATAATTCCTTGTGCAGAGGATCCTGGTGGGCTATGGTCCATAGAGTCTCACAGAGCCGGACACGACTGAAGCAACTTAGCTTGCACACACACATAGTCAATTGTGCCAAGTACTGCTGTATAAACAGGAAACCTTTTAATTGGTTTTGTTCTTCCACAAACTTCAGCATCCTTTCATTGAGTGCATACCATGGTTGAATAAAAGAATGATCAGAAATTTGTTACTGGATGCACAGTGATTGTGGTTCTGTCTCTTTATCTTTGTTCTCTGGCTATATGCTATGAGTGATGCTGTACCTGGTAGATGACCCAAGGGGCTTGGACTTTTTATAGTGACCAAGGGAAACAGTGGTGGGAAACAAGCTGAACTGGTCTATTCTGCCATCCAGTAGGAAAGTAGCAACTTAAAGTTGTTCACAAGTCTTGAAAGCTTCATACTGAGGCACAATAGTAGAAAGCTTTCTGACGACTGGATAAATTCAAATAGAAGAACAAGTGCATTCCTGTTCTTCCTTCTCTCTAGCCATGCATATAACCAATACAGAAAAAAAAGTGAGATATGTAGGAAAAATCAAATGACATAAATGTCTGTTGAGTAAATGCCCACTGTACTAGTAGTATAGTTTTAAAAAAATGTTTTTTTGGTGGGGAGGGGTAGGGGTTGTATTGTCTTGACTCTGGCAAGACTAATATTATTTCTCCCTTTGTTTCTGCAAGACACAAAATGATGTGAAGTCCTAAAGCTTCAGAAATGAAAATTGACATCCAGGACCTGAAACGTCTACTTTTCATTCTATCTCATTGTGGTTTTTGAAATCTACTACATACTCACCCCTTTTCATTTTCACCATTTGCATAATGATGACATGCCAGGATCTAGAGCTTAATTTCACAATCTTTTGGACCAAACTCTTGGCACTGAACTCCAGGCATGTTTAAAGTCTTCCTCCTTTCCCTGAGGCATTCCCTGCCTTCCTTCTCATCTATGATGAGTTCTCCTCACATCCCTTATTCACACTATCCCCATTTTCTAACCCTCTCTACTCCCTTACTAGAATGCAACAGTTTTCAAAATGGCACAATTTTTGCAGAACTCAGCTCATAAATCAATGGTCATGAAGAGTGACTATATTTTTCCCTTGACATGATCTTGAGATTAAAATCACCTTTTATTTTGTTTAAAAAAAAAAAAAAAACAAGTAAAATAAGCCCATTATTGGATTTACACATCGGGCCAAGATCTTAGGCAGACACACAGAAAGAAAAGAAAAAGGAATCAGCTCTTGCCAAGTGGACACGGTATTTGCAGTATTATGGATATGCAACCTCTTTTCTCCACAGCTCTGTAAAATAGGCATTGCTTTCCTTAACATAGAAGTAGAGATTGATTTCCAGTGAGATTCAGTAATAAATGAGATAGAATTTCAATCAGGTAAGTATAGAATTGAAAGCAGGAGGAGAAGGGGATGACAGAAGATGAGATGGTGGGATGGCATCACCGACTCAATGGACATGAGTTTGAGCAAGCTCCGGCAGTTGGTGATGGACAGGGCAGCCTGGCATGCTGCAGTCCATGGGGTTCCAAAGAGTTGGACAAAGCTGAGCAACTGAACTGAATTCTGGAATAAGTACTTTCTCCTCTACACTACCCTACTTTCTTCAGAAGACTAAGAAAACCTGTCTGGCTTTAAATATACCCAAGCCTAGCGCTTCCCAATAGCTCAGTGGGTAAAGAATCTGCCTGCAATTCAGGAGCCACAAGAGATGTGAGTTCTATCCCTGGGTCAGGAAGATCACCTGGAGAAGGAAATGGCAACCTGCTCCAGTTTTCTTGCCTGGGAAATTCCATGGACAGAGGAGCCTGGCAGGCTACAGTCCATGGTGTTGCAAAGAATCAGACATGACTGAGCATGCACAGAGAGAGAGAGAATAGTAAAGTGACTCTACTTGTGTGAGCATCCATTATCCATAAATGTAAAATGATGGTCAAGGATAATTGTTAATTGTACAGGTGTTGAAGCCAGAAGGATCAGGGCATTAATTCTAGCTCTGCCACATTTTGGCACATACTAAGACATGGAAAAGGTCAGTTTTCATTCCAATCCCAAAGAAAGGCAATGCCAAAGAATGCTCAAACTACCTCACAATTGCACTCATCTCACACGCTAGTAAAGTAATGCTCAAAATTCTCCAAGCCAGCCTTCAGCAATACGTGAACCGTGAACTCCCTGATGTTCAAGCTGGTTTTAGAAAAGGCAGAGGAACCAGAGATCAAATTGCCAACATCTGTTGGATCATTGAAAATGCAAGAGAGTTTCAGAAAAGCATTTATTTCTGCTTTATTGACTATGCCAAAGCCTTTGACTGCATGGATCACAATATATTGTGGAAAATTCTGAAAGAGATGGGAATACCAGAACGCCTGACCTGCCTCTTGAGAAACCTATATGCAGGTCAAGAAGCAACAGTTAGAACTGGGCATGGAATAACAGACTGTTCCAAATAGGAAAAGGAATACATCAAGGCTGTATACTGTCACCCTGCTTATTTAACTTCTATGCAGAGTACATCAGAAACACTGGGCTGGAAGAAACACAAGCTGGAATTAAGATTGCCAGGAGAAATATCAATAACCTTAGATATGCAGATGACACCACCCTTATGGCAGAAAGTGAAGAGGAGCTAAAAAGCCTCTTGATGAAAGTGAAAGAAGAGAGTGAAAAAGTTGGCTTAAAGCTCAACGTTCAGAAAATGAAGATCATGGCATCCGGTCCCATCACTTCATGGGAAATAGATGGGGAAACAGTGAAAACAGTGTCAGACTTTATTTTTGGGGGCTCCAAAATCACTGCAGATGCTGACTGCAACCATGAAATTAAAAGACACTTATTCCTTGGAAAGAAAGTCATGACTAACCTAGATAGCATGTTGAAAAGCAGAGTCATTAGTTTGCCAACAAAGGTCCATCTAGTCAAGGCTATGGTTTTTCCTGTGGTCATGTATGGATGTGAGAGTTGGACTGTGAAGAAGGCTGAGCGCTGAAGAATTGATGCCTTTGAAGTGTGGTGTTGGAGAAGACTCTTGAGAGTCCCTTGGACTCCATTCTGAAGGAGATCAGCCCTGGGATTTCTTTGGAAGGAATGATGCTAAAGCTGAAGCTCCAGTACTTTGGCCACCTGATGTGAAGAGTTGACTCATTGGAAAAGACTCTGATGCTGGGAGGGATTGGGGGCAGGAGGAAAAGGGGACGACAGAGGATGAGATGGCTGGATGGCATCACCGAATCGACAGACGTGAGTCGGAGTGAACTCTGGGAGTTGGTGATGGACAGGGAGGCCTGGTGTGCTGCGATTCATGGGGTCACAGAGTCAGACACGACTGAGCGACTGAACTGAACTGAACTGAACTGAAGACAATTTGTAAATGTCTCAGTCTCATAGTTCTCATTTTTAGATTGAGATAAAATGAGTCTGAGTTAGAAAGTTAGAAATTAACTTGGAAAGTTAATTAAGTTAGAAAGCGCGTGTAAGATATTTAGCCTAGTTCTTTATATGTTAAGCATTCAGTAAAATAGTGACTGTTTGTTTCTGGGAGTATTAATGGAATAGAAAGGGTGACATAAAGTGCTAGAGCAACTAAGAGCCCAGGGCCCCTGTTCCCTAGGGTATTAGAAGGAAGACTTCACTAAAAAAGATTATGTTTGAATTAGATATGAAGAATGAATGAAGGCGGTCTCCAGTGGAAAAGAGCCTGAGAACATGAAGAGTCACAATGGCCAGGGGTCTGGGGAGTGGCCAGTACACTGGAGTCTTAAACATCGTGCATCAGTGTCTGGACTTCATTGCATGAAGCCCCAAAGGAAACCCTGAGAAATCTTTAAGTGAGGAAGTGGTGCGATGCCTTTGGTTCTAACATCGCCATGGCTACCGTGTGAGGCACGGTCTGGAAGCCCCGAGAGAGTCATCTCTTCTCCTTCTTCATTCTTTGTGCATAGTCACACTTCTGGGTCCTGAACATTTCAAGCTATGAAGTCACATTTAGAGGGCATGATGGTGGAGCGGGAAAGGAGAGAGAGAGAAAGCAAAACAACCAAAGGGAAAAAGCAAGTCCCCGGAGATCCAGCGAAGATGCCCTCACTGTTCTAACATGGAGAAAATGAGAAAAACAAGGAGCACATTACAAACAAGAACATGTGTATGCATTTATTAACATTTCCAACGTGGATTTAATTTTCCGTGTGCGTCCCGCCTCCACAGAGCGCGGTGCATTTCATCTAACCTCTCGTTAAGTTGCATGTGAGCCATCTTTTTAACGTGTCCTCGGGGGGGAATCTTCAAACAGACTCTATAATCTCGCTTATAAATGACTCTCCTTCAAAATGCTGTTTACAGTCATTCTTTCACCAGCTCCTCCTCCACCCTACCCCTGCCGAGCTATGTATGTGAAGCCCTGGCCTTTTAGAGGAGATGGACTTCCAACCCCTTAGTATTGTATGTGTGCTCTGGGGTCAGGCACACTGGCTTTAGTTCCTCGCTCCACCAGTAACTTCATAGGGTGTGTCTCTCTGAGGCAGGAGGTCATCACCTGTAAAATCTGGTCAGCAATAAAAATTTCCTCATTTTGTTGTTGCAGGCTAACCGAGATGATGTCTGCAGAGCTTTAAGCACGTGGCTGGGCACACACTGAGCACTCAGCAAATCATGCGGTTATTCTTTTTGCATCATACTTCTTATCAACCTCTAGAACTGAGTGCAAACACTGGTTCCTACCACTTATTAACTGTATTCCTTGAGGAATCTGAGTTTTGCTTCTGTTATTTGTAAATGGTATTCATATGTAGACACTTAACTCCCAACATTGCATCGGGACAAAATAACACTAGCTGATACTTATTTTGTGTGTGTGCTTGTGTGTGTGTGTCTGTTCTAATATGTCCAGCACCAATTTCAAGCAATTTAAGTGGTTAATTTTCTTTAACACTTTTAGCTATTTACAAAACAGTCAATATTATTGTCCTCATTTTACAGGTGAGAAGAGTAAGGTGCAGACAGGTTAAGTAATGTGACAGGGCCACACAGCTTGGATTCCCATTCAAACCCAGGCAGTGAGGTTCCAGAGCTTGTTTTCATCATCCTGTTACACTTGTGCCAAGAAATAGTTTCGCTGCAAGCATTTTGCATGGTTCACTAGGCCTAGAAGATTGGTAATATTAATTTCTTTCACCCTTTTACATCCCTCCCTCCCTGGTCTAGGAAGCAAATATGGCTGCTGCACGTTGAGCAAAGCGAGGGGAGGATAAAAGTCAAATTAATAGAACACTGCAAGGTGTGAATAAGGTGAATATAGTTATCATCATTGAGCTCCTCTGCTGTGCAAGGCTTGAGATAAGGAAAAGGGGGTAGGAGAAAGTGGCAGTCAGCTCTTTGCCCTCAAAGGACTTTAAATCTAGTAAAGGAATTGGCATGCATGTTATTACCAATGATACAATGCATCTTCACAGATGAACCTTAAGAAGTGCTATCGACCTAGGAGAAATGATGTTTATTTTCATAGGGCAGGAAATGTATGATAATCATAGAAACTGCTACAAGCAGAGACGACTTAAGCTCTACGAGAAAATATATGAGAAAATATACACAGAATCTGTTCTCTCGTATTTCCCATTCCTAGCCCACTCCCCATTTGAAAATGAAAGAAAATGTTGGGAAGAGATCATCTTAGGACATGAATATGCATTTACATTTTACACAGGTGGAAGAAAATATCTGCAACTCATCCTAGCCAGTTATGTAAATACCACATCTAACGTCTTATTAGCCCACGTAATGCATTTACATAGATGATGAAAAACAAAGTGGAAGTCAGGCAAACTGCTCCACCAACCCAAGACCTGAATCTTAAATCAGTTCTTGAATAAAAATATCTCTCCAAAGGGATAGTGGGACTTTCCAGGCAGTGATAGTGGTAAAGAACCAGCCCACCTTTGCAGGAGACCTAAGAGACGTGGGTTCGATCCCTGGGTCAGGAAGATCTCCTGGATTCCACTCCAGTATTCTTGCCTGGAGAATCCAATGGACAGAGGAGTCTGGTGGGCTACAATCCATGGGGTTGCAAAGAGTCAGACACAACTGAAGCGACTCAGCACATGTGCACAAAGGGATACTAGGTCACATGCAAAATAAGTCTGATAGTTGCAAAATTCCAGGTTTGTTTTAATGGGTTTCAGGTGAAATGGGTGACGGTGTGTCTGCTTAGACAATATGGGTCCAGCAAGGGGCACATATTCAAAGGATTGTTATTGCCTCTGCTTGGGTCACCCTCATTCACTCCAAACACTAGTTCATGAAGCCGTCGTCGAGAGTCAAGACAGAAACTCAAATAGCCCCGAAGAGCTTGTTGCTAGCACAAGCAGTTTGTTTTATAGGGTTCTAGTGGTGCATCCCAGAGAAGGCGATGGCACCCCACTCCAGTGCTCTTGCCTGGAAAGTCCCATGGATGGAGGAGCCTGGTGGGCTGCAGTCCATGAGGTCTCAAAGAGTTGGACACGACTGAACGACTTCACTTTCACTTTTCCCTTTCATGCATTGGAGAAGGAAATGGCACCCCACTCCAGTGTTCTTGCCTGGAGAATCCCGGGGACAGGGGAGCCTGACGGGCTGCTGTCTATGGGGTCGCACAGAGTCGGACACGACTGAAGCGACTTAGCAGCAGCAGCAGCAACAGCGCATCCTGGGAGACAGTTGCCTGAGGGCGGAAGAGGAGGGGAGAAGCACACAATCGGGTCACTCTGAGGATTTGGGACAAAGCTGGGAACGCTGTCTATCTGATGTCTCTCAATCGTCCTGTGCTCCCTGTGCCCCACTGGGGAAAAATGAAAACCTTGTCATCTTCGTTTGTATCATTTCAAGTTTCAAAGCAAATAATTCCACCTTTAGAAAAAAATGAAAGGGAAAATTTAACAGAGAGATTGTAAATAGACCATAAAAATGGAAGTTTGGTATACCCCTTTTCAAACTATGCACACAGTCCTCTCTGTCTCTCTCTCTCATATACACACAGACACACACAGACACAAAATCCCCTCCTCTGGGGAATATCTCCTCTCTCTCCCACTTCTGACTCTGAGGAGGTAATGTGGCAAGTTTGTCAACAAGGATGGAAACTAAGGCAAACAAAGCCAAGACAGATTAAAAAATAATAGGAAATAGAACAGTTGGAAGTTAGTCATTGTAGGAATAAATACTTTTTCACAAACTGGTGAATCTTGAGATCTTTACTGAATCATATCAGCACTCAGGTCCATCAGATGCTAAGATAAGGTACAGTTACATCTAAAACACTCTGCTTGAGAAAGTAGCGGTGTGAGCATTCAGATTTCTAGCATCCTAAATATTTCCTGGACTCCCTTGTCTACCTGGTAAATGTATTATTGTTCAGTTCCTCACCTTTGATTCGAATTTCCTAATTTATGTTTTTCTTTGCACATTTTCCCCTAGATGGGGTGTGTGTGCATGTGTGCACACTCAAATTAAAACCAAGATTTTGCTATTTGGATCCCAAGTTTGTGTGTTGATGGACAAATTTGTGTTTAAGTCATTTAACTATGCTCAAGGCATAGTTTCTTCATTTGGTAAAAAGAGTCACTTATAAGAAAACCTACAGCCCAATTGTGGTAAAATAGAGAACTTAATCGTGCCTAGAAAACTATCCTAACACAAATGAATGGCAAGCAAAGGAAAAGACTAGAGTCAAACAAATGGATATTCTGCCATTTAGAAGATGTATAACTTTGAGCAAGTTATTCACCCTGTTTCTGACTAATTTTTCTCATCTGTGATCAAAGAATGGCAAAGCCCACTACACAGGATTGCTTTGAGCATTTGATTAAATGATGTCTGCCTATCCTGGTTACTCTATAGATGTTCGCCATCATTGATTGTGAATTATCAATGTATCTAAATGCAAAGAATAATATTACTAGTGATATGAGTAATTTGATTTGATTGTCGACTCACTGAATACAGGGACTAAACTTCTAATTTTGTATCTACCAGATGACACATAAACTTGATAAATTAATTAGAATGAGCACACTGTGAAGCAGATTAAACAAACAAATATTTTATGGAAGTGGTGTGTTTCACTCCATGTGCTAAGACGTTTCAGTCATGTCTGACTCTTTGCGACCCCATGGACTGTAGCCTGCCACGCTTCTCTGTCCATGGGATTTTCCAGGCAAGAATACTGGAGAGGGTTGCTGTTTCCTTCTCCAGGGCATATTTCCGACCCAGGGATTGAACCTACGTCTCTGATGTCTCCTGCATTGGCAAGAGGGTTCTTCCACACAATCTCATAATGAGGAGGAAGAAACTGTGCAGTTACCTTCTTCCAGATGAATGCCTCGAGGCTCCACCCAAATGGTCTCCCCAGGCTGCCTGACTTAGGGGAAGCTCTGTGAACTCAGGAGCCTTGGCAAACACTGCTGAATGGAGAGTGACGGTGAGAAGTGATGGAAGATACGTTTCTGCTTCAGGAATCTCCCCATAATTCCAAGATTGTGGCTCTTCAGTCTCTCAGTCACATCTGACTCTTTGCAACTCTATGGACTGCAGCAAGTCAGGCTTCTCTGTCCTTCACCATCTCTCAGAGTTTGCTCAAACTCATGTCCACTGAGTCAGTGATGCTATCCAACCATCTCGTACTCGGTCGCCCCCTTCTCCTCCTGCCTTCAATGTTTCCCAAGATGAGGGTCTTTTCCAATGATTCAGCTCTTCACATCAAGTGGCCAAAGTATTGGTGTCTTAGCCTCAGCATCAGTCCCTCCATGAATAGTCAGGATTGATTTCCTTTAGGATGGACTGGCTTGATCTCCTTGCAGTCCAAGGGACTTTCAAAAGTCTTCTCCAACACCACAGTTCAAAAGCATCAATTCTTCAGCGCTCAGCCTTCTTTATAGTCTGACTCTTATATCCATACATGACTACGAGTTACATGCACCCCAATGTCCACTGCAGCACTGTTTACAGTAGCCAAACACGGGAGCAACCTAAATGTCCATCAACAGAGGTATGGATAAAGAAAACGTGGTACATATATACAATGTAATATTATTCAGCAATAAAAATAACAAAATAAATGCCATTTGTAGCAGCATGGATAGACCTCATATCATGAGCAGCATGGATAGATTCTCATATTGAATGACGTGAGTCAGATTGAGAAAGACAAATATCATACGGTATTGCTTGTATGTGGAATCTAAAACAAGGCTACAGATGAACTTATTTACAAGACCGAAATAGAGTTACAGATGTAGAAAATAAACTTATGGTTACTGGGGTGTATGGGGGAGGGATAAACTGGAAGGCTGAGATTGATACATACACACTATTATATATAAAATAGATAACCAATAAGGACCTACTGTATACAACAGGGAACTCTACTCAGTGCTCTGTGATGACCTATATGGGAAAAGTATCTAAAAAAGAGTGGCTCTATGTATAATAGATTCACTGTATTATAAACCTGAAACTAACACAACATTGTAAATGTTGTAAATCATTATAAATCAACTATATCCTAATAAAAATTTATTTAGAAAAGAAATAACCACACCCTTGGAAGATTAGTCAGAGCCACCCTATAAACTATAAAATAGTCAAGACAACGGGAAACCAAGGAACTACAAGCATGAAATTATTACAACAGGGGGACCAGTTGGTTTTCAGAATGACTATGGTCTCAGGCAGTCGTGTGAATTACTGTTTACCTGAAAGAGCATTTTGGATAACTGTCCAGCATTCATGACTTTAATTGGATTCTCAAAGGAATTTGTGACTCAGTATATAAAAGCTCTGCTTCTAAACAGAGTAAGTTCTTGACAAATAACAGGAAACTCTCAGGGCTCTTTGTTGTTCTTGCTGTTGTGCACTTAAGTCATGTTCTCCTCCTTGTGACACCATGGACTGCAGTAAGCCAGGCTTCCCAGTCCTTCACTATTTCCCAGAGTTTGCTCAAACTCATGTCCATCGACTCAATGATGCCATCCAACCCTCTCATCCTCTGTCATCCCCTTCTTCTCCTGCCTTCAATCTTTCCCAGCATCAGGATCTTTTCCAATGAGTCAGCTCTTTGCATGAGGTGGCCAAATTATTGGAGCTTCAGCTTCAACATCAGTCTTTCCAATGAATATTCAGGTTGATTTCCTTTAGGATTCACTGGTTTGATCTCCTTGCCGTCCAAGACTCTCAAGAGTCTTCTCCAACACCACAATTCAAAAGCATCAATTCTTCGGCACTCAGCCTTTTTTAATGGTCCAACTCCCATATCCATACATGAATACTGGAAAAGCCAGAGCTTTGACTATAAAGACCTCTATTGGCAAAGTGTTGTCTCTGTTTTTCAGTATGGTGTCTAGATTTGTCATAGCTTTTCTTCCAAGGAACATGTGTCTTTTAGTTTCATGGCTGCAGTCACTGTCTCCATTGATTTTGGAGCCCAAGAAAATAAAGTCTGTCACTGTTTCCATTTTTTTTCCCCATCTATTTGCCATGAAGTGATGGGACTGGATGCCGTGATCTTAGTCTTTTAAATGCTGAGTTTTAAGCCAGCTTTTTCACTCTTCTCTTTCACCTTCATCACGTGGCTGTTTAGTTCCTCTTTACTTTCTGCTGTTAGTTTGGTGTCATCTGCGTATCTGAGGTTATTGATATTTCTCCCAGCAATCTTGAATCCAGTTTGGGATTCATTCAGCCTGGCATTTTGCCTGATGTAATCTGTGCATAAGTTAAATAAGCAGGGTAACAATATACAGCGTTGACATACTCCTTTCCCAATTTTTGAACCAGTCCATTGTTCCACGTCTGGTTCTAACTGTTGCTTCCTGAACCTGCACACAGGTTTCTCAGGAGGCAGATAAGGTGGTCTGATATTCCCGTCTCTATGCATGTCTGATTTTTAGTAGAAAGCATAATCTAGGCATAAGGTATGTGATGTACTCTTCACGAGTTGATTGAGATTGTATTTTTTTTAAGGAGACTATGGTATATTTTAATGAAATAGGGCCACTGTCCATGAGATACGTGCCATTTTATGATGGATTTTGACATTGTAGGTGAGGGCAAAGAGCGCTGAAGTAGAGGTCACAGTGTCTGCACCCTACTCTGACCTCAGCCCTGCAACCCAATGGACCGGTGTCATTGACCTTCGCTGCTGCAATGAGGTACACCACAGGGGCTAGAGGAACAAGCCGTCTCTCACTGGAGTGGGGAGTGTGGCAGAGGGCACTTCTTTCTCTCCCGCTTTGACAACAGAATCAGGGACTTGCCGGTAGATCGCTTCACACCGGCATTCGGAATCGAAACTGCTTCTGCAATATTTTTTAGAAAACAGATCGTGGGTGGTGGTAATTCTAGCAGGTTCCTTGGCTTAGTGGCACCTTTTTCTCTGGGAGTGGAGTACATTGTTATAAGAGAAGGGGGGACCAGTGAGCACCCCAACCTCCCTAATTACACTGTTGAAAGAGTTGACCTTGACAGAGCACTTCCCAGGACCCTCCACTAGGCTGTGTCCTTGACCTTCCAGATGTTGTTATATTCCTGCAAAACCCCTCCAGGAACATATTTTCCAGCCTCTCTTTCACAGAGGAGGAAACTGAGATTTGCAGGATTTAAATTAAAAAGTAGTTTAGAATCACAAAGCTAGCAAATAGCGGAGTCAATATTCCCACCCAGCCTATCAGACTTAAGAATCTATTGTCTCAGTGTTTATTGGATCCAAATTTTATAATTTAATAACTTTTTAAAGAAATAAATTATGATAGTATTATGCATTGATTTTAGAAAATCAGGACAAATTCTGAAAGCTGTAAATCACTCACCTGTCCTCTTAACAAGAATGTGGTTCCCGCTGATAAAAGTAGCACAGTATATTAGCACAGAAATTTACAGCTTTCTCCTTATTATTTCAGACGCTAAACATTTGATCCTTATAAAAAGTGTGGCTTTCTTGCACTAGGTCAGATGTGGCTCAGGAAATTTGCTCAACCCTAAGTTCTGTGTGCTTCTCTTCTGGGCTGTCACATGACAGATTGCTTTACTTTTTTTCATCTCTCTGTTTAAACATCTATCTTGTCAGAGGCCTTTCCAGGTTGTAAGCTCTGTGAGATCAGGGGCTTTGGTTTCTACCATATTGCTATGATGGAACCTGGTGTGGTTTCTGGCACATAGTAGGTACTCAATAATATTTGCTGAATAGGAGCAATATTGGGTAAAAAAAATTATGTTTCCCATTCAGAAGGGAGGGAATGTAAAATGATTCAGGTGAGAAGGCTTACTTATGGCTAGTAAATAGCAGAATAGGGCTTGGTGCCAATCTTCCTAATTCTTAACCACACGCTTTCTCCCACTTAGCTCGGCTCTGCCTCTAATGTAATTGGCTCTGAGCACAAGGCCAGCACGGCTGTGCGTGAAGCCACATCAGTGTAGCACAGCCAGTAAATGGATCTGAGTTCTGGTACTTAAGGGGAAAAATGCAGCGTTGAAAGAATGGCCTCTTATTTATCTTTCTGAGGGCTCCATTTTTGGAGATGCTAACAGGAAGACAATAAATTACTCCAATGCAACTACAGGAAGCATAAAGCTTTACTTTGTTCCAGAGTGGCATATGTTCCACTTAACCTCTAGAACCCCAGGTTGGGGTCTCAGATCAGTCCCACCCTGGTGCCCTAGGGTGAGTCACAACCTGTCCAGAACTCAGGTGTGTGTGTCTGTAATACTTTTGAGCTTGGTCAGATGATCTTTAAACCCCATTGTGCTTTAACATTTTCAATTGTGAACGCCCTGGGTGCCCTCCTCACCACTAGGAAAACAGACATATCTCTGGGGCTGGAGAGGAAACACACCGGGTACATTAGTGTGAGATGAGTGATGAATCCAGGATCCCAACGCCGCTCTCAGGTGGGTGGGGGAGAAAGCAACCCTGTTGCTAAGTTAAAAGGTAATCCATTCTCAAGAACAAAATCTGCTACCTTACCCTGGTACAAGCAACGTCAGGCCTGAAGAGCATGGAAACAAAAATAAGTACGTGGAAAAGTTCTTTTGCTGCTGTTCCTAGCAGTTTTCTGACGTCTTTCTCTCACTTCGCGCTGACTGTCAAATGGTCTATCAAGAGGTTAGTTTGTAATTAAACTCAGCTCTAATTGCTGGAACAAGTAACTAATTGTGTTCTTAAATCCTTTTATTTTATACCCTAGAAACCAGTGTGTTCTTGCCTTTAAATGCTAGTGGTTTGAGAGAATCACATAAGTACAGCTTTTAGCAGAAATTTGGTTCATTTAAAGCTTTTACCCAGAGCATCAATCAAGAACACTAAAAGGGAAGAAAAAACAAAACAAAACATGAAACCAATTGGTGAAGGGAATAATCCTCCCTCCACAACAATAACAAAAATAAATTTGTAGAAATGTTCTGCCTTCTCTCTCTCTGAATTATAGATAGCACCATGTTTAATGATTGGTTTATATACTAAGACCCATATTCAGGAATCTGTCTATTTTTAAATAGGCTATCTTTAAAGGGTCAGCTGGGTGCTTTTGAGGTATGGAAAATCTTTTGAAGCCACTCAGATTCATTTAGTGAGTCATCATTTTGGAAAAAAAAAAGGGTGTGAGTAATGCAAATGTCAGTTTAATGTGAATTTGAGTTATGTAGAGCAAACAAAACAGTGAGTCTGAAAGATTTTTGGAAGAACAACAGAGCAAAGACATTAATTCAGACATAGTACCTGTTTGTCCCTGTTAGGTAATGCCGGAGGAGGCCAGTGGCTCTAAAAGTTTAAAATACCTTTCTATATTTGGACAGTGTGGTGAGTGTTTTCAGCTGTTGTCAGCCTCCAACTTCCCTTTCCCCTCCCTATGAAGTCCTTCAGTTTTGGGTGCCAGAGACCCCACTCCCAGGCTTCCCAGGCGGCACAGTGGTAAAGAATCTGCCTGTGAATGGAGGAGATACAAGAGATGTGGATTTGATCCCTGAGTCGGGAAGATCTCCTATAGAAGGAAACAGCAATCCACTCCAGCATTCTTGCTTAGAAAATTCCATGGACAGAGGAGCCTGGCGGACTACAATCCGTGGGGCCACAAAGAGTCGGACATGAGCCTCCACAGGCACAACCCTACCCCCAGTGTCCACGGCTTTAGTTTATCAGTGTAACCTTCCCCATCCCAAGCTCCTGGCTATACTAGTGTGGTCAGTGGACCAGGGATACGCCTGTGACTTGCACAATTTGGGTCCATGAGGACAAGTGAGAATTGGGTCAATATCTTCCTTTGTGTCAACAGAGAAGTGCCTTCTTTCTCTTCTGCTGTTTTCAAACGTGGACCATGAAACCCCAAGGAGAAAATACCCATTTCATCTGTTGCCATCCAGAATCATTTGAATTTTTTTCTAATTTTTGGAGACTTATTTTGCTTATAGTTGAAAATGCGGAGTGATGGAGTCTGAGATGAATAGGAGCCATCTGACTTGTTCTAGAGAGCTTGGACCTAGGATGAAGCTGACACCTCAGTGAGACAGAAAGAAAGAGAGAGAGACTATAGACCTTGGTGACTTCATCAAGTTGTTTGATCAAACCTTGCCTAAAATTATATGTGCAGCATTTTCTTAAGCTGGGTGAATCAATAAACTCTATTGTTTCCAAAAACATTTGTTGAGCATTTAGTATATGGGAGCCAATGGTCTAAAACCAGCAATAGCATCAAACAAGAGGTTCATATATTCCAGTGTAAGAAGAAAAGGATCAAAACTAACAACAAAGCAAACAAGAAGAGAGGTAGAATGATAAAGCTGAAATAGAGCATATTCATTTCCCAGGGCTACCATAATCAGGAACCACCAGCCAGAGGTCTTAAACCACAGACATTTTTGCCTCATGATTCTGGGCATTAGAAGTCCTGGGTCTACGTGTTGGCAGACAGGGCCCTTCTGAGGGCTGTGGGAAAGAATCTGCCCCAGGCCTCCCTCCCACCTCCTGGCGATGTGCTGGCATCTTGGCATTGCTTGGCTACGGATACATTACCGCGGTTTCTGCCTTCATCCTTGCATGGTGTTTTCTCCTATATCTTCTGCCTTCTCCCTGTGTATATATGCCTGTGTCCAATCATGGACACCAATCATGCTGGGTTAGGGCACACTCTTGTGCTTCTCTTATGGCCATCTTAACTAACTATATCTGCAAAAAAAAAAAAAACTCTATTTCCAAATTAAATCACATTCTGAGGCAATGGGGGTTTAGACTTTAACAAATTATCATTCTGAGGTGGGAGGGAGGGGATGCAATTCAACTCATAACACAGAATAATGTGATTAGGGACACTCTAATCTTATGGCACGAGTGTACTCAATTGTGTCTGGCTCTTTGTGACCCCATGGACTATACCCCACCAAGCTCCTCTGTCCATGGAATCTTCCAGGCAAGAATACTGGAGTGGGTTGCCATTTCCTTCTCCAGGTGATCTTCCTGACCCAGGGATCAAACCTGTCTCCTGCTTAACAGTGGATTCTTTACCACTGAGCCACTTTGTATGTGTGATCATGCATTTCTGGGGAGATGCCATTTACTCTGAGAATTAAAAGGTAAGATGTAACTGAATGACTAGGTCTGATTATCTGAGGAGGGAAAAATTATTTGGGGCAGATGGAAAATCGAGTGGATAGTTTTTAATTACCAAGCTACCAAAAAAAAAAAAAAAAAAAAAAAAACCACAAACCAAAAAGCAATGATTAAAAAAAAAAAAGACCTTTATTGCTTATGTCTATTTGAGTTATATTTTCTATAACTTGAAAGTTAAGGAGTTAAGTAGAGTCTGTCTGAATAAGTCCTATTAGGAATTTACTAACTATAATTTACTTATAAAAGCCCTAGTCCTTGTTTTCTTTACTGCATAATGAGATGATTTTCTACATCTTGCTTTGATACTTGTCAGATATTGTGGTCTTTGGTTTTATTTCATGTCAGTTTTGCTAGTTGTATATTTCTGAAGTTGGGGATCATTGTAGCACTATTTTTCTCTCTGGTGACAACCATAAGCTTGTCAAATATGAGGGCCTCAACAAAACCTGAATAAATGAAAGGAATTTCAATCTAGTTTAGGAGCAGCGGTGTGCCAGTATAAGTCAATCAAGAGGTTAATCTGCCCCCCACCCCCCAAAAGACCCTGATTTTTAGCAGGTGCCGATTTCCAGGGTGTAAATATTCCCACCATTACTGATTTGAAGCTACTAAATGACATCACGAGCTGAGGAATGCACACAATTGCCTCTCACCAGCCAGCACCAGCTCACCATGATGGGGAGATCTATTTCAGGAATCTATTTTGGGAAATGGGTCACACTTTGTTATCAGACTAACTTAAATTGTAGATTTGTTGCTAGCACTGAAAGCTGTGCAATCTTCAAAAATTCACCTCAGTTCAGTCACTTAGTCGTGTCCAACTCTTTGCAACCCCAAGGACTGCAGCACGCCAGGCCTCCCTGTCCATCGCCAACTCCCAGAGTTTACTCAAACTCATGCCCATTGAGTTGGTGATGCAATCCAACCATCTCATCCTCTGTTGTCCCCTTCTCCTCCTGCCTTCAATCTTTCCCAGCATCAGGGTCTTTTCAAAGGAGTCAGTTCTTCGCATCAGGTGGCCAAAGTATTGGAGTTTCAGCTTCAGCATCAGTCCTTCCAATGAATATTCAGGACTGATTTCCTTTAGGATGGATTGGATGGATCTCCTTGTAGTCCAAGGGACTCTCAAGAGTCTTCTCCCACACCACAGTTCAAAAGCATCACTTCTTTGGCACTCAGCTTTCTTTATAGTCCACCTCTCACATCCATACATGATTTACTGGAAAAACCATAGCTTTGACTAGACAGACCTTTGTTGGCAAAGTGATGTCTCAGAACTGAACTTCAATCTTAGTTGAGTGTTAATATCCTCATCTACTGGGCTTCTCTGGTGACTCAGATGGAAAAGAATCTGCCTGCAATGCAGGAGACCAGGGTTTGATCCCTGGGTCAGGAAGGTCCCCTGGAGAAGGGAATGGCTACACGTTCCAGTATTCTTGCCTGGAGAATTCCATGGACAGAGGAGTCTGGCAGACTACATCCCAAGACCCAACTGAGGGACTAACACATACACACACATCTATAAAATAAGAGTAATACTTGCGACAGAGGATTTTTGTGAAAAGTAAAGTGAACTATCACTGATAAGGCAACCAACAGAATAGAGGGTAACAAAAACTAATAACATGTTAGCTTTGTCCCAATATTGTTGTTGTTGATAGGAAAGGTTTCTTATCTCTTGAATTTGGTTGCAAAAATGAAAATGAATCTAAATGCTGTGATAGAACATGGAACGTGTCCGAGCGGGAACCGACACTTTCTACTGACTTTGACTCTAGGATCATTGCAAAAGGCAGGTGTTTGAGTGTACATCAATGACTGGAAGTTGGCCTTGAGTTCATGAGGCTTAATCTGTAGTTTTTTTCTGGCCACAGAGAGTATATGATGTCAGCATTTGAAAAAAAAAAAAAAATGGAGATTCCAAACCAAGAAGTGACTTGAATGATTGAACTATGAGACAAAAGGGAGGAAAATCTTTGAGGACTCAGAGTCCTGTCACTCACTCTCCTCAAAAACAGCTTCATTTACGTTTATATTAAATGTTCTCTCAGAATACATAGTGAGCTTTCTTCTGTGAAGAAGGTTGCAAACTCATGTTTGAAGTATTGGACAAATTAAAGGGAATAAGTGAAACAGACTCTGTGTATCTGAGAGAGCAAAAGAGAAAGAGACAAAGAGAGAGAGGAAGAAGAATGTGGCTAATTAATTTGAAGATTGTATCCCAAGGCATTCAAATTTTATTTTTTTATTTTTTTTCAAGCATAATAATTTGCAACCTTTATTATTCTTTTTTTAAAAATATGTTGTTTCTTATGACACAGTTCACGATTCGGGCTGAAGTCTGGAGACCAGCGCTTGTCTCCAGGGGCTGAGAAGTCTTTCAATTGTGGGTCTGCTCGTGGCTCGAGGCTGAAGGCCGTCTTAAATGTCCTGTGGCAGAGCTTACACGTGAAGTGTCTTTTAAAAGTGATGGCGGAGGCTGGGGGCGGGCGCGTGGTACAACAGCGTGTCTGACTCTCGGGGCGCAAACAGCTTGTCGGCGGTGGGAGTGGGGGTTTCGGGCAGGCCTGTGGGGCTGTCGGGCTCCAGGCGCTGGATCCTGGGCAGCGGCGGGGGCAGCGGGGGCGGCGACGGGGAGCCGGCGGGGCCCGGGCCAGCCTCGGGGTCCCGGTGGGTGCGCAGGGTCCTCAGAGGCCTGGGCCACGTGGGACTGGAAGTGGCTCCAGCGCCGGAAGTCGGTGCGGAAAGCCTTGCTGCAGACGTGGCAGGTGAAGGGCTTCACGGAGCACAGCAGCTCCTGGTGCCGCTCCAGCTGCTTAGGTGCCCGGAAGGTCTTGCCGCACTTCTCCTCCTCGGCCTCGTCTGCTGGCTCCTCTTTGACCTGAATCTTCAGCGGCTTGGAGAGGCTGAGGTCCTCGGGGAGGCAGGTGGAGTCTTCGGAGTCTAAGTTCACAGGCTCAGGGCCGAGGCCGCCCCCCGCGGGGTCGTCTCTGGCCAGGCTCGGACGGGACAAGAGGCCGGGCAGGGCCGGTGGCCTCGCCGTTGAGGTCAGGCCGGGGTGGCCACGCGCTCCCTGGGCCGCGCAGCCCTGGCAGCCCCAAGGGCCTTCTCCCCGGGGTGCATCTTCACGTGCTGCTTGAGCTTGGAGAGGAAGCGGTAGGCCTTCCCGCAGGCCGTGCACACATACGCGCCCTTAGCCCGGGAGCGCAGGCCCCGCTTGAGGACCTGCGCTGGGGAGCCGCCAGGGCCGTGGAAGCCGGGCCGGCCGCGCCGCAGCTCCAGGATCAGCGCCTTCTTGATCTCCCGCTCTCGCACAGTATCAAGGAGCTTCCTCTGGAACTTCTCGTCCAGGACAGCGTGGGAGCCGGCGGCCGCAGCCGTAGTTTTCGCCACACCGGGCTGCGTCTGGCAGTGCGTCCACACTTTGAAGCTGGTGTGAAAGCGCTTGCGGCAGATGTCGCAGGCGAACGGCTTCTCGGGGTTGTGGTACATGTGCACGTGCCGGGGCAGGCCCGCCGTGGATCTAAAGAGTTTAAGGCAATGTTTGCATTTAAACTTTTTGTTTGGTCTCGTGCCCTCCAACTCACCGAATTCATCTGTGTTCAAGTCAGAGCCCGGGAAGTCGGCCTGGAGGGCAGATGGGCTCACGCCCTCCTCACGGGGTCTCCCGAGCCCGGGGAGCCTGGGCTCACAGCTTTGGGCTGCTTGGCCGGCAGCCTCCTGTCGGTCTGGAACCGCCTCTTGCCTGGAAGTCTGCTGGGATCTTTCTGGTCGTCTTCTGTCTGTAGGGCCAGGTCTCTCGTGGCGGCCGCGGCATCCCCCACGGTGACGCGAATGGTGATGTCGCCTGGCTCCGGGGGGCTGCGCGGCTCGGCCTTGACCCGCACCTCCGGCCCCGGGGGCGCCCCAGGCCGCTCAGCCGGCTGAGAAGCGCTGAAGGACTTGAGGCGGTGAGGCTGAGGGGCAGGGGCCCGGGCGTCGGGGGCCGCCCCCGTCCTTGGAGGGCGGCCTCTGAGAAGAGAAGGCGCCGAGCGCGCTGCCCGCCACATCGCGCGAGCCCGCGCCTGGGGGAGGCTGCAGCTCGGCCGTGGGCGTGTCCTCGGGGACGTGGCTGTCCATGGACAGCGACCGGCGCAGGAGGCTCTTGACAAGCGGGCCGCTGCGGTCCACACCCTGGGCCCCGGGGCACCGGCGCCCCGGCTGGGATGACCAGCCTCAGCCTAGAGTAATACAGCAGCCTCCGGTCCTCGCCCGGCCCGCTGCCCCGGCCCGCCTCCTTCAGCAGGAAGGGCGTCTTGGGCGAGCCCCGCAGGGACAGGACGGGCGGCCTCGGACTCCGCAGCGCCAGCTCCACGGCCACGCCTTTGGGAAGCAGGGCGCTGGCGCCTGATGTATTCCAAACCATGGGTCTCAGTTTGAGACCTGATGTATCTGTAGAAGCCTTTCACTCCTGCTTCTAGAATGCATGTCAGCTCAGTTTTTAATGGAGAGAAACACAATCAACTTAACTTGTTTTTTCCACTAGATTGGCTTATTCGTATCTGATTTTTATTTTTAGTGTTTCTCTTTTGTCTATAATGAATATAAGATAATTGCAAATAATCTAAACAGAATAGAAAAGCATATGGCATAAAGCAAAGTGCCATCAGGGTCTCCCACTCAAAAGACTACATCTGAACAGTCTGCTGAATGACCTTCTGTGTCAGTGCACACACGTGCACACACGTGTTACATGCACATGTGCACACACAAGGCTCTGTGTGGCCTTGCAAACTGAGCTCATGCGATACATGCTCCTATTTAATGGAAAACATACAAGAATGTTCAGTTGCTTTTGCCTTAGAATCCCGCTTCTACAATTTAGCAAATTTTGGCTCAAAGCATGGCATAAAGTAATTGTAGTCCAGATATCAAAGTCTCACATCTAGTCAGTTTCTACCTTGAAAGAAAGTGTTTCTTCTTTAGCCTCATTTCTAACAGTTAGGGGAGAAAGGGGCAAGCCTGTTTTAGAAATCAGGCAGTACTATTATTAGAAATTTATCAACCTTTACTTATCTCTGGATGTCTTTCTCCTCTCTCCTCACTGTGTTTTATCTTCTCTCCGTTGATCTTTTTTCGCAGATGACCTTTCATCTTATTTCTCATCTGCTGGTCCCATCAACCCTAACTTTGTATCTGCTAAAACTCAGGTAATTGCTTTTAGATGGGTATAATTAAGAAGCCATTAGTGTAAAGTTTCATTTCAGTTTATGCCTTGGTCTGCATTTGAGCAGAGAAATATGAAATTAAGGTATTAGCTCCTTTCAGGAGTATGAGTCACGAGCTAATAAGTTTCAAGAGCAGTTTCTCAACTGTAATGATTGTGCTTTTCTCTTTGAAAATCTTCTCTTTGGAATTCTCATAGAGGGAATATTTTAAAAGGAAGGCGAACACATTATAATGACAGACCTGAATTGGGTACATGGTCCCTGAAGGGTGAGTGTCCCTGGTGCCCTCGGAGGGTCATATGAAGTCTTTAAAAAGTAGCTAGTGTGGGAGGGTCCAACCTAGAAACCCATAAATTCCCTTTCACAATTGTGTAAGAATTCTACTCTTTTGAGGACAGCTGTGAGAGGCATTGTAGAGGGGATTAATGACCTGAATGAAGAAGCTGAAGTCAAGATGACCTATTATGATTGGGGATAAGCTAACAAGAACAGTTCTCAAATTTGGCTGCGAAACAGAATTACCTGTTATATGAGTTCTCTGTGGCTGCCATAACCAATTCCCACAAACTGGGTGTCTTAAAACAGTAAAAATTGATTCTCTTGCACTTCTAACTCCCCATGTGACTCAGAGGTAAAGGAGCTGCCTGCCAAATAGGAGATGTGGGTTTGATTCCGGAGTCAGGAAGATGCCCAGGTAAAGGAGATGGCAACCTGCTCCAGTGTTCTTGTCTGGGAAATCCCATGGACAAAGGGGCCTAACAGGCTACAGTCCACAGGGTCCCAAAGAGTCAAATATGGCTTAGCAACTAGAGAACAATCCAATATGACCTTATCTTTCCATTTGCAAAGTAAAACATCTGCATCTTAGCAAAAGAAAAGCCATTGCAAAGAGTTTATTGTCAAATAAGGTCACATTTTGGGACTCTAGGAAAATATAAATTTAGGGGAATGCTATTCAACCTGCTGTACTTGGGAATATTTTAAAAGCCCAAAGCCCATGGTGCGCACCAGATCAATTAAATTAGAATTTCTAGAGGCCTCGGGGAGCTTGAAAGAGACTGATGCTTGGGTCTCACCTCTGGAGAATCTGATCTACAAAATCAGGGAGGTGGGAAGGGGTTCAGGATTGGGAGCACGTGTACACCCATGGCAGATTCATGTTGATGTATGGCAAAACCAATACAGTATTGTAAAGTAAAATAAAATAAAATAATTAAAAATTTAAAAAAAATCAGTATTCTAAAATGTGTTTTATTGGATTGTTAAGGAAACAGAATGAGATCACGTGAAGTGCAGAACAAAAGCCTGGCATATAATATCTGTTCAATTAATATATTGTTATTGATTGGTTTGGAGTGATGGTTTTATAAAATAAGGACATAATTTCACATATGTAAGGATGCAGTGTTCAGCAAGCAAAGGTCCCCTGACTCCTCTGCCGTTTCCAGGACAAACCCAATTATCTGCCTTGTGTTCCTAGTGTCAGGGTTTCCCTGGTGGCTCAGCTGGTAAAGAATCTGCCTGCAATGCAGAAGACCTGAATTCAGTCCCTGGGTTGGGAAGATCCCCTGGAGAAGGAAACAGCTACCCACTTCAGTATTCTGGCCTGGAAAATTCCATGGACTGTACAGTTCATGGGGTCACAAAGAGTTGGACATGACTGAGCGACTTTCACTTCACTTCCTAGTGTCAGGGTTTTACCTAGTATATGGTTCTCTGTTACCATAACCCTTATACCTTCTGCTTTCCCAATAGACCAGTGCTGATCAGCTCTTACACATTTGAGTCTTTAATTGCCACCATCCTCCTAAGCCCCTTCCTCTACAGGTCAGTTGTAAGTGCAAATCTTTTCCAGTCTGCCAGAGTGACTAACAATCCTAGTTTGCTCAGAATTTAGGAATTATCCAGAATACAGCACATCCAGTGTTAATTCTAGGACCATCCCAGGGAAAGACCCATGGCTAATCATTCTAGGCCTGCCTCAATCAGTCACGGATAGCAGAACATGGCTAGTGTTTCCCCAAGAATATTACACATATTAGAAATGCAATGATCTCTAAGAGTGAATGCAAACATATAAAACACAACACATGTCTTTGTGTCTACACAAGAGCTATCAGGGAGAAAAAATAATAATGATGATAATGATAATAATAAGGATGATAATGATGATGAGAATACTTACTGATCACTTACATTAATCTAGTTTCTATGCTAAGGGTTTTATATGTATTATTCATTTAATACACATAGCAACTCTATATACTAAGTGACATTATTATCCTAATTTTCTAAATGAAGAAACTTGGATTCAAGCAGCTTGTGTAACTTCTGTAAACTTCTTAAAGCTAGTTTGTGCCTTGTTGCAAGGGTAAACCCAGGCAGTTCTCTCCACTGGTGGTGTTCATTCTTGTACCATGCTGAATGAAAGCAGAGGAGTTGCAGCTGTACAAGTTAGAGAAGGACAGAGGAAAAATACATCAGCCTGGTGCAATTCACAAAGTCATCACAGAGAAAGAGGGGGCATTGAACTGGCACCTTCAGTTCATAATGCATCATAACTTCCCTTAAGCGGTTCATTTAAGGGAAACATTAATTAAGAATCTAATACATGTAGAGCACATATAGAAATACTGAAGCAATAAGAGAAGCCAGAGTTTCTATGGGAGTTGCTATGCCCCTGGCAGTGTGTTAAGCCCTTGATACAGTATAACCTCAGGGCACGGTTTCACAATAACCACCCAACAGAATACAAGAACTATCCTATCCTCATCACAGAAGAGACTTGTCAGTCAAAGCTACCAATGAGCTTGACCCAGGATCTCACAGGTAGCTTATGATAAATTCAGGATTCAGACCTAACCTTTTGGTTGGTTTGTTCATGACAATAGACGAGTCTATTGTCATAACTATCATGGTGGCTCGTTCCTCAAACTGAGCAAGGCATCAGAATGGGTCAGTGCAGCTTAAGTGAAAACAGAAAGTGTGTGGGGGTGGATGCTTCATAGAAAAATTAGTTAATTCCCCTGTGCAAGACTGGAGTAATGGCGTGAAAGCTGTCCTCATCTTTGGGGTATAGCAAGTCCTCATCTCCATAAGGAAGGGCAGAAGAAAAGGCAAAGGAAAACACTCCTGTGACAAAATCAAAAGTTGAGTTAATCAGGAATTAATTGAACTGTTCAGTCTCTAAGGGGTGGGGGCTGATGGGGGCCCGGGAAGGTAAGGAAAAGCACAGGCAGTCCCTCTGTTTGAGAGTGAAATGTGTCTCCTCAGCCCTAATGCAGCCCTAATGCATAATGTTCTCATACGGAGTGAAAAAGCCAGACAATCAAAGACCATATGTCTTCTGCTTAGATCCACAGAGTATCCATGTATTTTTAATCAAGGCTGCATCTCTGAAGGATGTTTATGCTTCCTTGACATAAAAGATGCGCCTCCAAATGAGCTCTGCACCAGGCTCCAGGCTGTTGTTACCTTTGGCCATGCCAGGAGAAAGGAAGTTGGCAGATTCCCCATAATGCATTATGGTAAAGATAATGCAAATTGTACTTGAAGGATAGTGTGCGCAGAGCAACCCATCAAGCCTGAGGAAATGGGCTTAGGAGCCACCGAAGACTTCACTCTCCAACAGCCTTCTCTGCTTCTACTCCATCTTCACACTCTAAAATACATTCTCCACGCGGCACTCAGCGAGGTCTGCTCAAAATGTAAATCCAATTTCTTCATGCCTTCACTCAAACCTCTCTAGTAGAGGGTTTTTAAAAATAAAAACTAGACCCTTTTTCTGTGGTCTACATCGATTTCCTCATCTCTATTTCATGTTATATTCCACTTACCTACATTCCTGAGCTCAAGTCACATGGCCCTGATTTCTGTTTCAAAGCACTTATTATTCACTCTTGAATGCATTAACTCAAAAATGTTTGAGCACCAGGTGTGTTCCAGGAACTCTCCTACCTGCTGGGAAGAGAGCAGTGGACAGAACAGAGAAATCTCCTTGCCCTTTTGAGACTTATGTTCCAGTCAAAGAAGATAGACACCAGACAGTAAGGACAATGAAAATGTAAAGTGTATAGCAGCTAGAACATGATAAGGGCTTCCAACAATGTAGGAAACGCAGGAAACGTGGAGACATAGGTTCAATCCTGGGTTGGGAAGATCCCCTGGAGGAGGAAATGGCAACCCACTCCAGTATTCTTGCCTGGAAAATTCCATGGACAGAGGAGCCTGGCGGGCTACGGTCCATGAGATCACAAAGAGTTGGACACGACTGAGCACACTCTCATTCCAAAATCCTTTATAAAAAACGTGGGGCAGGTTCAAGATCAAGCAGCAAGGAGAACTAGGTTGCGACACTGGGTCCAGGGGCCAGGGTGGGTGTCTCACTTTAAGACCTTTTCTCTTACTGCTCCCTCTCCTAGGACCCCTCCACCCAGATATTTTTGTGGGTTTCTCAGAACTCAGGTGTCAGCTCAAATGTCCTCTTTCAGAGACACCTTTTCTGATCCTTCCACATGAACTGGCTATTTCTCATCACTATCTCACCACCCACTGTGATGGAACTATCTGAGGTTGCATTTTTCATTTATTCATCTACTTTATTTTGTCTGCAACCCATGGACCGTAAATTCTGTGAAACCGGTGTCTTCATCACTCTACTATCATGTCTCCTGTGTTGAGAGTGCTGCCTAGCATACAGAGGTACTCAGTGAACATATGCTGGGATGAAAGAAGGAAGGAATGAATGATGGTATCAACACATTCAGTTGGCCTTTATAGGACAAGACAGGTAAGTAACACTAGGCCTTGAGAAATCATTAGCAGACATGATCATCGTGTCCTTTTCATAGCCTGGCATATGGTTAAGCAACACAGTCCAGGAAATAAAACAGGAAAATACTATCAAGAGCTAAGTAAGATGCTTAAATCTCCTACAAAATATACTTACTTTATATATCTCATGTCTGTCTATTTTTCTCCATTCTCATTGCCACCACTCTGGTCCAAATGCCATCATTTCTTATTTTACTGCTTGTACTCTTACTGCCACATGAAATATCTTTTTCAAAGTCCAGGGAAGATGAGCCTTTAAAGTATTTGGTTATGTCTTCCCATGTCTTGAGCACTTCAATAACTCCCTGTTGATCATAGGATAGGGGTTCAAAATGTTCGAGTGACTTTCACAGACTTCAAGTGCTGGCCACAGTCTGTTTCTCTAGCTTGCCCTCTTAGTACTCCTCGACAGCTCTCTGGTCTGTCCAGACTGATCTTTTTTTCAAGTTTCTTAAATGCCCAAACCTACTGTCTTCCCTTTGGACCACTAGGAGATAATTTCTCTGTTTAGCAATGTCTTCTCTGCTCTCTGTGTCATAGCCATAGCTAAATCATAGCCATCTTTTAAATCTCTGCTTCAACTTCATATCCTCTGACCAAGACTCTCTGATCCCTAAGTCTGGACGAGGTAACTCTTCTCTATGACCTCATAGTATCTTGCACTTGACCATCACATTACTTTCCACAGAGTGAATTACAATTGTTTGATTTCTTGCCTGTCTCTTCCACTAGACTTAAGCCATAGCAGGGCAAAAATAATTTCTCTCTCCTTCATTCTTGTACTTCAGGCATTTCACATAAGGTCTGGCTCATAGTAGCTGCTCAAAATATATTTGTTGAATGATTGGATAAAATGGAGAGTCAATTAAAATAGTAAGCATTTATTTCCAGACAGAATAGTGGGTATTATTTCTCATGCCAAAGCTCTCTTTGTGAGTCTTGCTACTCTGTGGCAACAGAGCTGAAAACTGAGATGAAATGTGGTCGAAAGTTGAGGGCACACAGCTGACCTTCAGAACCTGATGTCACAGTGTAACCAGGTCCTTCTGTTCAACCTACACCGATAGCCTTGGGCACCAAGGAAATGGTCTACAGAGTCAAGAATTCTGACTCACACTGGAAATATTAAGCATAGTGACTTCCTCAGAGGAGGAGAGTCTGATGTCTTGCTTAGCAGTGAAAAGACCTTAAGATTAGTGGTTTTGTCTTTGTCTAAAGACAAACTGAAGTGGCTGTAGAAATAGAGTATGCAAACACAGAGGAATCTTTGAAAGCACATCCTTCAAGAATCTCATTTCACTGACAGAAGAAACAAGAGATCTGGTGGTTAAGTAATATCCTCTCTGCTCTAGGATTGAATTCTTGACTTCTTCCCATTCTACAGTTTCTTTCGCCTGTTTAATTCAGTTAAACTCAGCATATTTTATTCTTTTTTCTGAACCATTTGCCAGACATCATCACTACACCTGCCTCCCCACCCACTTGAGGCCACACGTCAGCTTTGTGACATGTGCTTTTTGTCTGCTTCATCTTGCATCCCAGCTAGATGCAGAAACCTACCCCTCTTTAAAATCATTTGACTAACTCACTTGCACTGAAGCTTTGGTGAGCAACACATATTTTATTAAAAATATCACAGGGAAAAATGGGCAGGGAGGAGATTACATCACATATCTCTAAGCAAACAATTTAGCAATTCCCTCATGTAAAGATATAAATTCTCTAAAATCCTTTACCCATTTTATCATGGGAGTCTCTTCTTCCTCCTCTTAATGCATGTGAAGAGTGTTCTAATTGACTTAGGGCTCTTCTCTCGAGTATTTCTCTCTAAGCATTTTAAATTATCTTTTTCTTTATGAGACATCATAATTTGGCTCTGAACTAGTGCCTACTTTCAACAGTGCTTACCCAAAGTTATTGAGGTCGTTCAGCTAAGCAATGGGTCTTCCAACTAGCAGAACCGCCATCCTTAGAAAAATGTATCTTTATGGGCATTGTAACTTAAGCTTGATCAGCAAATCCCAAAACGTTGAATCATTAGTAATCTAAGTTTTGAGCATCTGAATATTCTTTTATAAAATATAAATAAAGACCCTGACCTCATGGAGCTTTTGCGAGGATCACAGGAAATACCTGTGAAAAAAACCTGAAACATAACCCACCTCATAGTGGCTTAGGAGACGCTCAAGATATACTGGTCTCTTTCTCCTCAAGCAATTGAATTAGGTGCTTCTTTTGTCTCACAACTCCTAACAGTGTTAGTGTTTAGGAGGCCTCTCAGCCTCTTAAAACTCATTGTTATTCCTTGAATTAACAAGAGTACAAAATAGTTCAGAAAAATACAACTGCAAAAGCATGTGTAGTGGTTGTTTGTCCATGATGGAGACATGACTATTCTGACACAAATCCAGAGTGTGACACCAATCTGTATGTCTGTGTGTGAGCCAGAGAATTTACAAGTGCTAGAACTCCTCTGTCGAACACTGTGATGTTTGAAAATGCTACCATTGTTAGATTCTTTTGTTCCCAGCCCTGTCTGACACTGTGTAGGCTGCCACGCCAACTGTCAGTGGCAGACAAAGGCATTATGTGTTTTTATTTGGTCTCTATCTAGAAATGTCATGGTTTGAAAGTCCTGAAGCAGAGAAGCTTCCCTATTTAAAATCTGCTTCGTATTCCTAGCAGATCTTGGGAACAGTCATGCTATTCTCAGTAGCTCTCTGAGCATGGTTGAGCCGTGTCTTTGATTGAGCCACAGACACCGTCTAACTACCAGGGATTAGTAACCTAAGCCTCCTGGTTCCAGAAGTTCAAGAGAGACAGGGTCTCCCGGGCTTCTTCCCGTGGAATGGATGATAAAAGCATCTGTGTGGGTGAGAAATACATTTATCTACAACACAGATGAAATAGCATATATTAAAAGAAACTGCCAGATGCCAGACCTTTGGCCTGCATTTATGGTTATTGAATTTTTTTTTTCATTCCCTAATTCCAATACTGTGTAAGTAATATGTACTCTGTAAAGAGCTATGGACATTACAGAGATGAATAACAACTAACTAAATATTTATATCATGAATGATATCAGTTAATCTCCACAGCAATTTCAAGAGATAGACATATTTATTTTTATTTTCTAAAAGGCAAAATCAAGCTCAAAAAGATTAAGAAACTTGCCTAGGATTAACAAGTTAGTACGAAAGTTATGTTTCATAGCAAGTATGTCTGTGCCAAAAAGTTAAAGGTTCGTCTTCAATGGGCTTTCTGCACATTTTCTCCTTTAATATTACAAAAACCTTGACTGTGTTGTCTCTGTTTCACAGACGAGTAAAATAAAGCTCAGGGAAACTTGGTAATTGTTCAGAGAGACCATACAAATGCTCTACTAGAAGAACCCATAAAGCTTTCTTGGATTCTGGGGATCATCAAGGGAATAGAGGTGGCCTTAGTAGGATGCCTTAAATATTTCATAACATCTGGGGGGTAACAGGGGAGATGTTGAAGAAGAAAAAAGGTTATCAAAGAAGGAAAAATGGTTACATCAGCATGGAGGCCAATTCTGCTTCTATTTTGGATGGTAAACCTACATTTTCTGTTGAGTTATGTAAGAGCAAGCTTGTGTTTGTGTTCAAAGGGCAAGCTCGAGGAAGGTTTCAGGACACTGCCTGCATTCTAAGTGGCCCTGGTGGTGGAGAGAATGGGCCCTGTTCCAAATTGATTAGTTCTGCTACCTTCTCATTATTGTTCCGCCTGAAGTTTGGCATGCAAGCAAGGTCATTCGATGCATAGGTCTGTGTGACTTAACTGATTCTGCTACAGACTCCCTCTGCTCCACACCCCCACCCCCACCACAGCATGCCACCTGCACTAGAGAAAATTAAAAATCAGCCTATACATTTTACATGAGTTCCCAAGACCGATGAGAAATTAATGTTATGTTGTCTTTTGATAAAGATACAGCTGTTTTGTAAGATGTTCATCCAATTCAGTAATAGGAAACCTCGAAATTCCTCCATGGAGCCTAGACTTCATGGGAGGGGACTTCTAAAGGGGAGAAGAGATGCATACAGACTTAGAATAATATGCTCATGCCTGTTCTCTTCTTACAGTTCACCTTACAAAGAAATTTCAGGGGTACACATTAGGTTGCTGCCCTCCCCAAACTCTCAGGTGCCTTATTAATTTTTTATTCCCATGCTTCCTTTGAGGTTGTTCCCTTAGCCTGGGGAGCACATTCTTTTCATATTCTCACATACAAATGCTTCCAGTTTTTCAAGGTTGACCTCAAAGTTCTCAGTTTTCACAAAGCCATTTCATATCCTCAAATCATAAGACTGCTCTTTTGTCAGATCTTCAGAAATTCTTAGAGAAGTCCCAATCCCCTCTCGCCGTCCCTCCCAATAATGTGAGAATAATTACCGTTATATTTTAGGGTGGTTTTAAAAATTAGGGACAATATGTAAAAACCCTAACAGTATTTGACAAATAATAGTGAATAATACTTGTTTTGTTATTACTAACTACTCGTAAGCAAATACCATATCTAAAGTTCTTTGCCTGGAACTCAAAACTCTTCATAGTCCGGTTCCAGCCTTGGTTTCTAGTCTTATATCCTAACACTTTCTCTAGGGCGCCTCTATTACCATCCCTCCAAAATTCTTTCTTAAGCTGAACTAAACTCCTCACTGTTGTATGAACATCATGCATGGCAATTACTAAGGACCTCCATGGGTGTTTTTCTCTTCATTTTGCTTTCTTCTACATAGAACTTACCCAAGATCTCATGGTTTAAAAGTCACATAGACAGTCAGTAGAAGAGTCAAAATTTAGATCCAGTTTCCCATACCCATATGTTCAGTCAAACTTCCAAAAGATGCCAAGTAATTGCTAAGAAGTGATTTGATTGGTTATGAGCATAAACTTTCAATTTAGATAAATGCAGATTTGAATGTTAGCTGACTGACTGCACAACTGCAAGTAAGTTCCTTTGGGCCCCTTAGTTTAAGCAGTGATCTTCATAAAAGGATGACAATATGTATTATCTTATAGTTATTATAATTTGTTCAATCTTACCAGTAGCTCAGACAGTAAAACATCTGCCTGCAATGTGGGAGACCTAGATTTGATCCCTGGGTTGGGAAGATCCCCTGGAGAAGGAAATGGCAACCCACTCCAGTACTCTTGCCTGGAGAATTCCATGGATGGAGGAGCCTGGTACACTACAGTCCATGTGATCACAAAGAGTCGGACACGACTGAGCAACTTCACTGTTCACTTGAAGGTCAAAATGCATATTAAAATTTATATTCATAAGTGCAGATTCAAAGTTATATTCATTATATAGCCTATATACTATGTATAACAATACACATATACATATATGCATACATATATATATATAATTCGATCCTCATTATAACTTTAAGATGCATGTGTATCTATATATTGTATGTTTTATTATATATACTATATGTGTATATATTATATATGCATAGTATTTTGTGATACATGTATATTCTATGAGATTAGCCTAATTCTGGCACGAGGGAAAAATAGATCCAGGAATCATTTGGTTTAGGAAAAACTACTACATTTATTACTCTTAAAGTTTATGAACAACATGGTTTAATTTAAACATGAGGATAAACGACCTTGCTGAAGCCCATCGCTGTACTTCGCCACCCTCCCCAGGTCCTGGAATGCTGTCTATAGGGCAAGTGATTCACTGTCACTGACTTCAAGACCGCTGGGTGGAGAGGGGAGCAGAGTAAATTCTTGATATTTACTACCTTATAATAAATCATGGCATCCGGTCCCATCACTTCATGGGAAATAGATGGAGAAACAGTGGAAACAGTATCAGACTTTATTTTTGGGGGTTCCAAAATCACTGCAGATGGTGACTGCAGCCATGAAATTAAAAGATGCTTACTCCTTGGAAGAAAAGTGATGACCAACCTAGACAGCATATTCAAAAGCAGAGACATTACTTTGCCGACTAAGGTCTGTCTAGTCAAGGCTTGGAGAAGGCAATGGCACCCCACTCCAGTACTCTTGCCTGGGAAATCCCATGGACGGGGGAGCCTGGTAGGCTGCAGTCCATGGGGTCGCAAACAGTCAGACACGACTGAACGACTTCACTTTCACTTTTCACTTTCATGCATTGGAGAAGGAAATGGCGGCCCATCCAGTGTTCTTGCCTGGAGAATCCCAGGGACAGGGGAGCCGGGTGGGCTGCCATCTCTGGGATCGCACAGAGTCGGACACGACTGAAGTGACTTTCAGTTCAGTTCAGTTTCAGTCAAGGCTATGGTTTTTCCTGTGGTCATGTATGGATGTGAGAGTTGGGCTGTGAAGAAGGTTGAGTGCCGAAGAATTGATGCTTTTGAAATGTGGTGTTGGAGAAGACTCTTGAGAGTCCCTTGGACTGCAAGGAGATCCAACCAGTCCATTCTGAAGGAGAACAACCCTGGAATTTCTTTAGAAGGAATGATGCTAAAGCTGAAAGTCCAGTACTTTGGCCACAACCCTGGAATTTCTTTAGAAGGAATGATGCTAAAGCTGAAAGTCCAGTACTTTGGCCACCTCATGCAAAAAGTTGACTCATTTGAAAAAACTTTGATGCTGGGAAGGATTGGGGGCAGGAGGAGAAGGGGACGACAGAGGATGAGATGGCTGGATGGCATCACTGACTCGATGGACGTGAGTCTGAGTGAACTCCGGGAATTGGTGATGGAGAGGGAAGCCTGGCATGCTGCGATTCATGGGGTCACAAAGAGTTGGACACAGCTGAGCGACTGAACTGAACTGAACTGAACTGAATAAATCATTTCTAAATATTTGAGAAACATAGGCCAACCTCTGCTATCCAATGGTCAATGACTCACTTATCCTCTGTGAGACAGTCTTAGCATAAAGGTTCCTTCAAGAAGCCAAGAGTGTTCCTGGAGGAGAGATTCCTCCATATGGGAAGCAGGGCAAATTCAGGGGCACAGCTTCTCTTAAAACGTACCAGAATGATGTTGTTCAGTAAGCAACTGATTGAGTGCTACTCGTAATTAGTTCATAGCTGCTTTGGGTAAGTTTCGACTGACCATCATTGAAATATAATTAGTGATACTAAATATATCTATATGATGAATATTTTTTTTGCATATGAAGCCACAAATAAACCTTTCAATGAAAATCACCCAATGAAAGCTTCTGTTTAGCAATGCAGTTTCCTCATCCCTGTGGAAGGCCCAACATCACCAAATTTTGCTGACTTGGCTTCAGTAAATTTTAATTCAACAAAAAGCCTGGTTGAACAGATGCGTTTGCAAGTCCCAGACCATGCAACACTCAATCTGTTTAACGGAAATGTTGTTCTAGTTCCATATTGGTGCTTTCTGCTGGAGCTGAATTTGTATCTTTCTGTCTCAGTGGAGCATAAATGTTAGGGGATGTCAGGAAGGGAGCCAGATCTAAAAGAGACAAGGGGTGAAGTGGTGGCTGTGAGATCACAGAGGCCGGAGTGTTGGAAAGATACAGAGAAAGATGACTCAGATTATTTCATCAAATAAATAGGAGTAACAGCATCCCCTCTGTGAACCATCACAGCTGGCTTCCACTTAAAAGTGATATGAATTTAACAAACAATTTTGAGGCTGCACTGAGATTGTTAAATAGAGTATTGTCTATATGGGCATGTATTTTCCCTGTGCATGTACACATTTCAATCAAGAGATAAATATTAGGGAGAAAAAAGCTTCAATTAAAATATTAAAATGTATATTGGGTGATTTCATTAACAGAGTCATTGTTCTAAAGACTTAGAATACACCTCTCTCTCTCCTCTCTCTCTCAGTTCTCTCTCCTCCTTCTTCTAAGCTTTCACACCTATGGTTGTCTCTGACTAAAATTCTATTTCTTGTCTTCTCCACCAGATGAATTCCTATTCATGATCAAATTCTTCTTTGAACAGGCTTCACTGGGGAAGCATGACTCTTAATTCCTGACTCCTAAACTAAGAACTGGTTTCTTTGCTCTCTCATCTAACTAGCAGAGGACTGCTTCATATCCAGGTTGCAGACTCTAAAACCAGAGTCTACATTTGGTTTTACAGAAGTTCCCATAGTTTACATTTCACTCCACTACTTTCTAGTATTGGGACTTTGTCCACATTAATTCAGTTGTCCCATCTGTAAAACAGAAATAGTACAAATACCGACCCTTGCAAATAAGGTATTATTTATTTGAGAATTGAATGAGGCAATTTATATAACAAGCTGAAACTAGGCTTCAGCTTTTCATTCTCTTCAACCAGCTTTGTTTTCAAACTGAAATAGGATGAAAAGAAACTATGAAAATCTAAGACACTAAACTAAGAGACTGGACTTTAGCTGGTAAGAATTGGAGAACTATTGAACTTTTCAGAGAGGAGAGACAGGGTCAGATACAAGTTTTAGAGAGAAGGAAAAAAAAATTCAGGATGAGAGGCAAGTGTTAAAATATGTTCAATATAGTCAAATGATTCAATTTTGAGCAATCATGTTTAATCACCATTCCCCAAAACTAAGAGCTCATTTAATTTTACAAATATTTAGGAAATGTTCACTAATGGTGGGATGCTGAAGTGTGGGCTGCAAATTCAAAAAGGCAGTTTGCTACTACAAAATAATCTAGTGGTTAAGAGCTTTGGATTTACAACCAGTAGACCTAAGCTCCAGACACAACTGAGCGTCTTTACTTTCACTTTTCACTTTCATGCATTGGAGAAGGAAATGGCAACCCACTCCAGTGTTCTTGCCTGGAGAATCCCAGGGACGGGGGAGCCTGGTGGGCTGCTGTCTATGGGGTCGCACAGTGTCGGACATGACTGAAGCGACTTAGCAGCAGCAGCAGCAGCAGACCTAAGCTCATCATCAAGCACTAGACTGTCTCATCTGAACAAAGCTCTTGAAATATCTAAGCCTCAGTTTTTTCAAAATTTAGAAGATGAATTAAAATGACCAAATGAGGTACTACGTAGTGTCACTGCTCAGTAGCTCAGCTGTGTCAGACTCTTTCTGACCCCACGGACTGCAGCCCACCAGCCTCCTCTGTCCATGGGGCTCTCCAGGCAAGACTGTTAGGAGTGGGGTGCCATTTCCCCTCCAGGGGACCTTCCCGACCCAGGATTAAAGGGGCATCTCCTGCATCTTCTGCGCTGACAGGCGGATTCTTTACCCCTGAGCCACCTGGGATGTCCAGAGACTATATAAAAATCACTGAAAAACTCTTCAGGCATGGTACATTTTCAATTAATGCTAATTGTCATTATTAAAATTATCACTGTTGATATTGTTTTCTAACAGTGCTAAGTGACACCCTTCTCCAATACCAAGGTGCTCACAGTCTGAATAAAGAAAGCAGATATGTAGGTATGTAAATTACATTGTATTTGAGTTGAGTTCAGTTCAGTTGCTCAGTCGTGTCCGACTCTTTGCAACCCCATGAATCGCACCACGCCAGACCTACCTGTCCATCACCAACTCCCAGAGTTTACCCAAACTCACGTGCATTGAGTTAGTGATGCCATCCAGCCATCTCATCCTCTGTCATCCCCTTCTCCTCCTGCCCCCAATCCCTCCCAGCATCAGGGTCTTTTCCAATGAGTCAATTCTTCACATGAGGTGGCCTAAGTATTGGAGTTTCAGCTTTAGCATCAGTCCTTCCAATGAACACCCAGAACTGATTTCCTTTAGAATGGACTGGTTGGATCTCCTTGCAGTCCAAGGGACTCTCAAGAGTCTTCTCCAACACCACACTTCAAAAGCATCAATTCTTCAGTGCTCAGCTTTTTTCACAGTCCAACTTTCACATCTATACATGACCACTGGAAAACCTATAGCCTTGACTAGACGGACCTTTGTTGGCAAAGCAATATCTCTGCTTTCCAATATGCTATCTAGGTTGGTCATAACTTTCCTTCCAAGGAGTAAGCGTCTTCTAATTTCATGGCTGCAGTCACCATCCACAGTGATTTTGGAGCCCAGAAAAATAAAGTCTGGCACTGTTTCCACTGTTTCCCCATCTATTTCCCATGAAGTGATGGGACCGGATTCCATGATCTTAGTTTTCAGAATGTTGAGCTTTACCATGTTATTAAAAAAGGGCATCCCAGGTAGCACTAGTGGTAAAGAACCTGCCTGCTAATGCAGGAGACATGAGATGTGGGTTTGATCCCTGAGTTGGGGAGATCCCCTGAAGGAGGGCATGGCAGCCCACTCCAGTATTTTTGCCTGGAGAATCCCCATGGACAGAGGAGCCTGGCGGGCTACAGTCCGTAGGGTTGCAGCATGCTGTTAAAAATAACAAATAGTTACTGAGTGTATACTATTTGTTAGGTACTTTTTCTGAGTGTAATAGCATTTAATACTTACAAAAACTGTATGAAGCCAATAGCATAACACCGAATGGTCTAAAGATGAGGAAATACAGGAGCACAGGTTAAATAATGTGCCCACAGCCACACAGAGAGTGACTGCAGAGGGTATGTGAGCTGAGCTAGCACAACAGAGCTGCATGCTCTAAACCACAAGTTGACTATGCCCCTCTTTATAAACAAGGGAGAGGTCATTTTAAAATCATGGGAGGTTTTCAAGAGGATGCAACATCTGTACAAGACCCTGACAGATGAGCTTCTCACTTTCTTTCCAGGAAAGCTTCGACTTAAACCATATCAGATAGAAGGCTACCCTCAACTTTATCCAGAGCTAGAATACCTTTTAATGAATCTGTTATACATTATAATAGTATCCATCATTGCTACAAAATCATTCTATATAGTATTAAATATTTATGTTGGAATTAGGGCCAGAAGAAGTGAATACCACCCCCACCAGTAATGTAAAGGTAAATTCTAGCTGTCTATGCAAGGAAACATACCCACCTCCCCAGTCAAGATGGTTGATCCTATCCTACATGCAGGGCAGCAAAGGAGACACGTGTGTAAAGAGCAGACTTTTGGACTCAGCAGGAGAAGGTGAGAGTGGGATGACTTGAGAAAATAGCATTGAAACATGTATATTACAACGTGTTAAACAGATGACCAATGCAATTTCAATGCATGAAGCAGGCTACCCAAAGCTCTGGAACAGCCCAGAGGGATAGGGTGGAGAAGGAGGTGAGAGGGGGATTCAAGGATGAGGGGACACATGCAACCTGTGGCCATCTCTTGTTGATGATGGCAAAACCCATCACAATATTGTAAAGTAGTTATTCTCCAATTAAAATAAAATTAATTACTTTAAAAAAGATTGCTGATCCTACGAACAGTTCTTCTGCTGATTCATAAGTGAAGAGTGAGTGAGTGAAATCGCTCAGTTGTGTCCGAGTCTTCAAGATCACATCACTACAAATGCCACCATCACGGTCATGGCCAGAAAGCCCATTACTCTGTTCAGAGCTGTGGTTACAGGTCTGTCTCAGCATCTTCATTTTACATTATGCCTGTGACAGGATGTGTACTTAACACGTGCATTTGCCAAATCTCACTGCCCCCCAAGCCCAGGTTTGGGATGGGAGTAGAGGCATATTTAGTGGCCAAATCCCAGTCTCCTCTTGAATAGAGAGCCTGTACATTCCAACAGAGTAGACAATATGTACACAATTTTCTCAGTTGGGTAAAAGAACCAAAAGAAGAGGATATTCCTGAATATCCTTTAACAACATAAAGTATCTAAGAGTCACGTCTTAATTATCATATTTCCTTGCTTCCATAAACTTGAACATGTCATGGGACATGCCAATGGAATGTGAACAGAAACATTCTGTATTTGCCTTGCATGGAAACTTTTACAAGATGGCCCATCTTTTCTTACGGCCTCTTCCCATTTCTTCAGTGTAATAGAAGCTTTTCCTGGGTGATATCTGTTACCACCTACATTGAGAGACCATAGTGTAGAGGATTCACGTTGGACTTTTGTTCCAGCATTGAGAGTTTAGATTTTTCCTCATCATGCTTATATAATGTGATTCGGTAAGTATTAGTGCTTTTGATAACATTTGGCAAGATACTAAGTAGAAGGGAATAGAAAGAGTCAGGAAGTTCAGGGAATTGTAGAGTTTAAAAGAGGAAACTTTTTCCAACAAAATTTATAAAGAGGTATCATTGAGAGTGTCATTGAATATAACAAAGGCCAGAGAAAATTTAGAATTTCGGCAAATGAAAGAAATGGCCATCACAACCACTGTTAAAACCTCTGAGTCGATTAAGGTGTTCTAGAGGAAAGGTGTAATTAAGAGTTCAGTATCCAGTAAATGCATCCAATTGCACAAAATGGCTCAGAGGGAAAAAAGAGATGACAGTCTTGACTAGTCCATGGAAGCCTTATAAGTTGAACTTGTTGTCATTAAGGTTGCAGGGGGTTGCGGGGAGAGGAGGCAAGCAAACAAAGACAGCAAATCTGAGAAGTATATCCAGAAGGGAACAGTGAGAGGGGTACTGGCACACAGTGATGTTTGGAGTCAGAGAGATATGAAGGCTATTAACACTTTCAGTGAGTGGCACTGCAAACAAATTCCAAACAGACTATGACTGTTTGAGGTTTAAAATAACACTGGTTCTCTCAAACTCCTAAGCAGGAAAGAAGCTGAGAAAGATGAACAGCCACCAAATAGGGCATATTCTCCAGTGCCCACTTTCAGATGTGGCCAAAGGAAGCTAAGGGAAATGGGAAAAGCTCATTTCCATCAGCAGGAAGTGGACCATGAGAGGACCCTGGGCCACAGAAAATGGAAGGGGGCAGCCGCCCAGGGAGCAGAATAGGAAACTAATCTGGCAACATCTCCTGCTTTCTGAGGAGACCTTATCAGATCTCTCCAGCTGATTTCAGGACTGTGAAGCCTAACTATTGCATCTCCTCCACTTGTGAATTTGAGTGTTTATTGCGGTAATTCTGTGCATGTTCTTCTTTTGTATGTTGGCTGATTACATAGCTTTTGATCTCTGTTTTTTTTTTTAAATTCAGATCCCTGGTGCAAAAGGAACTACCTCTGGACTTGAAGAAGGAACAGGGAACAACTTAGTAACCGGCACTTCAAGCTGGCTACAGTGAGTGGATGAGTTGTCTAGAGTTCTTGAGCTGAGTTCTTGAGTTACTTCTCTTGGTGATTTGGGAATGAATGTTTTATAAGGAGGAAAAAGAAACATTTGCCATTAGAAAAGCAAACTTAAAAGTAGCTTTTAAGTCTGTTCAAAAGTATTCCAGATTTTCTCCCTTCTTGGCACATGGAAGAATCTCCCTTTCCCATGCTTTTAGGTTAGGCATTGTGTAACTGGATTTGACCCCAAAAATTGTGAATAGATATACTATACACCTTTTTGAGGTGGAAGCATTTAATTATCAAGCCAGCATCAGACCCAGCCGTGTTGTGGTAATCCTGGAAACATACGTAGGGCTGTGTCCTCTGTCAGCCAGGGTCCCTAACTGGCTATAATGAGCAGAGCATCCTGCTGCTCTGAGATGGACAAGTGGTGTGAAAGGATTAAACCTCTGTTACTTTCAGACCCTGAAAGCTGGTGGCTGTTCATTAGGCGGTGTAACATACCTAACCTGACTTGATCATGGACGTGATTTCAGGCCGTGCAGCTACATACATTCTCCTACAATTGCAGAATGGCCATCCTCATCAGTGTGATGTACCATTTGACCCTGAACCCTGGACTGGCAGCAGCCTATACTTTGAGATTATGGACATTTCTATCTTAAATACTAGAATGATTGCAAAACACTTATCTCCTTCCTCGTCACAGTGGGAAACCAGCACTGTCCTTCCTCTTGAGTGATTTAAAAGTAATAAAGAAAAGGCTGGAGACAAAAAATTCAGCAGAATTCCATCCTATCTGGCTCCTCCATGTCCTATCACTTTGATGAAATGCATGAAATCTGCATTATTACTTCTTGGTTTCCTCATTCATTCACTGGGATAATGAAAGTAGCCCTGACCATCTCACCATGGTGATGTACTGAGTCCCAGCTGCAGGTGGGCATAAACTTAGCCATAAGCTCAAATGTACTGCAGATCTCTTGCATGAGGGGACATATATTCTGAGGCTTCTTGCCATGTACACAACTGAATCTCTGACCCTAAGATTTCATGAAAGGAGAAGTTAACTCCTCCCCACAAAAACATGTTCTATGAATACACCCAATAGTAAAAATTATTTCATCAAAGCAAGCTAAGATCTTTTATGATTTTAGCCTTAATGGAAACAATCTTCAATGGCATGGCATATTTTCTTGCCTCTCACTTAATCGAATAAAGATAATGCACATTGTGGTTGGTAATTGTTTAATAATTCAGTTTATTTTTATTCAGTTCAGTTCAGTTCAGTTCATTTGCTCAGTTGTGTCTGACTGTTTGCGACCCCATGAATCACAGCACGCCAGGCCTCCCTGTCCATCACCAACTCCCAGAGTTCACTCAAACTCACGTCCATCAAGTCCGTGATGCCATCCAGCCATCTCCTCTGTCGCCCCCTTCTCCTCCTGCCCCCAATCCCTCCCAGTATCAGGGTCTTTTCCAATGAGTCTACTCTTCACATCAGGTGGCCAAAGTATTGGAGTTTCAGCTTTAGCATCAGTCCTTCCAAAGAAATCCCAGGGCTGATCTCCTTCAGAATGGACTGGTTGGACCTCTGTGCAGTCCAAGGGACTCTCAAGAGTCTTCTCCAACACCACAGTTCAAAAGCATCAATTCTTTGGCGCTCAGCTTTCTTCACAGTCCAACTCTCACATCCATACATGACCACTAGGGAAACCATAGCCTTGACTAGACACACCTTTGTTGGCAAAGTAATGTCTCTGCTTTTGAATATACTATCTAGGTTGGTCATAACTTTCCTTCCAAGGAGTAAGCGTCTTTTAATTTCATGACTGCAATCACCATATGCAGTGATTTTGGAGCCCCAAAAGAAAAAGTCTGACACTGTTTCCACTGTTTCCCCATCTATTTACCATGAAGTGATGGGACCAGATGCCATGATCTTCGTTTTCTGAATGTTGAGAAAACTTTTCACTTTTTCACTCTCCTCTTTCACTTTCTGCCATTGAGAATAAGAATTTAAAAAAAAAAAGTAAAGTAAAATCCTTGTGTTTGTACACATCCCTTAAACAATATTTTTTCTCTAAGTGGGAAAAAGCAAAATTGTGAATTTTAAAATTCACAAGTTAAAAAATGTGTTTAATAAATAATCCATGGGAGTCAAAGGGGTAAATGCAATGAGTTCCTTAGAGAATGATGGAAACAGAACAGATGACAAAATATAAGAAGTAGCCCTCATGATTCTCCTGACAAAATTTCTTTAAAAAGTCTATGAACAGAAAGTAGAGTGAAATAGGAGAATGGAAAGCTTGCTGCAGTTGCAGAATTTTAAGGTAGTTATTTAACATTCTCTGGACATAGTTCTAAAAAATTCATGCATGTTGGACATAATTATGTCATTTTATTGTCCATTGCATGTCAATGAAATGTCATTTTTTCACTACAGCTTATATCACTTCTCCAGCAATTGGAAAATGCAAATGACTATAAATAGAGAAGTCTTAAGTGGTGAAGAATTTGTTTTATGAATCTTATAGTGGAACTTTAAAATCTGAATGCTATACTCAGGGAATGATTGAGAACTAAATAGGCATATTTCTCTACAAAAAACACAGAGTGGTCCCTTTACAGCCGTCACATTTAAAGGAACATTGAACTAATGATTAAAGGGTTCAGGAAACATACTAGTGAAGATTGAATAGCAACTAAATTGCTATTTCCAGTCTGGAAATGACCATTGTTCTATGTTGTTTTAGAAGACTCCATTAGTATCAATGAGTAGAAGTTGTAAGGAAGATGATTCTGTTTCAGCTCAAAGAGAGACATCCTGGGAAATTCAGCTTTTCATGAGAAATTGTTAGAAATTGGTGGTATGTTGGCAGAGAGAAGCTGTAACAGTTTTATATGTGGTGAAGGACAGAAAACCAGAAACCCTCCAGGGGACAGTTTGGCATTATGGAAACTACCTGTATTTTGATGTCAACCAGATTTGGATTCAAATCTTAACATTACCAATTTCTTGGCTGGATGGATATTAAGGCTCCCTTAACTTTCTGAGCCTCATCTTTCTTTAGCTAAAAATAGAAATGATCTACTCAAGAGTTGCAGTTGAGATTAAATGAGATGATATATGTAAAATTCCTAACAGATGCCCGTCAAATAATAAGTATTTTGTAAAATATTCTGGGAAAGTGAAGCTTGTAGGCAGGTAGTACAGTTCTTGCTGCATAGTAGGTTTTCAAAATATGTTAGACTTCTGTCTTCCCATATCATTTTGATAGATTGGCTCTCATTTCTGAAAGCTCCCAGGGTTGTGTTTACTTTTCACGTCTAGAAAATGCATTCAGGTGAGAGTAGTTTCTTTGCCTTTCTGGTTTTAATGCTCAAACTCTGTTTTCTCAACCCTGTCTATATAATGAGTCTCTCTTCATGTCTTAGGTTTGTGACAGAGAGAGAGAGAGAGTGAGAGTGTGTGTGTGTGTTATCCACCTTTAAAATTGCAGGTTTTTCTCAGGAGAACATCAAAAGCAGTTGAAAATGAAATGTTCTTCTTGATCCTTGTCCCAATTTAAATTAAAAGCCAAACTACTGATATTAAATCCTAAAACAACTTTGGATTAGTCAGTCCAATTTATTTTCATTTCATGGTGAGAAGGGCAGGTACATTATTGTAGCGTTGGTTTTATTTCCCTCTGTTGCAAAGAAATTAAACTTCAGTTTTCCTGCTACCTGTGGCTTCCAAAAATGACCCATGTAACTGAAAATGACCTCTTGTAGTGATCAGCCTTAAAATCCCCCCTATTAACTTATTTTCTCTATCTTATCTTTATTCCTTCTCTTTCACTGGTCATTGTCTTCACTGAGATGTCTAACTAGGGTTTTGTGATACAAATGAAAATGTACTAATTCAGAAGACCTAAGCATAAATGCTGAGTCATGGCAATCATCTTTGTTTACAAGTTTTTGAATGTATAGGATCAATAAACAACACTCTTTTCTTCTACTCTTGCCAAAGCAATCTTCTCTGCAGGGGAAACTTTGAATTGTACAGCTTGGTTTATGACTGGCTAGATTTATTAGTCAGAATAGGCTAGGTTATGCTGTGTAACAAACAACACCAACATTTAAATGGACTAAAGAAAAAGTTTAATTCCAGCTTACATTGCATTTTCCACAATGGACAGCAGGGGATTTCTCTGGCAGTCCGGGAGTTAAAACTCCAAGCTTCCACTGCAGGAGGTGCAAGTTTGACCCCTGGATGGGGACCTAAGACCTCACATGTTATGTGGCCTAAAACAACAATGGATGGCAGAGGGGCTCTGCACACAGTAGATCCTCACAGGCCCCACTAATGTTGAAATATGAAACAAGTTGGTAGGTGGAAATAACATTCAGTAGAGGGAGATCAACATATCACTGTTATAACCTACAGGAGCTGCATTAAAGCATGGAGATTAAATGTGTATTCACAGTGGTCTTTTTCACATTTAACCCTGCGTTATCTCAGGTAATTGGATCATCTCTCAGCCATTGGTGAATAAAGTGCAGATATTTAAATTTTATGAAGTGATTTTACTTTTAGCCTCCCATCTGAATGGGACTCTGGATGATGAACAGGGCAGGGAATGTTGTATTCATTTTACAGAGGACGTGATCATAACTAATATTACTGTAGAACTTTACAGTTTTAAAAACCTGTTCATACTTATCACTTCAATTAATCGTCACAATATGAAGAGAAGGAGAAGTAGAGAGAAGAAAGGATGAGAAGAAGGAGGGGGTGGAGAACTGTACGTATTTTTCATTTGAGAACTCAAATTCTTTCCATGAGTTTAAATGAATGGCCTCCTTGTTCAAGAGGAATCTCTATTCCTATGGAGTCATGTGTCTAAGATGGAACTTTCTCTTGAATGACTCATGGCCTTTCTCTATCTGTAAGGAGTGCCTTATTTAATTGGTGAACTTTGGAGAAGAATTGAGAATGCTTATTTTCAGTTCTTCCTAAAATTACTACTATATCTGCCTGTGGCTTGCTCTTATTGGTGAGATCGCATTGCTAAGCATTTTGTGGAACAGCTTGGAATTTTTCAGTTTAGTGTATAACTGCTAGGACTTATCAGTCAGGATTGGCTAGGCTATGCTGGGTAACAAACACCACCAACACTTCAGCAGATTAAAGGAAAGGTTTCATTTCTGTTTACATTTGTATAATAAGTGTGAGCAGAAGCCCTGCCTAATATAGACTTAATCACAACATTTTCTACTATAATTGTCAAAGCAGAAAAATGAAATGTGTCACCCACATACTGGCTCATAAAGCTTCCATCTTTAAGTAGCACATGGAACTCCCATTCATAGTTCATTAGCTAGAGCAAGTCACTTGGCCTGCCTAATTCTAAAGTGGGTGAAAGAATGCAATCCCCTTGCTTGCCTAGATAATAAACTACTGCACATGTTTGGCGATCAGCAGAGAGATTGCCATCTGAACTGATGTCAAATTCAGTGATTTTCAGTGTATTCACAGAATTATGTAATCTTAGCACAATCAATATTAGAATATTTTCATCACCTCAAAAAGAAACCCATTCTCATTATTTATCAATCTATTCACTATTGATTTAATAAAATTAATCAGAAAACTGATAAATGAAACATTTGCTAATTTCAAAATAATTTGATTTTACAAACAATATAATACATATTAACTAAGAGGAAGCATTTATTTCCTTGAGTTGGAGAAGCAGTTTCTTGATCCTCAGTAGAGAGTTGGGCATGAAGGAGAGTGTTCTCCTTTGTGCCTTATTTTCCATAGAAAAGTCTTCTGCCATTGTGTCTTTTGGCTTTTCCAAGTTATGCTCTGCTTCTGTTTTCCCCAAAACAGTACTTCGTACTCATCAGTTTAGTTCAGCCACTCAGTCATGTCTGACTCTTTGCAATCCCATGAACTGCAGCACACCAGGCCTCCCTGTCCATCACCAACTCCCGGAGTCCACCCAAACCCATGTCCATTGAGTCAGTGGTGCCATCCAACCGTCTCATCCTCTGTCGTCCCCTTCTCCTCCTGCCCTCAATCTTTCCCAGCATCAGGGTCTTTCCCAATGAATCAACTCTTCGCATCAGGTGGCCAAAGTATTGGAATTTCAGCTTCAACATCAGTCCTTCCAATGAACACCCAGGACTCATCTCCTTTAGGATAGACTGGTTGGAACTCCTTGCAGTCAAAGGGACTCTCAAGAGTCTTCTCCAACACCACAGTTCAAAAGCATCAATTCTTTGGCACTTAACTTTCTTCACAGTCCAACTCTCACATCCATACATGACCACAGGAAAAACCATACCCTTGACTAGACAGACCTTTGTTGACAAAGTAATGTCTCTGTTTTTTAATATGTTGTCTAGGTTGGTCATAACTTTCCTTCCAAGGTGTAAGTGTCTTTTAATTTCATGGCTGCAATCACCATCTGCAGTGATTTTGGAGCCCAAAAAAATAGTCAGTCACTGTTTCCACAGTTTCCCCATCCATTTGCCATGAAGTGTTGGGACCAGATGCCATGATCTTCATTTTCTGAATGTAGAGCTTTAAGCCAACTTTTTCACTCTCCTTTTTCACTTTCATCAAGAGGTTCTTTAGTTCTTCTTCACTTTCTCCCATAAAGGTGGTGTCATCTACATATCTGAGGTTATTGATATTTCTCCTGGCAATCTTGATTCCAGCTTGTGCTTCTTCCAGCCCGGCATTTCTCATGATGTACTCTGCATATAGGTTAAATAAGCAGCCTTGACAATATGCAGCCTTGACATACTCATAGTTTGTTTCAAATTGTCCATGTTCTTATTTTTAAAAAATGAGCATGCAGCTTAAATGTGTTTGAAAAGTGAAAGTCACTCAGTCGTGGCTGACTCTTTGTGACCCCACGGACTATACAAACTATGAAATTCTCCAGGCCAGAACACTGGAGTGGGTAGCCTTTCCCTTCTCCAGGGAATTTTCCCAACCCAGGGATCGAGTCCTGGTCTCCTGCATTGCAGGCAGATTCTTTACCAACTGAGCCACAAGTGAAGCCCTAAATGTGTTTATACAGTGCCTAATATTAAAATTAACATTAATCCCATCACCCTATATAGGCAATTACCTGTGTTTACATAAAGTGCCATCACATAACTTGGTTCATTTTAACTTCACAGTAATTCAGGAAGATACCTATAATTATGTTGGTTTTACAGATGGCAAAATAACATTCAGTGGTAGGTAGGACCTAAAACCAGGTTTACTGATTTTATGCCCAGGGATCTTCCTTGTAGGGCTTTTGGTGTATTATTCCTTATGGAATTGCTAAAGAAAAAGGAAGACTGATAATCAGCAGTATCCTTCTACATCCCAAAGCTAAATAGACTGACATGGTTCAGTGTTTGTTTATCTTTAGACTGAAAGTGATTGACTGATGGAAAACAATGGATTCTTTAGTTCAGAAATACTGAGAGAAATTCTAAGAACAAAAAATGATGTGATCAAAGCAGAGCCAGGGATCACAAGAAACTTCTCATCAAGACACATAAACCAGATATTGGTGGGAACATTAAGGCAGGCATTGGACAAAGCACCAACACTGGACAAAGTACTTGAGAGGCACAGATTCAGAGAGAATACAGAGTTAAGAAATGGTAACATGTCAGAAAGATGGTTGAATTATAGAAACCTTCTTGAAGCCAGACAAGGCAGTAAAGATGAGAGATAAGATACTTGTTGTTCAGTTGCTAAGTCATGTCCGACTCTGTGACTCCATGGACTGTAGCACACCAGGCTTCCCTGTTCTATTTCCCAAAGTTTTTCCCAAACTATTTCCCAAAGTTTGCTCAAACTCATGTCCATTGAGTCAGTGATGCCATCGAACCATCTCATCCTCTGTCATCCCCTTCTCCTCCTGCTTTCAATCTTTCCCAGCATCAGGGTCTTTTCCAATGAGTCAGCTCTTCACATCAGGTGGCCAAAGTATGGAAGTTTCAGCTTCAGTATCAGTCCTTCCAATGAATATCCAGGGTTGATTTCCTTTAGGATTAATTGGTTTGATCTGCTTGCAGCCCAAGGGACTTTCAAGAGTCTTCTCCAACAGCACAGTTCAAAAGCATCAGTTCTTAGATGCTCAGTTTTCTTTATGGTCCACTCTCACATCCACATGACTACTGGAAAAACCAGGGCTTTGACTAGACAGACCTTTGTCAGCAAAGTGATATCTTGCTTTTTAATACACTGTCTAGTTTTGTCATACATTTCCTTCCAAGGAGCAAGCATCTTTTAATTTCATGGCTGCAGTCACCATCCTCAGTGATTCTGGAACCCAAGAAAATAAAATTTGTCACTGTTTCTACTTTTTCCCCTTCTGTTTGCCTTGAAGTAATGGGATCTGATAGCATGATTTTTGTTTTTTGAATGTTGAGCTTTAAGCCAGCTTTTTCACTCTCTTCTTTCACTTTCATGAAGAGGCCCGTTAGTTTCTGCTATTGGTGTGGTGTCATCTGCATATCTGAGGTTATTGGTATTTCTCCCAGCAATCTTGATTCCAGCTTGTGATTCATCCAGCCTGTCATTTTGCATGATGTACTCTGTGTATAAGTTAAATAAGCGGGGTGACAATATACAACCTTGACATACTCCTTTCCCAGTTTTGAAACAGTGCATTGTTCCATGTTCAGTTCTAACTGTTGCTTCTTGACCTCATACATATTTCTCAGGAGACAGGTAGGGTGGTCTGGTATTCCCATCTCTTGAGGAATTTTCCACAGTTTGTTGTGACCCATACAGTCAAAGACTTTTGCTTAGTCAGTGAAGCAGAAGTAGATATTTTTTTCTGTAATTCCTTTGATTTCTCTATGCTTCAACAAACATTGGCAATTTGATCTCTGGTTCCCCAGAATTCTCTAAACCCATCTTATATATCTGGAAGTTTTTGGTTCATATACTGCTGAAACGTAGCTCAAAGGATTTTGAACATGACCTTCCTAACATGCAAAATATACTCAACTGTATGATAGTTTGAACATTCCTTGGCATTATCCTTCTTTGGGATTGGACTAAAAACTGACCTTTTCCAGTCCTATGGCCACTGCTGAGTTTCCCAAATTTGCTGACATATTGAGTACAGCACATTAACAGCATCTTTTTAGGATTTGAAATAGCTCAGCTGGAATTCCATCACATCCACTAGCTTTTTTCATAGTGATATTTCCTAAGACCCACTTGACTTCACACTTTAGGATGTCTGCCTCTAGGTGAGTGACCACACCATCATGATTACCCCTTCATGAATCACAGCCTAGTCATGGTAAAGAGGTTTGCATAACTCAATGAAGCTATGAGCCATGCCTTCAAGGGCCACTCAAGACAGATGGGTCATGGTAGAGAGTTCTGACAAAATGTGGTCCACCAGAGGAGGGAATGCAAACCACTTCAGTACTGGTGCTGTGAGAATCCCATGAACACTTTGGAAAGGCATAAAGATATGACACTTGAAGATGAGCCCCTCAGGTCAGAAGGTGTCCAATATGCTATTGGGGGAGAGCAGAGGAAAATTACTAATAGCTCCAGAAAAAAATGAAGAAGCTGATCCAAAGCGGAAATGATGGTCAGTTGTAGATATGCCTGGTGGTAAAGTCCAATGCTGTAAAGAGTAATGCTGCATAGAATTCTGGAATGGTAAGTCCATGAATCAAGGTAAATGGGATACAGTCAAGCAGGAGAGTGAACAAGTGGCAAGAGTTAACATCAACATCTTAGGAATCAGTGAACTAAAATGGCTAAGAGTGGCTAACTTAATTCAGCTGACCATCACATCTACTACTGTGAGCAAGAATCCCTTAGAAGAAATGGAGTAGCCCTCATAGACAACAAAAGAGTCTGAAATGCAGTACTTGGATGCAGTCTCAAAAATGACAAAAGGATCTCAGTTTGTTTCCAAGCAGACCATTCAATATCATAGTAATCCAAGTCTATGACCTAACCACTAATGCTGAAGAAGCTGAAGTTGAACGGTTTAATGATGGCCTACAAGAGCTTGTAGAACTAACACCAAAAAAAAAAAAAAAGGATGTCCTTTGTCCTTTTCATGATAGGGGATTGGAATTCAAAAACAGGAAGTCAAGAGATACCTGGAATAACAGGCATTTAGCCTTGAGGTACAAAATGAAGTAGGGCAAAGGCTGAGAGAGTTTTGTCAAAAGAACATATGGGTCATAGCAAACACCCTTTTCCAACAACACAAGAGACATTTCTACACATGGACATCACTGAAGTCAGATTGATTATATTCTTTGCAGCCAAAGATGGAGAAGCTCTATTCAGTTAGCAAAAACAAGACCTGGAGCTGACTGTGGCTCAGATCATCAGCTCCTTACTGTAAAATTCAGATTTAAATTGAAGAAAGTAGAGAAAATCATTAAGCCATTCAGATATGACCTAAATCAAATCCCTTGTGATCATACAATGGAAGTGACAAATAGATTCAAGGGATTAGATCTGATGGACAGAGTGTCTTAAGAACTATGGACAGAGGTTTGTAACATTGTGTAGGATGTGGTGACCAAAGCATCTCAAATAAAAAGAAATGCAAGAAAGTAAAGTGGTTGTCTGAGGAGGGTTTACAAATATCTCTGAGGAAAGAAGAGAAGTAAAAAGCAAGGGATAAAGGGAAAGACATACCAACTGAATGCAGAATTCCAGAGAATAGCAAGGAGAGAAATGAATAGCCCAGAGAAGTAGAGGAAAATAATTGGATGCAAAAGGCTAGAGATCTCTTCAAGAAAATTATTAAGATGCTAGGGAGACACAATTCTGAACAACTTCAGAAGCATAGTGCTTATTGGGCCATGAGCATGGGTTTCTAGTTGGAAATATGTATATTTTAATACAGCTTTGATGCATATTAGGTACTTGGCTTTTGGCAGTTTCTCAACTTCTCTGATTGAGTCTTAGTTTCTTTGTTGTTAAAGTGGGGTAATCATTTTTATCTCAAAGTTGTGTTTTGTTCCATGCCCATATCAGTTAGGCAGCATATGTGTGTAAGCCCATAGCATTTCACAACCCTCAGTGATAAACATCATCCTATTTACTCACTTCCATAATATAATTTGCCCGTGACTGGGTCTTACTGATTATTACTGCCTCTTGACACTTCCTGGCAGATGAAAGTCACTGAAGAAATGTTTGTAAAATGGTTTTGATTAAAATAACATGGATGAAATACAGGGCATATAGTAGGACATTAACAGATGTTAGATTTACTTTCTGCTAAGGAAGATCTCAGCAAACTTTCTTCTGTAAAATGCCAAATGGTCCCTACTGTAGACTTTGCTCCTCAGTTCTACTGCAGCAGTATGAAAGCGGCCATAGATAAAATGTCAATAAATGAACATGGCTGTGTTTCAATAAAACTTTATTTACAAAAACAGGTGGAGATTTGACCCTACAGCCATAGTTTCCTAGCCCCTGATCCAGAGGATACACATGTATATTACCCAACATTCACTTTTTGAAATAGCCTTTATTCCATACACTTAACATTAGCGTGACTCAAAATGGTTAAAACAGAGAGAACTTTTTCTCATGGGGAGCACTCTCACACACTCAGGGAGAACGCTCCTCTGAAGACTGGTTTTCTACTACTTGGTCATCATACAGAAAGAATAAATCGTCTAGAGGAACAGATTCCTAACCGGAATCTGTCTCTCTCGCGGCCGCTACACTGGTTTTCTTTTTCTTCCTTTTCGTTGTCTTCTGCATTTCCCACCCCACAGTCACTCTTCAAACCTCTGTCTGTGCCCAGAATGTCACCTCACCCTCCCCTGGTCTGGTGCCCAACCAAACACCCGTGCCATTTCTTCATAATAATAGAGTCTGAAACTGTAAAAGGAGAAGTAGAAAAGATTTCTGAACAGTCAAAGCCTGACATCTCAGTATCTGTGCAGTAATGTCTACATATTTTCTTCATAAGAAAGAAAATCCTCAGGACCTATTTATTCTTACTTTGCTTTTAAGTAAACTGAACATACCCATGTTTCTAGGTTTTTTGTGGTTACAGATGATAAGTAAGGTCAGCATATTTTAAAGGCAGCTTCAGGCAAAGACACAAGGAAGCAGTAAGAGGGGCAGCTCAGATGGCGTGACTGAAGGGAGAAAGTGAGAAATCACACAAAACAGACCCAGGCAATGAGAGCAAAACATACACCATTCGGAACCTTCTAGAGGGAAATTGAAGTGATTCAGTATGCATATGAGTGTTCATAATGATGATTCTGTCTCAGGAAGTGATAGTTCAATTATGTGCAAATACTATGCAATTAGTTTTTTTTTTTAAAAGGAAATTAGTAAAATAACTCACATAAGCTACTCTCTAAAATGTCAAATTAAAATTTAAAAACCAGTTTTGATCTTTAGATGCTTGTATTTTAGTTACTTGGAGAAAAATAAGTTTATAAGTAGCAAATCCTCATCTTTAGACATCTTAAGTATAAGACCATCATCTCCTTTCTTGAGCACTCCAGAATTTTCAAAGTCTTTCTCCAATACATATTTTAATTTATTATCAGAAGAACCATTTGTGATTAACATAATAGATAAAAATGTATTCATTTTACTGATGAAGAAACTGAAGGTGTGTAACTCCTTTACACATGGGAGCTGTTATCATCTAATTTTTCCCCAGACTATTACTGACAATATCAATAACCTAGTCTAACTTTTTCTCTCTCTTCACTGCCAGTAAGCCTTTGGAATGTGGCTAGATGGCAACAATTAAATGATTAAATCACTGTAATAGTATATTGCAAATAATTATTTTGAATGAATTTTGTTTTTGTTTAGTTCAGAAAATATTTGGGAGGTAGAAATATCTGTTCATTAAATATTTATAGACAATCAACCATGGGTATTAGGTATGAAGATATACACATGAACAAAACAAAATTTCTAGCCTCTAGTACTGCGAAGCTTAAATCCATGGTTCTAAATAGGGATGGTTTTATGACCTATGGAAAATTTGGCAATATCTGGAGATACTTTTGATTGTCATGACAAGGTGGTAGGGTAGTGGGAAGGTACAGATACCTTTGGTATCTATAGGCTAGGGCTCTTAAACCTCATAAATGGCAGAGGACAGCCCCCACCTCTTCTACAACAATGGATTGTTAGGTCCCAAATATGAAGAGTTCCCAAGTTTAGAAATCCTGGCTTAGATCAGAAGGGGAAAGAGTCACAAAACAATGTGGTCTTATAGTGGTCCATAACAGACTACTATAATTACTCTGCTATGGACCACTATAAGAACCTAAACAAATAACTAAATCTGATTGGGCAAGTTAGGAAAAGTTTCATGAGGACAATGTCTGTGGACTGTCTAAAACAATGGTTGCAAATGAAGACCTCGGAGAAGCATACATGCTACAGAGCTGGAACCTAACTTGGGGGTCAGTGTTTCTCAAAAGGACTTTCAGAGACTTCTAGGGTATGTAGGGCACCAACAGTGTAAACAGAAGCATTACACACACTCACAAATACATGCATGAATTTCTGTGACCAAAGGTTGAGCAAAGCTAACTTAACCAAATGGTGACCCACACCAGTACTCTTGCCTGGAAAATCCCATGGAGGGAGGAGGAGCCTGGAAGGCTGCAGTCCGTGGGGTCACGAAGAGTCGGTCACGACTGAGCGACTTCACTTTCACTTTTCACTTTCATGCACTGGATAAAGAAATGGCAACTCACTCCAGTGTTCTTGCCTGGAGAATCCCAGGGATGGGGGAGCCTGGTGGGCTGCCGTCTATGGGGTCACACAGGGTCGGGCACGACTGAAGTGACTTAGAAGCAGCAGCAGCAGCAGCCACTTAACCAAAGTCAAACAGAATCTTTTGCTGTAAGACTTCTTAGAGCCTTAAGATGTGACTTTTTAAAAAGGGGATACAGAATTCTGCATTTCCAAGTTGAATTTTACCAGATATTTTTTTTTTTTAAGAAATGCATCTCTTGAGATTGGTGTTGCAAGGACCACAGCTTTTAAAAACACTGTTTTAGATAACAGGAGTTCATTTTAAGAGTTAACCAGGGGAAATAGTCTGAGCACATATTTAGTTTTGGAGGCTAAGTGGTAACTGTGGGCAAGAGAAATGGGCAACAGGGATTCTAGTTAGCAGATTATCACAATTGTTAATGGAAAATGGTCAAGGTCCCATGTCAAGCTTGTGGCTCAGTGGGTGGTTTGGAAGGACTGGAATCCATAGCCTAACCAGACTTGAGGGTATTCATCCAGATGAGAGCAATCCACTTTATTCCTCATCTCCTGCTCTTACTTTCTCCTTTTAATTTATTTCATCCATGGTAGAATGTCCATCTACTAGTAAAATTATAGCATAAAAGACACTCCAGAAGTATGTACTAGGTTTGGGACTTTGACCTACAATGGACCAAAAGCTAAGACTCTACCAGGCACAGTTGTCATCCACCAAGGCAGGAGTTAAGCCAGTGTCTGTAAGCAGAGCAGGTGGCCTTTATGAACTGCAGCCTTGCATGTTTGTGCAACGCACCATCTTCAGTTTCTAGGGCCCCCTGAATGGTGGAAAGTTTGGCAGTTCATGCCTCACTGAGCTCCTTGCTATATGAGGAGCTCCAAAGTTACTGAATAGTCCACACTGAACCATAAATTATAGGGTAGTTATTTCTTAGTTATTTAGCAGTTACAGTGCAATTAGTTCCACTTAATGTCAACTTTTGCCAATACGTCTTCCATTAGGCTGAAAATTATAGCTTGGTTCTATAACAGCCTTAATGTTCAAGCAGCTTACAGACTCCAGTTCACATCTGGGAGGGGAAGGCAGGAAGGAAATTGCTAGGATGACAGAGTTGATTTGTATGTGGATGTATGATCTTCATCCCTAATTCAGAAACCATCCACTGACGAACTCACAGCCCCCTTCCGCATCAGTGATGGAGCAAGCGGGTCAAAGAAATACAATGCCCACAGCTGGGAGGTGTGGTGTGGCTTATGGAAGATAGGATTAAACTTGTCAGTGCTGAATTTCCAGAGTCTGATGAGGTGAAATCCAGACTGTGCCACTCCCTGGGTTTAGAGAAAACTTGGACTAGTTCAGTTTTGTTACGGTTCAGAGTTTGCCAACAGATCATTGCTTTCACTAGACTACTTTCTCACCAAAGGTACGAGGGAATTACATGAACCAAACTTCCTTTGCTATTGTCCCAAATTAAGACAGCCCAAATATTGTCCACGTTATAATATACAATTTTAAAGAAACAAGGCTCAGTATTTAATATATATACCTGAATTCATCCATACAATGGAGTGATGTTTTCCAAAGCAGTTATTTTAGAGGAGTCTCTTGGCTTAATTTTCAGAATGCTTTTGGGTCATTTGCTAAAAATTCAATCACAGCACCTGTTTGTTAAACACTTACTGCATGCCAAGTATGATACTAGTCGTTTCATTTTTTCTCATTTCATCATCACAACAACCTCAGAAGGTTTATATCTCATGATAATTTATCATTTACAGGTAAGGACTCTAACTACTAGAGATTAGTAACTTCCTCATGGAGTGAGTGGTCTTTTAACCCCGGTCTTCTAGAATCCCAAACCCATACTACTTATAATCTTATAATGCTATTTCTTTAATATTTATTGGTAACCATACAAGATGAGCCAGGAAATAGAGAAACAAAATGATCCTAGGGTAGAAATGGAAGGAGGAGGCTCCAAAATTATATATTTGTCAGACTTATTTCACTTAGCTTAATATTCTCCAAGTTCATCCATGCTGTTGCATATGGCCAAACCACATTCTTCTTTCTGGCTGAGTAGTGCTCCATCATAAAACAGTCTTTGTCCATTCGATTGCTGATGGACACAGGATGCTTCCATATTTTGGTAATTATAAATAATGCTGCTATGAACATTGGGGTGAATGGATCTTTTTGAATTAATGTTTTCATTTTTTTTAAATATATATACCCAGGAGTAAAATTGCTGGGTCATAAGTCAGACAGAGAAAGATTGTATGCTATCACCTATGTGTGGAATCTAAAAAATAAGACAAGCTAGTGAATATGACGAAAAGGAGACAGGTGCACAGATATAGAAAACAAACTAGCGGTCACCAGTGGGGAGAGAGAAGGGCAGTGGAAGGGTGGGGAGTTAGGGGTTACAAACTATTATGTGTAAAATAAGCAAGCTACAAGGTGGTAATACATAATACAGGGAAGAGAAACCAATGCTTTGTAATAACTATAAACAGTATAATCTTCAAAACTGTGAATCAGTATGTTGTACCCTGTAATATATGTGATATTGTACATCAACTACATCTCAATAAAAAGTACCTTATTTTTAAAGTGTTTTAAATAGAATAGACAAAACAGCATATCTGCTTGTGTATGTGTGGGTACACAGTGCAATTCATAGACTGACTCTGAGACTATTCACCAAGAGGTCATCTGTTTTGGATGACACCAGCTTCGTTAGCATGTGTGACTTCTGACACAGAGGGTCCACAAGAGCCTGAACTTCTCTGTTATGCTTCCCTTTGCTTGTGTGTCTCTTGCTATCCTTATGCCATCTGGCCTTGAAATAGAACTCACCCAGCTCACTGCTTCCTTTTTCTTTTCCAGGGAGAGATGATCAGCTTTCCCATGAATCTATTAATAAGTTAAACTTTCTTAAACTTAACTCCTCCATGAGTACTTTAGAGCAAATTTTGAGTCCAGTATTGTACTTTACAACTCAGGCATGCTAATACATGGTACACTGGAGCCACAGAAACCTAGTAAGGAGACGGCACCAAAGGGCACGTAATCTCCCCCCCAACACGTGTCTGTTCAGTTCTTCTGAGCCGACTCATTGGTAAACACCTTGATGCTAGGAAAGACTGAGGGCATGAGGAGAAGAGCATGAGGCAAAGGGGATGAGATGGTTGGATGGCATCATCAAGTAAGTGGACATGAGCTGAGCAAACCATGGGAGATAGTGAAGAACAGGGAAGCCTGGCATGCTGCAGTCCGTGGGGCTGCAAAGAGCCAGACACGACTGAGTACCTGGACATCAACAACCATCAGTTTTTAGAACCTATAAAGCCACCTGTGCCCTATTTGACAAATTCTTTACCTTAAAAATTCCCTAAGGCAATTTTACATCCTAATTAAAGAAAGATTGTACAGCTAATGGTGAAAGTGGCTCATATGGTCGATGTAAGTGTTCAAAAAGAGCCTGACCTTAGAAAGTTCAGGGCGCAACCAACATGTGACAGGAAGAAGGAAGTAGTTTGGATTTTAGCTTGTACCTTTCACTTTTATTTAAAAACTTGTGCCTAGATCTGTTCGTAATTTAACAGTTTTATCTTCTCAGGATAAATTCAGAGCCCTACTAATGAGGTGACCTCTGTTCACTGAGATACAGGACCGGTTGTTAAAGACTTAGAAAATGCCTGTGTGCTTACAGGAGAAGGGGGATGAGCTGGTTCAGATGTTTTCAGTTCAGAGATCTACAACTGTTTGAAAACCCAGGGAATTGAATGGGAATAAAATTGTCCACATCAAACAAAACTTGTCCGTGGCTTTTGTGCCCAGTCTGATCCTTTGGAGTATCAAAGAAATCCTTTCCCTCTATGGACAAACTAACCACATAGAAATCAATAAAAGAAGAGGCAGAGATAAGAAAGTCTGCCAGCTTCAAGCAAGCAGACTGAGCAAGGGCTGGGGAGGGTCCAAGGAAAGGTGCCTTGGGTGGGGAATGAATGAGGAATGGAGGAGGGAGATCACGGGGCTGTTAAAGGGACAGGACCCGGCAGTGAAAATCATGGGTGAAAAACGGGAGTTAATGGAGGAGCAGGAGAGAGGAGAGAGACAGAGCAAGGGAAAGACTTTGTGACTGAGAGAATGTAAGGGAAGGGGAGACAGAAAGCACTAACCCATAAAGCCATTCAGTGCGTTTTTCCTGAGTACCTATTACGGGGGCACGACTCTCAGAGGGAGTGTCTCCTGAAACGTTTCCATCTGGGCCCAGCTCAGTCCTGGCCTTGGTGTCTACTGCACTCTAGCACCATCCCTGGCCCTAAACACAGAGCACTGGACAAGCCAGTGCCCTGCTCCGAGGGGAAATGACAGAGGGTGCTCAAGCAGACCACTATGAGCCAGTGAGATGTGAACTCCAAGAGGGAGTCTCATGGGTTATGAGAACATAGAATAGGACAGCGACTTCACTCACCCAGGAGAGCGAGGGTCAGGGGACGAACTGCAAACATGAAAAGATAGGAAAGTTGGAGAAAGACTAGCATTTTGTCGTTCCCGGGTCTTTAAAATATTTGTTTATTTGGCCGTGCCCGATCTTAGTTGCCGCATGCGGAATCTTTCACTGTGACCCACAGGCTCTCTAGTTGCGGTGCACGAGCTTAGTTGCTCCACAGCACGTAGGCGGTTAGTTCCCTGAGCAGAGACTGCACATTCCCTGCATTGCAAGGCAGATTCTTAACCACTGGACTCCCAGGGAAGTCCTGTTGTTGCTGTTTATGTTGGTGTCGGTGAGGAAAACGATGGCGATTGTGGTAACGGCCAGCGTTTATTTTCAAGGCGCTTGAGTCTATTGTTACCTCTCCAGACCTAGGTTCTTCCCAGATGCCATCCCATATCAGTGCAGACGTTTTTGCATCTGGATTCGGGCGTTTGAAGTTGAGGCGATTCCCTCAAGACTGTGGTCTTTCACTACCTGAAGGTGTGGAAGAGAGGAGAGGAGGGCAGGAAAGAATGAATGAGAAGAGAAGAGAGGGTGTGGGTCAATAGAGAACAAAGAGAAGGAGGAAGCCAAGGAGGGAAGATGTGCAGAAGATGGGAGAGTGGGGAGCCTGCAGGAGATGGAAGGGTAAAGGGGAAGGAAAGCGACAAGGAGCCAAGCTAGTCCTTGGATGATGCAAGGTTCCTGCCGGAGAAATGGTGGCAGCGAGGAAGGGGTCAGAGTGGGTGTGGAGGACAAGGACATACATACGAAAACTGCTGTGGACTGAGAACCCGGAGTGTCTGAAGTGGAAGAAATTGAGAGAAAGGGGCAGTAAGAGAGGGAGGGAGAAGGGACAGGACGAGACAGCCCTGGAGTCAAATGGCAGCCGGAAAAGGCCCTCCTGACCTGACCGAAGCGGCCCACCTGGACACTGATCTTGGATCCCCCTGGCCCTGGCCCCTCCGCAGAAGCCAGAGCTCCCTCTGTGCCTGATGGTCCCCACACCAGGGAGAGATACACACAGAGACGCAAGGCTGTGTCGCTGTCTCTGGCCAATATTAGCACTCTGAACACAGGTTGCCTTTCCTGCAGTCATTTGGAAAGGGATCCTATCACAGTGTGGACGGGGAAAGAAGGCAAGGCTGTGTGCTGTGGAGAGGCAGACAGAAAGGCAGCAAGGAGATCCTGGCTCCAAACGTAAGCAAGTTTTCAAGACCAACTGTCTGATTTTATAGATGGAGAGACCTGTCTATAAAAAAACGAAAGTCCTGTCTAGATCACTCAGCAAGTCGACCCCAGACTTCTGCCCAGTGTACACGCTGACCCCCATCTGTGATGGAGAGGAAGGGCGAAGAAGAGACCCAGGGAATGCAGGGACCTGGGTAATTAAAGCAGTGTGAAAGGCCAGCCTGCCCCTCTGCTGTTCCCAGTGGTACCCGCGCTTGCCTTCAGGCACCTGAATTCCCAGAGCTCAGGTTGTGAGCCTGCGGAGGTAAGCAGGTGCTGCTATTTCTGTCCCACTCTCAGCCTATTTTCAACTTCAGGAGGCAGCCTCCCTCGACTGCCAGAGGGACTTGTGAAAAGGTGGATCTGCTGGTACTTCATTTCTTCCTTCCCCCACCCAGGCTCCCCTTCTGCAAACCAAACCTCCCACTCGGTCTTATTCCTGCAGCTAAGGGGTATTTGTACACCCCACCAGCTGTGGCTAGGACAATCCACTTCCTGAGTAGAATGAGTTGCTCTGGCTTCTGCAGGAATATGTAGGAGGTATCCTCAAATAACCTTTGTGTTGGCACCTTGGAGATCCCTTAAACTGATACCAATAAGCGTCCTAGCACAAAACTGGGGCTTGATGTACGTGTTTAGGGCAATGAATGAATACATGAATATTGAAGCACATATCCTCCATGAGGACAAAGATTTTTCCTCACATATGACAGCAAGTGAGCGGCAGTGCCAAAAGTAGAAGGGATTCTGGTTCAATGGGCAGGAATAGAGGTTAAGGACCATCCAATACAGCTATGTCATAATAAACCATGAAGGCAGTGCTTCACGTTTTTAGTCCCCATTCACGCTAGTGAGTTCAGAAGTAATCAAGAGCATCCAGGCATAAGAAGACCTCCAAGACAGAAAGGGGTGTAGGGCATAACTCTTTGGATCAACCAAAGAGGTCACCGCCTGTGCAGTGAGCTGGGGCAGGGAGTGTGGTGGGAAACGTAGACTGTGCTAAGCAAAAGAGACTCATAAGCTACAAGAAAGTCAACCCTAGGAAGTCGCCAAGCTGAATTTCTAAGAGCCAAGAAGGACACCAAGGACAAGAAGAGTGGAGCAGGAGGATGTGCGAGAGAAAAGAGAGTGATTGTGTGGGTTCCTCCAGAATCATCAAATGGCCAATGGGACCAGGAAAGGCGCTTGATATAGCAGTGAGAAGTTGCACGGGAGGAAGGTGGTTGGAAGAGCAGCTGATGTCAGAGTGCTATTTGAAGAAGGGTTCCAGTCTGAGAGGATGGGAAGGAAAGGGCTGACAGTAGGCAGTGGGCTGACAGTAGGCAGTGGGCTGGTCTGTTTTGATGCAATGACAGTTGATGCCTCTGCTGCATTACCTCTGAGCTTGAGGAGGTGATCTTGATGGAATGGGGAGGGGCTGAAATGGTCTCTCTCACAAGTGGAATCTTCTCCCAAATCAGCCTAAATGTGGAGGAGTCAAAAGGCAATTCCAGAAGTGCTTGTTTCCCTAAAGTAACTATAAAAGGGGATCGATACCTGAGAGTCAGTGGACCGCTGTTTCATGGGAGGTAAGAGCTAGTGTGGTGCCATGAGCATTGGCTAAATGGACTCTGCCTTTAGCACTATCTGCGATTTGGGGAGAAATCACCTCCTATCTTGAAGCCTCAGTTTCCCCATCTATAAAATAATGATAATGTTTTAGATGTTTTCTGAGGCCACTCTGAGTTTTTATTTTTATATTTTTGCAAATACTTAAAACATTCACAAAAAGTGTGGTGGAGGTGATGCTGAAGCTGTAGCTCCGACGCTTTGGCCAGCTGATGCAAAGAGCTGACTCACTGGAAAAGAACCTGATGCTGGGAAAGATTGAAGACAGGAGGAGAAGAGAGTGGCAGAGGATGAGATGGTTGGATGACATCACTAACTCAACTGACATGGATCTGAGCAAACTCTGGGAGATAGTGAAGAACAGGCAATCCTGACACGCTGCAGTCTGTGGGGTTACAAAGAGTTGGACACGAGTTATCACGTGAACAACAACAACAACAACATTTGTCATTCCTTCTTGATGTGGGACATCCCTGGGGATAGAAAAGCCATGTCCCTTCATTTAATTACTCTTCTCTGGATGGAAAAAGAGAGTCACTTCCAACAGAGAACCAGGAGGCTTTGAGGGGAAACTAGTTTAGCAAGGTGCTGGTAATTTCTTAACCATCAGTTAGACTCTGAGATCCTTGAGAATAAAGCTAAATATTGAGAAGATTCTGGGTGCCTTCATACTTTCAGTTCCTTGCAAGTCGGCTTCCTCATATGCATAAGCAAAATGGCTTCTTTAACCAAGGTCAAGTTAAATTGACTGGACAGGGGCACGCTTTGCATTTGGCTGCAAGCCAACGGGGATTTAATCACCATTACATCCCATCCTGCAAACTTTGTAGCTAGGTAGGCTTCACGTTCCTTTATGCACTCTCTTTCTCCAAATGCCTTTCCTTACAAAGAGCATTTCTAAAGGTTGAATACAGTGATTAGTGACACGTACACGTTTAATCTTCTGCAACCTTTCCCTGTCTGGCTCCCCTCTGCGCTTTTAGTCCTTAGAGTTTTATGCTTGTATCAAGGAAATGTTTTCATCTGTCTCGCTGCTATTTTCTTTTCTGTCTTATAAATCCTTAAAGAAATGTAGTGTGAGTGAATTCAGCGAGAGGCTGGATGAATGGCTCCAGAGAGTGAGTTCTCTTCGTCTAAAGAGCAGTCTCTATACACAGAGAAGCAAACAGCATCTTCCAATTCTGTCAACATGATTATTAAGCATTTATAGAGCTTTCCCCTCTCTCTCTATAACAGCTACAAGCAGTTTAATTAGTTGGTTTTCACCCCAGAGTTGTAAAGATAGACGATTCAATTTATCCAACCTTAGATTAAATGCGCATTTGAACCTACGCTCTCTGATGGAATACCAAGAGTGCTTTGGCTTAGAGTCAAAAGCCCCAGGTTAACCTTTCAGGCCAGCAGTTTTTAAGTGATGTGACCTAGTACAAATCATTTCATGGTTCCAGGGTCAATGCCAGGAAAGAATGCATATCAAGACGCCAACAGAGCACGGATCCTAAGTGATAACAGGACGTTATACTACCCCCGAGGGGTTAAAATTGGTTCCTATGGAGCAAAAAAAAACAGTCTTACTCTTTACATATAAAACACAGATTTACATTGTACAGAAACGGATATATAGTATATGTATAGTATTAAAATTTTATGAGGGGGAACAGCTAGAAAAATAAAGTCTAGAGAATCTCTGGGTAGAGGGATTTGGTTGGCAATAATGAAAAAAGCTGAGAAACCTTGTCATGTAGAATAAAGGATGGAACATCCACTAAGCACACAAGAAGTTCCAGCCCTCATGTGTCCATTAATCCTCCCAAACCTGTAAGGAAACTGTGGTCATGTTTCTTTATGAAGAAGGTTCAGGAGGCAACTAGGCCATGTGAGCAAGATACCTGTTGCATGATAACGTTCTATCCAAACATAATATTCTTGGTAATTCCTGTTTTAAAGGTAATTTTATTTTCTAGTCCTGTGTGGGATCCTCAGGGCCGCATGGGCTTTTTCTCTGGGTGCAGCGAGAGAGGGCTGCTCTGGCCATGGTGCCCAGGTTCCCCGCTGTGGCAGCTGCTCTCGTTGCAGAGCCCAGGCTGCAGGGTGTGCAGGCTTCGGTAGCTGTGGCACACAGACTCAGCAGTCGTGGTTCCCAGGCTCTAAGCTCAACAGTGTCAGTGCACAGGCTTAGTTGTTCCACAGCATGTGGGATCTTCCTGGACCAGGATTGAGCTCCTGTCTCCGCCATTGGCAGGTGGGATTCTTTACCAATGAACCGGCACGGAAGCCCAGGAATTTCTTAATGTATATATAAAGTTAGCAATTAATGGAATATAAACACCCATAACTAATGGCTTTAAAGAGTAGCCATTTATTTAGTTCACAATTCTGTAGGTCAGCAAATGAAGCTGGATTCAGCTGAGTAGTTTCAGCATTGGCTGAGCCCTCTCAAGCATCTGCAAGAATCCCCAGGTCCCTTAGGCAGCTCTTTTTCTGCAGGTTGGCTGGCTCTTGGGTTTGGGGTTCAAGGATGCCTAAGATTGGTGTCTGTCACATCCAGCAGGTGAGATCCAGTTTGTTTTCACAGAGTGTCAGCAGGGCTCTGAGAGGCCCAGATGAAGTGGGGAGACCACTTGAAGTGTAAGCTCAGAACCAACACAGTGTCACCTCAATCGGAGCATACCTGTCAGGTTCAGTCCAGTTCAGTTCAGTCACTCAGGCGTGTCCAACTCTTTGTAACCCCATGAACTGCAGCACACCAGGCCTGCCTGTCCATCACCAGCTCCCGGAGTTCACCCAAACTCATGTCTATTGAGTCGCTGATGCCATCCAACCATCTCATCCTCTGTCGTCCCCTTCTCCTCCTGCCCCCAATCTTTCCCAGCATCAGGGTCTTTTCCAATGAGTCAGCTGTTAGCATCAGGTGGCCAAAGTATTGGAGTTTCTTTCAGTTTCAACATCAGTCCTTCCAGTGAGCACCCAGGACTGATCTCCTTTAGGATGGATTGGTTGGATCTCCTTGCAGTCCAGGGGACTCTCAAGTTTTCTCCAGTATCGCAGTTCAAAAACATCAATTCTTCAGCGCTCAGCTTTCTTTATATTCCAACTCTCACATCCATACATGACTACTGGAAAAACCATAGCCTTGACTAGGCAGACCTTTGTTGACAAAGTAATGTCTCTGCTTTTTAATATGCTGTCTAGGTTGGTCATAAATTTCCTTTCAAGGAGTAACCATCTTTTAATTTCATGGCTACAATCGCAAGTCCTAAAGTCAACCCAGTTTCAAGCAGCAGGGAAATGAACTCCAGCTCTCAGTGTGAGAGGCTACAGTGTCATCTTGCAAAGATTGTGGATAAATAATTGCAGCTCTTTTGATCACCAATCTTTCTTAACATAATCCTGACTAAATAATAGTCTGTGACTTGTCCATCTTATGAGCAAAAACACACCTTCAAAACTGTGAACTATGATATGAATATTATTGCAATCCTGTGGCTTTCAGTTCCTAAAACCATGCCTGGAAGACGTGAATGAAAAAGTTAATGCAACATTCTGTTTTATATACAGTATAAATGCTAAGTGAAATAAGTCAGTCACAGTTGACAACTACTGCGTGATTCCACTTTATGAGGTGCCTATGACACTCAAACTCATCCAGGCAGAGAAGAGAGGGGTGGTTGCCAGGGGATGGGGCTGGGGAAGATGGGGAGTTGTTCAGTGAGTATAAGTTACACAAGATGAAGTAACTCTGGAGATTCTCTCTACAACATCATGCCTAAAGTTAATGATAGGACATTGAGTACTTAAAACCTTGAAAGAAGAGGTCGCATGTTAAGTGTTCTTACCACACATAGACACACACAAATACACAGAAACTAGAGGATACAGGGAGCCCTTTGGAGGTGATGGATATGCTTATTACCTTGATTGCTGTGATAGTGTAAGAGATGTATGCATGTATCCAAACTCACCAAAATGCTTACATTAAATGTGCACAGCTTTATATTTGTTACGTACACCTTAATGAGGGACTTTGCTGGTGGCTCAGTGGTAAGGAATCTGCCTGCCCATGCAGGAGATGAAGGTTCCATCCCTGGGCTGGGAAATCGTCTGGAGAAGGAAACAGCCATCCGTTTCAGCATTCTTACCTGGAAAATCCCATAGTCAGGGGAGCCTTGCAGCCTACAGTCCATGGAGTCACAGAGTCAGACACAACTTAGCAACGGAGCGTGTACACAGACCTTAATAAAACCGAAACAATTTTTAAAAAAGAATCAAATACAATATGGTCCTTTTTCAAAGCTTGAAATACCCTCCCTCTGAGGAAGGAAGCTGAATGCACACGCTAACTAGCCATTCATCTCAAATCTCCAGATTCTACAGAAGCATTATGTTAGAGCATCAGAAAGTGGAGTGGATGCTTAGATACCATTCTATCAGCATCCCACAAAATTGCCTGCACTGGGTTAGTGTCACAGCCTCTGCCTTTTTGGAGGGCCAGTCTGTTCATCGCCCAAGAGAACAGATTTCTAAATCTTTTATAAAACTCTCCAATTAAAATAAATAAATTTATATTAAAAAAAAAAAAACCTCTGGTTGTAAATAAAGTGCACTGAATCATGTTTCATCTTTTATTCTTTAAATATGGGTATATATGCTAAATTTCTTCTAGGGGCTAAGGCCCAGAAAGAATTTCTCTCTATAGATGAATTTGTATGTTTCCTATTATTGTGCAATTCAAAATGTTTCTCTTTATAGCTTAGCTGCCAGAAAATAAACTAATTGTCCCTGTGCTATAATCTTCTCAACTCAAGTGCCTGAAAGTGCCAATTCTAGCTTTTTTTTTAAATGCCTTTTCAAATAACCTTAAATGTTATTTCTCTTACTTGTTTTAAAAGCTAAGTCACCTTAAGCGATTTCAGAAGAAGTCAAAGGACATATTTAAAATAATTTTTTAAGCGAACTAATGTCCTGAGGAGATGTTTGCATAATTATAAGTTTAGGTTTGAAAGATTAGCCCTTCGGATGCTATTTTTATCATCCTACATACAAAGACTGTGTTAAGCTGCTTCCACATAGATGGGGGCACCTGTGCTGGTCTCTTTTGTCCCAATTTTATTTTCCTAAACCATGGTCATATCCGTTGAAGAGTTTTTCTATTCAGTTATAGTATTTTCTCATAACAATAGAATTCTTTTTTTAAACATAGGGAATATTATGTTTACTAGGCTTACTAATTATATTTAATGACACTATTTAGAAAAAGATTTAAAGTACCTTGAAACATACCTAGCTTTAAATTAGTTCTCCCTTTGGTAATCTAGTTGCTCACAACTTCTAAAATGCTATTTATTTTCCTAATCATTGCAAGCTTGACAGCTCTCCTTGGGCTGCTCTAGATTTGAAATCAGATGGGTACTTTGCAAAAGGGTAGACATTTTTATCTCTCAGGTCCACTGCTGTGTCTGCAGGGCTGAGACCTCGGCAGCCAATAAATATTTATTGAGTGATTGAGTTAAGTATGTGTTCTGACTCTTTTCAGCTTCCAAGGAGATTCTCCACGATTTCTTGGCTTCTCTGGTGGAACTATCTCAACCATGCGATGGGCATAAAAGTACATGTTTGGAGTGCTGGTTGCAAAAATGAGTGAGCTAGTGGCCATGAAAAGCCACTGTAAATGGTGAAGAGCTGCCTGAGTGAAAAAGAATCTTCTTTCTCTTTAGCTTCATCTTCCTCATCTCTAACATCATCCGTGCCATTGTGACTCATGGCCCCCCTCTGGAAACAGCTCAAACTATTGTCCTCTAGAACTGTTTTGGACCAGCACACCTGACTGTTCTGAAAGTTCACAGACCAGCACAACTGTCCCAGGTCATATCCACCCTTGGCCTGGGCAGCGAAAGCCCCAGCCGCTTACAAATATAGTTTCTAATGAAGTGGATGAAACTGGAGCCGATTATACAGAGTGAAGTAAGCCAGAAAGAAAAACACCAATACAGTATACTGACACATATATATGGAATTTAAAAAGATGGTAACGATAACCCTGTATGCGAGACAGCAAAAGAGACACAGATGTAAAGAACAGACTTTTGGACTCTGCGGGAGAGGGAGAGGGTGGGATGATGTGGGAGAATGGCACTGAAACATGTATACTATCATGTAAGAAACGAATTGCTAGTCTAGGTTCAATACAGGATACAGGGTGCTTGGGGCTGGTACACTGGGATGACCCAGAGAGATGATATGGGAAGGGTGGTAGGAGGGGGATTCAGGGTTGGGAACTCATGTACACCTGTGGTGGATTCATGTCAATGTATGGCAAAACCAATACAGTATTGTAAAGTAAAAAAATAAAATTTAAATAAAAAATAAATAAATAAATAAAAATAATTTCTGTCATTCAGTTCTATACATTGCCTTCAGCTCTACAGGTTTAGCCTGTTATGCCCTTTGAGACAAGAGTGAGACATTTCTCCTTCTATGTTATATGCCATCGACCACCTCCCCTCTTCGGAGGATAGAAGCAAGAGAGATGGTGAGAAGGAGAGAAAAAGAGGCACACAAGAACAGACAAAAGCACCCAAGCTCTTACTTCTTAAAGAAGTGTATAAGATAATGATACTTAACAATGCATTTCACAAGGAGAACTAAAGGGCACCAAACTGATATAGAGAGAAATTTTCTTAAATGTTAAAAAAATGTTTTAAAAAAAACTTTAAAAAGTCATTTTACAAGAAGGAAAAGTAGAGTAGAACATAGACGATTGTCACAACTAGGATGATGGAGGGGCTCAGGGAACATCCCCGGAGACGATGGGAACACTTTTAGTCCAAAGGCCTGACTCCGAACCATGGATGAAACCTTGCACCCCTTTGAATCTCAGTCTCTTTCATCTGTAAACTCCAAGTTCAATAGAAGGTTGTCGCTAAGATCTTACACAAGCCTTAAATCCTATGACTCTCTACAGTGAGAACAAAGCCCACATCATTTTGGTGACATAACAGCAGCAGGACCAGTTTCTCCAGAGTTTACTCTTTCATTGTTAGTTTTTTCCTTTTAAATTATTTTTATTGGAGTATAGTTGCCTTACACTGTTGTATTAGTTTCTACTGTGCAATGAAATGAATCAGACGAACATACACATATATCATGCCCCCTTTGGACTTCCTTCCCATTCGGGTCGGCACAGTGAATTAAACTGAGTTCCCTGTGCTATAGAGTGTTTTCTCATTGGTTATCTATCTTATTATTGCATTGTATGGCATTCTTAGTCTCTCAATCCTGTCTGACTCTTTGCAACACCATGGACTGTAGTCCGCCAGGCTCCTCTCTCCCTGGGATTCCCCAGGCAAGAATCCTGGAGTGGGCAGTTCTTCCCTTCTCCAGGGAATCTTCCCCACCCAGGAACTGAACCTGGGTCTCCTCCTTTGCAGGAAGACTTTTTTTAATACATAGTCTCAATACTGTATATGTGTCAATCTCAGTCTCCAAATTCCTCCTACATAGAGAACAAATGTATGGATACCAAGGGGGAAGTGGGGCAGGTGGGAGGAATCTTGGTTGACTTTAATGTGACATTTGTGTCTGGTTTCTGAAATGGCCTCTGTAGGACCCTCTACTTTTCTCCTTTACAGTGATGGCTAAAGCATATGGTGCAGGGGCGGGTGGTGGTGGTGGTTCAGGGCTTTGCCTCTCAGAGACTTTCTCAGAGTCCCCTGTAGGGCTAGTTTAAAGAAACTCATTGTTAGTTCAGAGTTTAGTTGCATTTAATTTACGTGTTTAAATTACAACTAATGGTGAGGGATAGTGAAAGACATTTAGTTATCAAAAGGAAGCATGAACCTCAATTAAAAAAAAAAAAGAAAAACAGAAAATGAAAACATGTCTCATCCCAGTGAAAACTGTGTATGTCTCTCTAGCATCAGCTCATGGGCTCGTCTCCAGTGGTAGGAAATATGATTACTTTTTAACATTTTATCCTCAGCCTAACCAATGGTGGATTCTTGGTATTTGTAGAAATGAACTGAATCCCTCTTATCTGTTTCCTAAATAAAAGCCTGTTTGAGAAATAAGGCTATGGTGTTTATGTGAAACAGGATGAAGACTGCAAGCAGAACAGATCCTTAATCCTGTGAAGTTCTTTATCTTGGATTTTTTTTTCCCTCTCAAATGCCTTTAGAGAGGAATGTATTTGTGTGTGTGTGTGTGGCAACTATGGAGTTTTAAAAAGTACTGTGAAATCTTTAACAAATAATAATTTTACACTGTACAGTTCATCAATAAAATCATTTATGGAGAATTATGTAATAAATTAAATATGAAATGTAGTTGGAAGTAACTGCTTCAAGGTATCAGCTACATGCCACATTAGAGCCAAGGCAAATAGGTGCAATATTTATTAAACAAACCAACACTATTGATAAGTTGAGAGGGCAACAGGCATTCAAGAAATGGCATTTTAATTTCCAAAGAAAGAAAAAATATATATATTTTTTCCTTTATTATCAATACTTCAGAATTGAGTTTCATTTTTTAAAAACAGAAAACCACTATTGAGACAATATTATGTTGAACCATAAGAACCATAAGGTAAAAATAGTTGGGTATTGACATGTTTGTGTGGAGGCAAAGATTTTTCTCCTTGACCAAAAATTAGTCAATCTTCTCTGAACCCTTTATCAATGATGTTCCACTGGCATATCTTCTAAGAGCCCAGTTTTAGGAAGAATGATGTCAAGCCAAGTTCAGTTAGCCAGAATTCACCATCCTCAAAGTCTGTTCACCCTCCTCATCCCTCAGCGCCCACCAAGTGATATCCAATCACCCTGCCTGCCCTCAGTAAGGACCCTGTTAGATCTGTTAGCAAGAATGACCATTCCTTCTTAGAAATTTCTACCTACCAACTCCCACCCCAACTCTGCTCCTTAGCAATAAAAACTCACTCTTCTTTGTATTCAGAATTGAGCCTGGTTCTACAATGAGGTCTCTTTCCCTCAATTGCAATAGTTTCTCATTAAAATATATTTTTATCACTTTAAGTACTGACCAGTTCTGATTTTCTTAAGTCAGTGGTTCAATTTGATTGCTATGTACACACTACACTACTATCTATAAAATAGACAACTAACAAAACCTCGTCTAGAGCACAGGGAACTCTACTCAGGACTCTGTAATGGCTTCTATGGGAAAAGCATTAAAAATAAAAAAAAAAAGAGTGGATATATATATATGTGTATATATATACATATATGCTTCCCAGGTGGCGCTAGTGGGAGAGAACTTGCCTGCCAGTGCACAAGACATGAAAGATGTGGGTTCAGTCCCTGGGTCAGGAAGATTCCCTGGAGAAGGGCATGTCAACCCAGTCCAGTATTCATGCCTGGAGAATCCCATGAACAGAAGAACCTGGCAGGCTACAGTCCACAGGGTCTCAAAGAGTAAGACAGGACTGACGCGACTCAGAACACACACATGACTGATTCATTTTGCTATACACCTGAAACGAACACTCCAATAAATATTAAATCAACTATATTACAGTAAAAATTTGAACAAATAAGTAAATCTATATATATATAAAACAGTGCGAGAAATTATGGAATTTCAAAGACAAATATAGCCTTTACTATATTAGTTCATTTCTATTCTATTTTCTTTGACAGAGAATGTGAAGAGATTAACCAAAACATTAACTATGAAGTGGCAAAAACATAAATTGATTAAAAATAAAATCAGGGAATCTGAACATTATATGGAAATACAAGATCAGGGAAAATTAAAATTATGCAGCTCCTATGCTCTTACCAGCACTTCCCAGGTGACGCTAGTGGTACAGAACCTGGCTACCAGAGCAGGAGACCTAAGAGATGTGGGTTCGACCCCTGGGTCAGGAAGATCTCCTGGAGGAGGAAATAGCAATCCACTCATGTATTCTTGCCTGGAGTATCCCATGGACAGAGACCCCTGGAGGGCTACAGTCCATAGGGCTGCAAAGGATTGGACACGACTGAAACAACCTACCATGCACACTCTTATCAATTAGCAAAACTGATTCAGAATATGACTATGGGCCCCCTAACAGCCAAACGATAAAAAGTCAAAGGATGTTGATTTTGCACAGAAATGAAAAGTCTCTAAAAATTAAGATTTATGCCACTGAAGTCTGAGTCACATGTGAAAATGAGTGGTCTGTTCAATTAATAGATATTTTTAACACTAGAAAGCTAAAAGAGCTATAGCTAACTTTTGGTACTGTTATTGTTGTCTTATGATGGTGGTATTTTAATTTATTTTGTTGTAGTTTTTAGTGAGATGCCAGAGAATGGGCATTCAAAGGAATAATTTTGGAAAAACATTTGAATCACATTCTCAGAAGTGTATAGGATAATAATATCTAACACATAAAATATTTAATATGTGTAAGACATCATTCTAAATTTCTCACATTTACTGGCTCATTAATTCTCACTATGATCTTATGAAGTAGGAAGTTTTACAGGTAAGGAAACTGAGGCATCAGGCAGCTAATTAACATGCCCAAACCACATAGCTGGGAAGTGCCAGAACCAGTTTTCAAAGCTGGCGTTCAAAGCTCATATTCTCAATAGCTTACACCATCCTGTCTCCCTTATGAATTCTTTTGCTTGTTTATAGCCCTTTAGAAGACTTAGCAATTAAACATGCATCCAGGTCCACCCATAGCACACACACAAAAGTGAGGAGAGAATGGTTTGTGACTTGGAAGAAGAGATATTCTTTCTAGTAATACATGATATTGCCAGACAATGGGCACAGTGCAACAAATGTAGACATAACTTAGGGGCTTATGGAACATGATGGTTAAAAGCATGGGTTTTGAAGCCAGAAAGATGAGAGTACGAACAGGAATTGCATTTTACTACTAGACTTCTATGATCGTTTTCCAATCCTACTTAGTCTTAATGGTCTCAGTATTAAAAGGGGGACAGTGGTTTCTATTCCACTGAGTTTGTGCAAGGATTACATGGTATAATATGAAAAACAAAAATGTTTTAGTGTACTTTCTGGCAGGTGGCAGCTCACAACAAAGAGAACCAATAATGGATGTAATAATTAGGGTGGACAGCTAGAGGACCAAGTCCTCAGACAAGGATTAGTGACCCCTGTAACCTTAGCTGAAGTTTTACAAGTGGAGCAGAGTATCCAGGTTGACCTAAATAGAGAGACCACCAAGCCCAAAAGTTCATAAGTGGGCAAAGATGGAAGAGAAAAATGACCTTTCATCACTATTTCAGGATAACTTCCTGTTATAAGTTGAGAAAAAATTAGCCATAGGTCTCTTCATGTTTAGCACTTCAATTTTATCGGTGTTATCAACTTCCAGGGCATTATAGCTGAATAAGCCCTGAGTTTAGCAAATTCAACTTCTTCACTCCAAAGTCCATGAAAAATAAGGCTCAGAGAATAGCACACCCTTTAAGCTTCTACGGCCGGTACTTCTCACTCCAAGGTTCTTTTTGCTGCCCAGACTGCCTTATTGAGACAGAGGTTCATTGATAATGCTTAGGGATGCCCTATGCCAGATGACTCTGTGTGTGTGTGTGTGTGTGTGTGTGTCCTCATAGCTCAGCGAGACATGAGAAGAAAAAGAAAGGATTGAACCAGAGAAGCTACAGAGACAGTCACTAATATTATAGAGATTTCAGTGAAGACATACCTCATCTTGTGTAGCATGAGAAATGATCCGAATGGCTTCTGGAAATGACTGATGGTTGAACAGAGGAAGAAGAAGGTCACTAGGACAATGTTCCTTTTTCAAGAAAGAAGTTCTGAAAAAGGGCCTGGTGGCTCAGAGGTTAAAGTGTCTGCCTGCTATGTGGGAGACCTGGGTTCAATCCCTGGGTCGGAAAGATCCTCTGGAGAAGGAAATGGTAAGCCACTCCAGTATTCTTGCCTGGAGAATCCCATGGACAGAGGAGCCTGGTAGGCTACAGTCCATGGGGTCGGAAAGTCAGACACGACTGAGCGACCTCACTTTCACTTTCACGTGCCATCCCTACTTGGAAAGTATAGACCCCACGCCCAGGGACAGAGTCACACACTTCATCACAAAGGATGGGCTGGATCCTCTCAGTCTAATATTTTCTGCTTTGCTCTCAATTCTCTGCTCAAACAAAACTGTTATAATTCTATTTTCGAGATGAAGAACGCCTGGTACCAGGAAGGCAAATAAGCTTCCCATGTTAAACAAACAGTTTGGATTCAAAACCAAAAATTGGATTCAAAACCCAGATGTCCTGGCTCCAGATACTACACATAACCGTAGCTACCTCAACTACCACTCAACATTCTAACGTGAAATCAAATCCACTCAAAAGTGAATCTCCTTTAAAGAGCAACACAATTCCAGAGGAGAGCGTGCAAGTTCAGTTTGGTAAATGAAACTAAAGTGTATGAATATAAGTTTATTTTAGCTTATATAGTCAGAATTTATTTGATAATTTTAACTGCATGCTAATTCACAAAATGATCAGAAAATGAGCCAGGTCTTGATTTTTCAACAGTAATTTTTCTGACAAAATTGTATGATCAAATGAAATGAAATCCTTCACTTTGCATTTAACTTTCATATCATGATTAGGAGGAAGGTAATTTTTGTAAAAATATTTGAGAGATTCATCATTTTCCCCCAAGGCTTTTCCTAATCCTTTGATATTCAAATATTTCTCTTTTGAAGCTTCTAATCATCTTCCTTGTTGATTTTCTCTTTTTCAATTGTTAATTGGTCTAACTCAGCCTAATCCTCCTTTGCCAATGGCTCAGAATGAGATTCCAGGGAATCTTAGCATCACTTTCATCAACTTCCTGATACTGTGCAGCTTTCTCCAGACTGCAGTTTCATTTTGCAGGTGATAAGCATTGTATTCTCATTATGATTGTGCTTGCTCAAAACATTTTATAAAATCAGTGATAGCTTAAACAACAAAAAAGTATTTTCACAAGATGGGAGGAAACAGGGTAAATACCTTGGTGGAGACTAAATTCATAACAACCAGCTTCTTGAATATTTTTGAGACTTTTGCACAGCCATGACTATCTGAATTCAAGTAATGAACACTCATACAAGTTCCCTATAGACAGATACCTTGAAATTCCTCAAGGTTTCAGAGCTGCCAAAGGGGGGAAAAGAGACCCCCATCTGCTCAGTTTGAGAAGTAGAATATTTTGGGAAAAGGAGCAGGAAAAAGATTTTATAAATAGAGTTGTATTTTATCTGTACATTCAGCATATGGAATATAGCTCCTAGTAATATATTTCACCAAGTTTATTGGTAGTAAAGGTTTTTTTTTCCCTCTACTTTGATAAGTTAGAGCATGCTGTGTGATTCTGGGGAGCTGGACTGCATGCACACGGGCCGACTGGCTTAGCTGAAGTACCCACTGTCTTCAATGGATAAAGGATTTCTGTAATTCAGCACTCCCAACCACCATCCTGCTCCCAGGGAAAAATAAATAATTAGATCTATCTCCTTAATCTGTAGCTTTCTTGTGGGGCTGCGGAGCGAACATTTCCAAGAAGAAACTTGGAATACCGATTAGGTTTAGAGGGCGCCCCCAGAGTCTAGCTGGTTCCTTGTTGTCAAGGAAGAGAAGTAATAGGAACCTTTTCTTCAAGGACGGGGGGACGCGGGTGTGGAGATGCTCTTTCTCCTCTGCTCTGCCCAGTGCCTTTCTCCAGAGCTGGTTTGTGTGCAGGGAACCGGCCATCTGTTTTGTCTGGGCATGCAGTGCATATGTCTGAGTGCAGGAGGAGAAACACAGACTCTCAGCTTTGCAGAGCTTCAGTTCCAGAAATTCTTGTGTCTCTGGAGCTTCCTGGAGCCAAAGAAGTAAAGGAACAAATGTTGTCAGTGGACTGTTCTCTCGGTTTACATCTTAGCCTCGGAATCCATAAACCCCTCTATTCTCAGCACATGACTCAACTCTGCTCAGGCCCCACTTTTTTATTAAGCTGATTGTGTGTGTGTGTGTGTGTGTGTGTGTGTGCATGCACGAACACACTAGCTACCATTTTCTACACATTACATTAACATATTTCAGTCTGTGTGATCAGAGATATGTCCCCTTCCTCTTTGAATGCTTATGGCAACTCTGGCAGGAAGATCTTTTCATTCCTATTCTATAATAAGAAAACTGAGACTTAGCAGGATTAGAAAACATGCCTGAAGTCAAGAGTTAACCAGCTACAAAGAGTAAGAATTTGATGAGTTCTCCTTTACAATGACAGAAAGAGTCAACATCGAAGGATTAAAAAGTGACGTCACTATGAATGCTCTGCTAAGTTTAAAATGGAGAACCACCAGGAACCTACTATATAGCACAGAGAACTCTGCTCAATGTTTTGTGGAAGTCTAGATGGGAAGGAGTTTGGGAGAGAGTAGATATTTGTATAGGTATGGCTATGTCCCTTTTCTGTCTACCGGAAACTATCACAATATTGATAATTGGCTATATGCTAATACAAAATAAAAAGTTTATTAAAAAATAAAAGAGTGAGAATATGAAACCAGGTCTCCTAGACTCCAAAGCCTATAAAGTATCATCTCTCTTAGGAAACATACATTTGTGTATGTGTGATCAGTTCAGTTCAGTCACTCAGTTCTGTCCGACTCTTTGCGACCCCATGGACTGCAGCACACCAGGCCTCCCTGTCCATCACCAACTCCTGGAGTTTACTCAAACTCATGTCCACTGAGTCAGTGATGCCATCCAGCCATCTCATCCTCTGTCGTCCCCTTCTCCTCCTGCCTTCAATCCTTCCCAACATGAGGGTCTTTTCAAATGAGTCAGTTCTTCGCATCAGGTAGCCAAAGTATTGGAGTTTGAGCTTCAACATCAGTCCTTCCAATGAACACTCAAGATTGATCTCCTTTAGTATGGACTGGTTGGATATATGTAATAGCATTGTAGAGTACTCTATAGTATATGGCCATAAATATATAATGCTATATAGTATCTTATCGGAGAAGGCAACGACAACCCACTCCAGTACTCTTGCCTGGGAAATCCCACGGACGGAGGAGCCTGGTGGGCTGCAGTCCATGAGATCGCAAAGAGTCGGACACGACTGAGCGACTTCACTTTCACTTTTCACTTTCATGCATTGGAGAAGGAAATGGCAACCCACTCCAGTGTTCTTGCCTAGAGAATCCCAGAGACAGCGGAACCTGGTGGGCTGCTGTCTATAGGGTCACACAGAGTCAGACATGACTGAAGTGACTTAGCAGCAGCAGCAGCATATAGTTATCTTATACAATAAATTAATACTATATTACAATACATATATAATACCATATAATATTTATTACCATAAACATACGGGCTTCCCTGGTGGTTCAATCTCTGGGTCTAGAAGATCCTCTGCAGAAGGGAATTACTACCCACTCCAGTATTCTTGCCTGGAGAATTCCATGGACAGAGGAGCCTGGGGGCTGTATATATAATAGCATTATATAGTCCATATGGTATATGACTATAAATATATAACACTTTACAGTAATTTATACAATAAATATAATAGTATATGACTAAGTATATAATATCATAACATTTAATACAATAAATACATAATACTATGTAGTGTTTTTATAATACCATAAAATGTTCAAAATGCCACACTAATTACCACACTAATTACTACAGTGGGATGGGTAATGCACTGGTGTAAAGATTCCCTGAGGTCTGAGCTCCTGGAGTCTCAGGAGCATCAGGTCCCTTATATTAGCATGCACTCAAACATTCTGCGCTGGGTAGTATTCCGAACGGTGATTTCAGGAATCTCTTTCAACTCTGAGATGTTATGATATCATAATTATTACATGATATCAGACACTGCTTTTCTGATTAGAGTATCTATACCTCCAGGGGTAAACCAATGATCAATTTTACGAGACAATAAGTATTTCAACGGCTATATTAAAACAAAAAAGGGACATGTTGTTGGATTTAATTTAAAGGTGTGTATGGCACTTTGCCATGAGACAGGAGACTTCAAAAGAATTTTGGGCTTTTAAAATGCATTTTAAGCTACACGTCCCTAGATTCCTATGAGTACACGCTGTTCTCTTTAGTCGGAAGATTTTCCTTGGGGGTGGGAGGAATAAAATGATGAGCAAGCTCTCCGGGACTCTGACTAAGATCATTCAACTCTCATTTCTAATTCACAGAAAGTATTTCCATATTTCGAATTGGAATCTGCCTTTCCTTGTGGTGCTAAGGACTGAACTTCCTCTATGGAGCTGGCCAATCCTTTCATTAAGCATGATTTTCAGAAAAGGCCATGTCTTTTCATTATTCTGCCAAAGTCTAGGAGTTTATCTGTGCCATTGAATTGTTTATCAAGCATATTCGGATCATCTGCCCAGCTAGATCCATCCAGAACCCAGATCACACAACCTTCCTGGCACAAACCAGTTCTCTGCCCCAGGGCAGATCATTCCCTTCTCAGGGCTGCAGTCTGCTTTTCTGGACCCAAAGATGCAGACTGGTCTTATCTGACAGTGACTGCTCTGGGTCGTGAACAGAAGCTTAAAGCTAAGACCTTTTGAAGCACCACCCAGCTCTGCCCTTGAAGTGAGTAGGCCGCTTGTTCCTGTGCATATTTTTAAAAAATTTAACATGTCCTGGCACCTCAGAAATGAGCCAGTCCTCCAATCCCATAGTAAGCCTACAGGGTAACATTTTGACTGTCTAATTTTTGTGAGTAAATATCAGAGGTGAGCATTTGCATAAAGGCAACATCCACAAAAGGATGAGATAGTGTTCATTCCAACAAAGGAGCAGAAGAATGAGCTGGGCTGCCTGTGTCCGAACTAGTCACCACTGGAGGATGTTGTAACACAATGAAGACATCTAATCAGTGGGAGAAATCCACGTCCCCACTGCTCCACCACGGCTACGTAGCTTGCCCACACCAACCAGCCCAGGCTAAAGAAACTGCAAGGACCAACTCTCCCCTGACGTTCACGGCTCGTTATAAACCAGCCCCATTGCCCTTCTCAGTTCAGTCTCCTTCCTCTGAAGGCCTTCCCCTTTCTTTCCTGGGACGTGCTTTTGTGGCTTCGAATTTGCCGAGGCTGTTTTCTCTGCCTTCAAATGCTCTTCCCCTAATCTGGCAAATTTCCTTTTCAGCCTTCATGATCCAGATTAATGAAGCCTGAGCTTTGGAGGCACATAGAGCTAGGTTTGAATTCTTGTATTCTAATAGGAGTGCAGCTTAGGTAAGCTACCTCTGAGTTTGTAAATTGAGTACAACCATAATTACTATGTTATATAATTGCTATGATTAGCACATTAAATACAATTTTAAAAAATTACTAGTAAAATGCTTATTACATAGTTGACACTTGGTTATTTTTGTTGTTATTAATAGCATTTGGATTTGAACTGATGTCTGTCTCACTCTTAATTCCTAGTTCTTAATTGTTATTCAATAAACCCATTTTATTATTCTAAATCAGAGGTCTGCAACTTTCTACAAACGATTACGTAGTAAATATTTTAGGCTTTGTGGGTTGTAAGGTCTTTGTCAACTGCTGTTGCAGTGTGAAACTAGACTGCTTGTGGTATTCATTTTGAAATCTATATAAATATTGAGTCATTATGTTATACACCTGAAACTGTAAAATGTTATCTATCAATTACAACTCATAAAGAGAATACATATGCATTGGAAAATAACCCAATCTCATTGGCCTCATATAAAAAAGAATAAGCTAGAGCTTTTTGAACTCTGATATCAAATACCAGATTTTATTCATCTTTTAATGCCCAGCATCTAGCTCAGATGCCTTCAAACTACAGCTCATAAGCCAAATCTGTCCCTCTACCTGTTTTGAAAATAAAGTCTTGCTGGAACATAGCCTTCTCTGATGGTTTATGTATCGCCTGTGACTGCTTTTTCACTATAATGGCAGAGCTGAATAGTTCATAACAGATACTATGTGACTCTCCAACCCTAAAACATGAACCTTCTGGACTTTTTCAGAAAAAGTTTGCCAACCTAGTTCAATGCTTAGTATGTGTTTGTTGCGTGAATGAGGGCTGACCAGAAACAGGCAGAATGAATAAGACTTTGCAAGAGTCAGTGAGAGAAATAGGAGGGATGCAGGGGCCATAAAGATTCATAGGTCAGAGAGACAGCAAGAGTGGTCATGGAGCAGACGGAAGTGAGTTTGGTCCCTGGACTAATCCTAGTAACTCGTCAACCCTATTAGTGCTTCCTACTAGATGGCAACAGGCACCGCCATGTAGGAAATACTTGGCTCACGGTCATATACCTGGTGTAAAATTGGGTTTGTACCAGGCTGACTGTAGTCCAGAGCCTTGGAAGTGATATGCACCTCATGGAAACTTGGGCTGAAATGTTTGGGTCACCTCCAAATTGAATGGTCATAATAGTTGATTCATTGGAAAAGACTTTGATGCTGGGAGGGGTTGGGGGCAAGAGGAAAAGGGGATGACCGAGGATGAGATGGCTGGATGGTATCACTGACTTGCTGGACACGAGTCTGAGTGAACTCTGGGAGTTGGTGATGGACAGGGAGGCCTGGCGTGCTGCAATTCATGGGGTCGCAAAGAGTCGGACACGACTGAGCGACTGGACTGAGCTGAACTGAACCGATGCTCTACACTGCCTATTTTGTATCTGTCCATCTGCATATCCTGGCCTGTGGGTTGAGATGATCAGCTTAATGGTGTCTTTATTTTTGTAATGACTACCTATAAAATTTTAAAAACGTGTTAGAGTACTTCAGTTCAGTTCAGTCGCTCAGTCGTGTCCGACTCTTTCTGACCCCATGAATCACAACACTCCACGCCTCCCTGTCCATCATCAATTCCCGGAGTTCAACCAAACTCATGTCCATTGAGTCAGTGATGCCATCCAACCATCTCATCCTCTGTTGTCCCCTTCTCCTACTGCCCCCAATCCCTCCCTGCATCAGGGACTTTTCAAATGAGTCAACACTTCCCATTAGGTGGCCAAAGTATTGGAGTTTCAGCTTCAGCATCAGTCTTTCCAATGAAGACCCAGGACTGGTCTCCTTCAGAATGGACTGGTTGGATCTCCTTGCAGTCCAAGGGACGCTCAAGAGTCTTCTCCAACACCACAGCTCAAAAGCATCAATTCTTTGGTGCTCAGCTTTCTTCACAGTCCAACTCTCACATCCATACATGACCACTGGAAAAATCATAGTCTTGGCTAGATGGACCTTTGTTGGCAAAGTATTATCTCTGCTTTTCAATATACTGTCTACGTTGGTCATAACTTTCCTTCCAAGGAGTAAGTGTCTTTTAATTTCATGACTGCAAACACCATCCACAGTGATTTTGAAGCCCAAAAAAAGAAAGTCTGACACTGTTTCCACTGTTTCCCCATCTATTTCTCATGAAGTGATGGAACCAGATGCCATGATCTTCATTTTCTGAATGTTGAGCTTTAAGCCAACTTTTTCACTCTCCTCTTTCACTTTCATCAAGAGGCTTTTTAGTTCCTCTGCACATTCTGCCATAAGGGTGGTGTCATCTGCATATCTGAGGTCATTGATATTTCTCCCAGCAATCTTGATTCCAGCTTGAGCTTCCTCCAGCCCAGCGTTTCTTGTGAGGTACTCTGCATTTAAGTTAAATAAGCAGGGTGACAATATACAACCTTGACATAGCCCTTTTCCTACTTGGAACTTCCATGTCCAGTTCTAACTGTTGCTTCCTGACCTGCATACAGATTTCTCAAGAGGCAGGTCAGGTGGTCTGGTATGCCCATCTCTTTCAGAATTTTCCACAGTTTATTGTGATCCACACAGTCAAAGGCTTTGGCATAGTCAATAAAGCAGAAGTAGATGTTTTTCTGGAACTCTCTTGCTTTTTCAATGATTCAGCAGATGTTGGCAATTTGATATCTGCTTCCTCTGCCTTTTCTAAAACCAGCTTGAACATCTGGAATTTCACTGTTCACGTATTGCTGAAGCCTGGCTTGGAGAATTTTGAGCATTACTTTACTAGCATGTGAGATGAGTGCAATTGTGTGGTAGTTTGAGCATTCTTTGGCATTGCCTTTCTTTGGGATTAGAATGAAAATTGACCTTTTCCAATTCTGTGGCCACTGCTGAGTTTTCCAAATTTGCTGGCATATTGAGTGCAGCACTTTCATAGCATCATCTTTCAGGATTTGAAATAGCTCAACTGGAATTCCATCACCTCCACTAGCTTTGTTCATAGTGATGCTTTCTAAGGCCCACTTGACTTCACATTCCAGGATGTCTGGCTCTAGGTGAGTGATCACACCATCGTGATTATCTGGGTCATGATTATCTATTTTGTACAGTTCTTCTGTATATTCTTGCCCCCTCTTCTTAATATCTTCTGCTTCTGTTAGATCCATACCATTTCTGTCCTTTATTGAGCCCATCTGCATGAAATGTTCTCTTGGTATCTCTAATTTCCTTGAAGAGATCTCTAGTCTTTCCCATTCTGTTTTCCTCTATTTCTTTGCATTGATCACTGAGGAAGGCTTTCTTATCTCTCCTTGCTATTCATTGGAACTTTGCATTCAGATGCTTATATCTTTCCTTTTCTCCTTTGCTTTTCGCTTCTCTTCTTTTCTCAGCTATTAGGAAGGCCTCCCCAGACAGACATTTTGCTTGCTTGCATTTCTTTTCCATGGGGATGGTCTTGATCCCTGTCTCCTGTACAATGTCACAAACCTCCGTCCATAGTTCATCAGGCACTCTATTAGATCTAGTCCCTTAAATCTATTTCTAACTTCCACTGTATAATCATAAGAGATTTGATTTAGGTCATATCTGAATGGTCTAGTGGTTTTCCCTACTTTCTTCAATTTAAGTCTGAATTTGGCAATAAGGAGTTCATGATCTGAGCCACAGTCAGCTCCCAGTCTTGTTTTTTTCAACTGTATAGAGCTTCTCCATCTTTGGGTGCAAAGAATATAATCAATCTGTCTTCAGTATTGACCATCTGGTGATGTTCATGTGTAGAGTCTTCTTTTGTGTTGTTGAAAGAGAGTGTTTGCTATGACCAGTGCATTCTCTTGGCAAAGCTCTATTAGCCTTTGCCCTGCTTCATTCCACGTTCCAAGGCCAAATTTGCCTGTTACTCCAGGTGTTACTTGACTTCCTACTTTTGCATTCCAGTGTCCTATAATGAAAAGGACATCTTTTTTGGGTGTTAGTTCTAAAAGGTCTTGTAGGTCTTCATAGAACCGTTCAACTTCAGCTTCTTCAGTGTTACTGGTTGGGGCATAGACTTAGATTACTGTGATATGAATGGTTTGCCTTGGAAACGAACAGAGATCATTCTGTCATTTTTGAGATTGCATCCAAGTACTGCATTTCAGACTCTTTTGTTGAACATGATGGCTACTCCATTTCTTTTAAGGGATTCCTGGCTACATTAGTAGGTAAAATGTTCATCTGATTTAAATTCACCCATTCCAGTCCAGTTCAGTTCACTGATTCCTAGAATGTTGACATTCACTCTTGCCATCTCCTGTTTGACCACTTCAGATTTGCCTAGAGTACTTCATAGATGAACAAATCTATGACTGATGAGGCATGAAATTTCCATCCAGCCATATTTGATCAATATTATTCTCTACCCCAAACCCCTTTTGTAAAGCCCATCGTCCTCTACCAAGGTACTTGTGATGATGCATTCTAGAATGGTTTCCTTTTGTTTAGATCTCACCCTTTTTAGGCCCCAGTATCACCATGGTACTTTTGAGTATCAACAGACAGATCAGACAGAGTCTTACAAAATCACAGCTAGCTAGTGAATTCATGTGGACCTACTTATAATCAAGGATACATTACTTTTTGTTTCTGCACTGTCCAGTTAATACCCTGACTATCCCCTTCATCACTCATAAGTAACAATTGTCTCTCATAGTCAACCAGATATCTCACTTCTTGAAGATGCCCAAAGAATATAAAAACCTTAGCAGTTGAATTGTATCTGGGGGGAGACAGATTTTGCATTCACACAAATTTCCATTGCAAACTTTTTTTTTCCTGGTGTGTGTCAATTTCAGACTTTGTTCTCCAGGTGATGGTGGTTTAGTCACTAAGTTGTGTCCGACTCTTGCGATCCCATGGACTGTAGCCTGCCAAACTCCTCTGTCCATGGGATTCTCCAGGCAAGACTACTGGAGTGGGTTGTCATTTTGTTTTCCAGGGGATCTTCCCAACCCAGGGATCAAACCCGGGTCTTCTGCATTGCAGGCAGACTCTTGTTCTCTAGGGAAGAGGCAAACTACCTATCCAGAGTAATAAGATCAGAACTGACCACTCACCTTGGAGGCATCTAGCCCATTTTTCCTAATCACATCTTCCTGCCAGTGCTCAGCTTCCCCTAGTGCATTATACGTACCTAAGTACTGGAAAATCTGATTGTATGAAAGTTCAACCTAAGTCCAGAGTCTTATCCAGTGAGCCTGTTCTTGACTTGTAGGGCCAAACAAGTCTTCTCCCTTTAGGATATAAAATACCTCCAAAGAGTTGAGAATGGCTTTCATGCCTTTCCCTGTAACTTACCTTCATTCAAGTCCAATATCCCCAGTCTTACCACCTGTGTCATTTAGTTTGAAATCTCAGACCACCTCCTATGGGCATAATCCCACACACCAATGCTCACTAAGAAGGCTTACATAGTTTGCTTTATTTATCACTTGCCATATTTGGCAATAACTGGATTTCACTGCATACTTAAAAGAAAAATGTGGGCATGGCCATCTTTTCTTTTTGTGGAATCATTTGTTTTAGATTCTGAAGTCTAGCACTAGAAGGATTTGAATAAAGTCATACCCATCTTTCATCTTTCCCCATCATATCCATCGTTTTCATCTACTTCTGTGTCTGTTCTACATTCATTTTTTTCCAACCCTATTCAGTTTTATAAATGATAATATAATTATTATGCCTAAAAGAAATTGAATGACTTGCCTGAGTTCATGCTGTGAAATGACATATCCTTGCAAGTATTTAAAGCTAAGAAAATAATATTTAAGTAGAATCACTATGTGCCAAGAGCTTTGAACATGTTTTCTTATTCAATCTTTAAAGAAAGCTCCATGCTTTCATTCCTATTTAACAGATGGTGGGACTGAGGCTAGGAGAAAGGAAGGCTTCACAGATGCTCAATGGACGTGAGCCCAGATCTTTAAAATTTTTCCAGAAGACCACCCTTCTCTTTAACTCAGAGTTCTGTTTAAATCATAACCTCACAACCTTAGGCCAATGATGCTGCTTCTTTCTGAGAGGAGCAATTATTCATTTTCCCCCATAATTATAAAGTCTTAGAGCAGGGAAAGACCATATGGAGGTTGCCAAGTCCAACTTGATTACTAAGAAGAAAAATGTGCACTAATGTTGGGCTTCTGCATAACTCGGTTTCCTTTCTGCTTTAACAGCTAGCTTTCCAAATGTTTGCAAAGTTAATATCCCAGATTAAAAAGAATTCATCATCACACTTACCCGAACACGTAGTGTCACCTTATGACATCACGGTCGCCATAGCAACAGCTGGGCATTCGCAGCATATTGCCTTCAGTTAAGGATCATGGCAATGAGTTAACAAAGTATGGGAGCTTCAGATGCTGATGTGAACAGGAAGGGAAGATGTGGAAAAGGAGAAGCAGGTGTGCTGCTTTTGCTGCCAACATTCCTCAGACCTGAGATGAGGCGGGAGTGAACATGTGAATAATCCTTAAGGAGCAAAAATAAACCTCCTAATCATCTAGCCAATGAAAAGAGTGAGACAGGGAGAAGGACAGAAGAGAAAGGAGAAGGATTCTGGCATCTCAGTTCCAAATGTCAGAGTGTGGAAGATTCTTGATTCTTTGCTTTCTGTCCTTGAGCTTGTATAGCATATCAGAAAGAACATGGAATTAAACAGCCCTGGGTGGAAATTCTGGACTGTACCACTTAAAATCTTTCACACTTGGGAAAGCTCTCTAATCTTTTGAATCTCAGTTGTCTCTCTGTAAAAGGGGTGTGACATTTGCATTCTGAGCAATCAAAAAAGAGTCAGAAAGATCAAAGGGTAATTCAAGTCTACATGCAAAGCCCTCAGTTATTCTTTTTCTTTCTATGTAGTTAAAATTTAAACTTACAAAATATGTAGTCAGTGGTGGGCATGTGGATGGCCATCCTATCAATTCCTATACTTTTCTATATGTTTGAACTATTCTATAGTTGTTTAATTTTGAAATGAAAAGATGTTAATTTGCCTAACTTCCAGTTATGCAATAGCTATCTGTTCTAGATACTTTTACTCTGAGAGATTGGTCAAAGCCCTCCACTTCTCTGAACCTTCAAACTGTATGAAGAGAAAAATAGATTGTATGCTTCTGTTTCTCTGACAAGCCATTGTTACTTCTGTCACACCTTCATATCATCCAATCCTTTCTACACCCAGGGGTTTATCCACCTCTGAAACTGTAGCATTGAAATCGGACATTTCTTTCTTCTTTTAAAATTTTTATTGGGGTATAGTTGATTTACAATGCTGCGTTAGTTTCTGTTGTACAGGAAAGTGAATCAGTCATACTTATACATAAATCCACTCTTCTTAAGATTCTTTCCCCATATAGGTCATTACAGTGTATTGAGAAGCGTTCCCTGTGGGATATGGATATTTATTTCTATTCTTCTTGTCTGATGTGTGTCTTTCTAATTAGACTTCAGAGAGGAGGCTTTACATGCCTTTTCCTTATTGTGTCCTCAGGTTCTAGCACAGTCCCTTACACAGAGAAGGTGCTGAATATATACATTTGTTGAATAAACAGATCTTTAGCAGCTATTATTATTTAAGATAGGTACTCAAAAATGTCTGCACAATATTATTGAACACCTCTATTGTACTATTATATATGTCTGACTTTGTTACCTCTCTTGTTAGTCTTTTGGGCTTGAATCTCTGTCTCAAACTGAGTCTGTTTCTCTACGTAGATTTCTTGATCTCTTTCAATATATGTGTGTCCTTTTCTCTCTGTGCCTTTTAAAAATCTCCCGCCCTGTCTCCTCCACTTGGTCTCTCTCTCTGTCTCTTTTTTTTTTTTTTTAGCACTGTGATCTTTAAAAATATTTTTCCTTGGGACTCTCCTGCCAACATAATTCCATGTGAGTTACATTCATTTGCAAAACCTTTCACTGCATGAAGATGTTTTATTTAATTAGTAAAAGTTCAATTATTTTTTGTCCCTGACAGAGCATCGTACATCACCAAGTCCAGAGAGTCATTAGCTATGAAATTAATCAAGGTGGAAGAAGGCAGAATAAAATTCTGGATCTTGGTGTAACTCACCAAGTCTCAGGTTCAGCAGAGCCTGCCTTCCAGGATCAGCCTTCTTAGGACTTCCTGGGCCATTCCTGAGTCTCAAGGCACACAGGGAGGGAGCTGCTATTCACTTGCTGCACAGCCTCAGGCTTGATGCTGCTGCAGCTGCTTAGGAACAGAGCAGGGGGTCAAGGGAAACTAAGGGTATTTGAATATCTCAAGCACAAAATATCCCACCTGGGAGCTCCCATGACTCTTTTGAGAGGAAGTATTTGTCTGCCAGAGCCTCTTTCAGGTTGGGTAGAAAGTGACTGCTTCTATCCTTGAGGGATAAAGAAGAGAATTTGTGTTTACATCTCCGCCAACTAATATACAGCCCTTAGGGAATGCTGACTTCAGATTATGACATCTGTTCTTGTTCAGTCGCTCAATTGTGTCTGATGCTCTGTGACCCCATGGACGGCAGCACGCCAAGCTCCCCTGTCCTTCACTATGTCCCTATGTTTGCGCAACTCATGTCCATTGAGTTGGTGATGCTTCTAACCATCTCATTCTCCGCCATCTCCTTCTCCTTTTGCCTTCAATCTTTCCCAGTATCAGGGTCTTTTCCAATGAGTCTGCTCTAAGCATCAGGTGGCCAAAGTATTGGAGCTTCAGCTTCAGCATCAGTCCTTCCAATGAATATTCAGGGTTGATTTCCTTTAGGATTGACTGGTTTGGTCTCCTTCTGTCCAAGGGATTCTCAAGAGTGTTCTCTAACACTACATATTTAGGAATAAAACAGGAAACATGAATATAAACATCCAAGAAGCATTTTATCTTGATCTTAATGTTCTCTGAGCCTCAGTTTCCATGTCAGTAAAATGGGAATAATGATGTCTATGTCCCTTGCAGAATCGTTGCAAGAGAACAAGAAAAAAATAAACTTAGCATTGGGATGTCAAAATGACACTTTATTTTCTGGAGTTCTCGAAAGTGACTTTGTCAAATACAAAACCCTATGTTGGGATTAAAACAAAACTTGCGACCACCAGTCACACAGTTCTGTTCACCATGTGGATACGAGAGGCAGGTGCCATGTGTAAGACAGAACAGTGGTCCGAGCACATCTCTACCCTTGGTGACGTGTGTGACTTCAAACCTACCTGCGAACTTCAACTACACAGCGGTAAAATAAAGAGAGTGGAGGTCATCTACCAGAGTGTTGCTGTAAGAACAGAGTAAGTTCATGAACATCGACCTGCCTTTATTCTGTCTTGAAATACCATCAGTTGAATGTTACGTTCTTGGTTGCTTCAATACAGCTGTATGATCTTTACAGAATGGATATGCTCTAGTATGGTATTCTTTCTCTCAGCATTATTCTCTCTCCTGAATCTTTGCATTCATTTCTTTCTTTGGAATCCATCACTTAGACAGCTTAAGGCAATGGCACCCCACTCCAGTACTCTTGCCTGGAAAATCCCATGTGCGGAGGAGCCTAGTAGGCTGCAGTCCATGGGGTCACAAAGAGTTGGACACGACTGAGCGACTTCACTTTCACTTTTCACTTTCATGCATTGGAGAAGGAAATGGCAACCCACTCCAGTGTTCTTGCCTGGAGAATCCCAGGGACGGGGGAGCCTGGTGGGCTGCTGTCTATGGGGTCACACAGAGTCGGACACAACTGAAGTGACTTAGCATTAGCAGTACTAGGTAAAACATGCGATATAAAGTAGTTTGCTTAGATTACCTCATTTACTCCTCTAAACAACCCTCTCAAAGTTGGGCAGTTTCTCCATTACACCGAGAGGAGGTGAAAACAGTTTCCAATAGCGTATTAGTAAGAGGGAGGCCCAAGAGCCAAAGGAGTCCAAGTGTTAGCCGCTCAGTCGTGTCTGACTCTTTGTGACCCCATGGACTGTAGCCCACCAGGCTCCTCTGTCCATGGAGTTCTCCAGGCAAGAATACTGGATCAGATTGCCATTCTCTTCTCCAGGGGATCTTCCTGACCTAAAGATTGAACCCAGGTCTCCTGCTTTGCAGGCTGATTAACATCTGAGCCACCAGGGAAGGAGTCAAACTCATCACCATTTGTTTCTGAAGTTGGAACCTCATTCCTATCCCAGTGTTTCTCAATGAGATTTCTCCAGGAAATGTCAGAATCTCTGAATCCCCCTGGGATGCTCAGATATAAGGTATGGGCCAGCCCAGTGTCAGGTTGGGTTTCCAGGTAGAACGATGTGCTTGCTATTCTGCGTGTTCTTTCTGGTGCAACCTAACACACAGCCCAGCAGGTGACCCGAGGCTGGCAACTGGTAAATTGTAATAATGGTAATACTGTGCCTCAATATAGTAACTTTCATCTGAGGACTCTGCTGACATTAATTAAACTTCACAGCATCCTTGTTCTTTAAGGTCAGGACTGTACCAATTGTAAAGAGAAATAAACTGAGATGATAATGACTCTCATCAAAATCAAGATGGATCATTTGTCAGAATAGCCTCTAAAGCAGATGATAGAGGCCCAGTCTCTAAGTCAACGGAAACAATCATCAGATAAGTGTGTCCCTGAAAGCGCTAGCTGTGAAGTCAGCAGACACATCTTTGGCCTGACCTTGCCGTTTATCGTCAGGGTGAATCGGGTCAGGACACTTTTCCTTCTCATTCTGTGTGTCCATCAGTAGGTCAGGGGAGCTGCTGGTCACTGTGCTGCTTAAATCACTATGCTCATATCAATATGATCCTTAATAATAATAATTTAAGAATATAGTTACTACTACTAGTAGTAATATAATATTACATTAGTATTAATGATATGATATAATATTACATTAGCATGACTAATACTACTAATACTAAACTAATATAATAATTATGTTTGCTAATTAATTATATTCACTTATATAATTATATTAATTAATATTATAATTAATCATCATCATCTTCCAAGTGTCCCAAAGGGTGCTTCATGACTTGTGCTACCAGGATGTTCAAGAATCATCTTGGGGACTGGGGGAAGAGGGGTTAGGTGCATCAGATAAATGCGGATTTCCAGGGCCAACCCCAGCGATTCTAATTTAGTAGTTCTGAAATGGGACTCACAAATGGAAGATGTGTAACTATGTCTCAGATGCTTCTGAGGAGGTCTGGGACCCACTGGAGGCCAACTTTTGTTCTGATTTTTGCATTTTTATGGGTTATAAGGAGCTTTTCTGCTCTTGCCCTATCTGTTCTCTCTCCCTCTCCCCTTTCCTACTCCACTTACTGCCCTAGATTCCACCTTAAAAATGTGGATTATCTGCTTGTTTTCAACAACTGAAAAAATATTTTCATATTGGGGTAAATTATAGGCAATCCACTTGTGGTGGTGTAACAGAATGGCTCCAAAGGAAGTTTGGTCTCTAATAACAGCAGATCTTCACCAAACGCTTACTGTATGCGAGGCACTGTTAATCACTTTCACATGCGTCAATTGACTCGACCCACACAGCAGTCTAATAGGTAGATAATTCATATTATTATCCTTGTAGCTGAAAAAACTAAGTCACAGAGAGGTTGAGGGATTTGTCCAAGGCCACACAGCAGGACAAGGATTTGAACCCAGACACGGTCTTTCCTCTTAAGCCCTGTTTACAGTCTCTCAGATAATCCAGAGAAGGCTCTGGTAACTATGTGCTATGAAGTACTAAACAATACTGAGAGCTCTGAGATTCTGATAAAAAACCATAAAAGCCTCCCCAGGAAAATTTTTCTATCATTGAAAAGGGCAACAAACTTCTCTCTGTGGCTTTTGGGTAAAATTACAAAGCACATTATGGGTAAACACAGAGAAAATTTTAATAGTCCAAGCTGTCAGTTTTTAACAGTCAGAGTTAGATTTCTGTAGGGAGGTAGTGAGCTAACCATTGCAAGAGGTGCTAAAGCAAATGGTGAGCAGCAGATGCAGAGTGATGCTGCAGATGGGATTTTTCTACAAGAAATCAATTGCCTCTCTGGAAGGGAAAAAGTGTAACTTGACAGTCTCTAAAGAAGGTACCAAAATACAGTCACAATAGTGTAGTATTCATATTGTCTGGTATGTGATAATAATTTAAAATATTTTGAGTTAAGTAAAGAAGCTGGAAAATGCGGCCACAAACCTGGAAACTGACCCAAAGATGATCCAGCTATTAAAATTAGCAACAACAAAAAACAGCTATTATAAATATTCAAGGACTCAAAGGAATGTATAAGCATAAGTTAATCTCCACTAGTCAAATAGAAACTATAAAGAAGAATCAAATGAAAATTTTAGAAACAGAAGTATCATATCTTAAATGAAAAATTAATTGATTTGGTTTACTAACAGATCAGAGAAAACAGCAGAAGAGATCAGTGAAACTGAAGACATGATAATAAAAACTATCTAAAATGAAGACAGAGAAATAAAGAGACAAAAAAGGCAAAGCTTCAGTGACTTGTAAGACAAGATCAAGTCCATTATATCAATATCCATATAAAAGGAGTCCCAGAAATAGAGGAGAGATAAGGGCACCAAAAAAAAAAAAAAAAGAATAAATAATGGTAAAATGTCTCCCCAGTTTGGTAGAAAACAAACTTACAGATCCAAGAACATCTAAAAGCCAAAAATTGCCCCCAAAATGATAAAGACAAAAACAACGCTGTCTAGAGATATTATAGTCAAACAAGCAAAATTTAAAGGAAAGTATTGAATGAGTCCAAAGAAAACGACACAGGGAGGAAAAGGGTGTGAATGATGTCTGATTTCTCATTAAAATCAAGGGGGGAAAAAAGACAATCAAATGACATCTTTAAAGGGCTGGCTGGGAAACTGTCAGCCTAAAAGTGTACATCTAGCAAAAATATCCAGGAACACTGAAGACAAAATTAAGACATTTTTAGATTATTTAAACTGAGGTAGTTTGTCTATAGAAGACTAGAGTTACAAGAAATGGGAAGAAAGTTCATCAAGTTAAAGGAAATTGACAGATATACAGAAAGAGATAACAAGTACTAGGCAAGGTAAGCTCACGCGTAAACGTAAATGAAATTTTAAAAAATTGTCTCAATATATTTAAAATGCATATATCTATTTAGAGCAAAATATAGACTATTACTTATATATTGCAGACATATAAGACATGTGACTTCATAAAAAGGAGAATGGGTAAATAGAACTCTACTGTTGCAAGGTTCTTTCACTTAACTGGATATAGTGAGATTAACTCTAAATAGACTATAATAACTTGAGGATGCATATTGGAATCCCTAAGGCAACCAGTATTTTAAAAATGAGGCAGTGTAACTGAAAAGCCAATAGAGGGATTAAAATTAAATGCTTGAAAATATTTGATTAACCCAAATGAAGGCAGGAAAGGACAAATAGCAAAGTAATAAGAAAATTGTAGACCTAAATCCAACTATATGAATAATAATATTAAATCTATATTAACTCAACATTACAATTAAAAGGCTGAGATGGGCAAACTAAATAAAAATGCAAGATGATTTGCAGTTGTGTGGTACTTTAAATAAAAAGTCACAGATAGTTTACAAGTTAAAAGATGAAATAAAAAATACCATGCAAACATTGATTAAGAAAGTTCAAGTGACTATATTAATATCAAACAAAATAGACTTTAAGACAAGTATTGAAAATGTTTATTTTGAAATTATGTCAGATGTACAGGAAACTCTCAAAACAGTTTAAAGTATTTATTTGCACTCAGTGCCCATAGTCTCCAAATGTTAATATCTGAGCACATTTCTCAATATTGTTTTCTCTTTACATCTGTCTTCTTCACCTCCCCTCTCCCTTTCTTTCTTTATTTGTGTAAAGATCTGAACACACACCGTAGTCTGCAGATCTTTTTTTTCCTGAGTCTCTTGAGAATATGCTGCATAAATGATTCTCTTTTACATTTAAGTAGTTCATTGTGTATTTCCCCAAAACCAGAACATTCTCTTACATAAACAGGAGCGCAAAGATCAAAATGAGGAAATTAACATTGCTACCATATTATTATCTAATCTACAGCTCCTATTTAACTTTTCCCAATCATCCCTCTAAGGTTTTTTTTACAGCAAAAAAAACTTTTTTTCTAGTTCAGAATTTAATTCAGCATTAAATGTAGCACTTAGTTTTTATGTCCCTTTACTTTTCGTTAATGTGAAATGGTTCCTCAGCCTCTGTTCTTTGACCTTGAGATGTGGAAAAATCACAGGCTTTCTGTGGTAGAATGTTTCTCAAACTAGGCCTGTCTGATGTCTCCTCACGACCAGCTCAGGTGATGCATTTCTCACAGGAGTACCATAAGAGTGATACTGTGTCCTTTTTCCCACAAAATCCTAGGAAGAAAATGGTGCCTATTTGTCCTATTTCTGGTGATTAACTTCGATCATTCAGTTAAGATAGTGTCTGCCAGTTTTCTCCTTTATAGTTACAATTTTGCCTTTACTTAATAAATATCTTATTGGGAGAGATTCTTTTAGACCCTGAAAAGATCCTGTTTCTCATCACACTTTTACCTATTGGTTTTATTTTATTTTATATTTATATAATTTATTTTTTTTACTTTACAATTCTGTATTGGTTTTGGCATACATTGACATGAATCCACCACGGGTGTACATGTGTTCCCAAACATGAACCCCCCTCCCACCCCCCTCCCCACAACATCTCTCTGGGTCATCCCCGCGTACCAGCCCCAAGCGTGCCATATCCTGCATCGGACATAGACTGGCAATTCGATTCTTACATGATATTATACATGTTTCAATGTCATTCTCCCAAATCATCTCATCCTCTCCCTCTCCCACTGAGTCCAAAAGTCTGCTATACCCATCTGTGTCTTTTTTGCTGTCCTGCATACAGGGTCATCATTGCCATCTTTCTAAATTCCATATATATGTGTTAGTATACTGTATTGGTGTTTTTCTTTCTGGCTTACTTCACTCTGTATAATCTGCTCCAGTTTCATCCAGCTCATCAGAACTGATTCAAATGTATTCTTTTTAACGGCTGAGTAATACTCCATTGTGTATATGTACCACAGCTTTCTTATCCATTCATCTGCTGATGGACATCTAGGTTGTTTCCATGTCCTGGCTATTATAAACAGTGCTGCAATGAACATTGGGGTACATGTGTCTAATCTATTGGTAATTCTTACCAGAAACCATTAATACTAAGGTGAAGGTGAAGTTGCTCAGTCGTGTCCGACTCTTTGCGACCTGGTGGACTGTAGCCTACCAGGCTTCTCTGTCCATGGGATTCTCCAGGCAAGAATACTGGAGTGGGTTACCATTTCCTTCTCCAGGGGATCTTCCCAACCCAGGGATCGAACCTGGGTCTCCCGCATTGGAGGCAGACGCTTTAACCTCTGAGCCACCAGGGACGCCTAAGGGGGTTTCTAATTGATGGCCAGGAGTATAAAGAATAACACTGGAAACTGAAAAAAAAAGGGTGAATTTGTTGGGAAGATATAGGAATCATTAAGTGTATATATGTCTAAAAACAGAGCTTAAAAATACATAAAACAAAACTTCTAGAATTAAAAGGGAAAAGATATAAATCCAGAGTCATCATTGAAGATTTTAAAATACATTAAGCAAATAATTAAAGAAAAATAGATATATCCATAATCAGAATGAAAGTTTCAACACTCTTCTTCAATAGTTGATGAATTAAAAGAAAATCTGTAAGGATATATTTATGACCAACACCATCAACCACACTAACATAAGTGACAGAAACTCTAGAGCATACATATGAACCTTTCTAACACAGACAGCACTTGAGACTATTAAGTATATCTCAGTAATACTTAGATATCTTACAGAATATAACCTCTGATCAAATAGAATTGTATTAAAATCAGTAACTTCTAAGATATATGGAAAAGTCCCAAATATTTGTCAATTAAAATGCTATCAGAGTGAGGGACTTCCTTGGTGGTCCACTGGTTAGGACGTCACCTCCCAGTGGAGGACGTGTGGCTTGGATCCCTAGTCAATGAGCTGAGATTCTATATGCCTCATGGCCAAAGGAACCAAAACACAAAACAGAAGCAGTAGTGTAACAAACTGAATAAAGACTTCAAGAATGGGCTACATTTTTTAAAAAAAGTCTAAAAATAAAACATGCTATCAGAGTGAACAGTGCCTTAGCCAAGGGGGTGGCCTTATAGATAACTTTTAAATATAGATTCTGCTGTGAGACACACTGGGGGTCTTGGAAGATAAACACTATTATAATCCATCTCACTGTTATTTAACATGTGCATATTTTAACAGAGAAATTTACAGGTAAAGAATGAATGACGATATAATTCAACATAGATGCAGACGTTTAATCCCGTGATTTGGCAAAGACCTTTATTGGTGAGGGAAGTAAATCATGGATCAGAACTTATGCTCCAGAACCGTCCAAGCTGGATGGAGTGACTCCTCGAGACGGATGAAGGAAGGGGACCCCGTGCATTTCACAGGACCTGCTCTGCCCTGGGGCTAAGTGGCGATCTCCGCCATGATTTGGAGAGGAGCAATCCATGGCTGCCCTGCCTTTCCCAGATTCTGGTTTGTAGAGAAGCTGACATTATTCCTGCTTCAGGGAACTATAGAAATGAAGCAACAGCCGCAGAATTACCTGGCAGCACATTGCCGCATAAATGCCACAGGATCTTTATTAGAATGGGAACAGAATGCTTCAGAGCAGCTGACCTCAGGAGGCTATTTCTGCCAGTAGACTGTGAAATAAAATTGCATCTATATCCAGATATACACTTATATATTTTATTTTCCTTGTTTTATCTCTAGTAACTATTTTTTCTATTACAAACATTATTCTTTATGCAAGATACATGTATGTGTGTGTGTATATATATATATATATTTTAAGTGAAAGTGAATTCAGTGCCCAGGTAAGTTTTTTTCTTTTTGTTCCCCTTTTAGAACATTGCACTGTCCTCATTATTTTGGAAAATAAATCAGTGCTTTAAAATGATTAGGAAACTAAAAGGGTGGAAAGTCACACTTGATTTCTTCTTTCAGTTGATGAACTTCACACTTGAGAGGCAGAAAGGGGACTTGAGAATGTAACTGTGAGCTTGGAATCCGTGTGCTAGTCAGAACGGGTGCCGAGAAGAGAAAGGTGTTGGGCGGGGGGAGGCATTACAAATTAAGAAAAGCAGTTCAGTGAAGAAGGGACTCTAAAGGTCAGGCTGCTAAGAGTCCCTGCAGGGTGAGAACCAGAAATCACACGATGCGGCCCACGCAGGCCCACATGAAGGACCAGAATAATTGATGATATAAGAGCCAGAATCTGCGTAATTCACAGGATCTTAAACCGCCCACAGACGTGCAGCCCAACTGTCTCTGCAAACAGTACAGAACTCGGGAGATGAGGGAGGGCTTGGGGCTGCAGGGTGATAAGATAGCTAGACAGAGGGTTTATATGAACAGGAACCTGAACTGTGTCCATCTCCCACGCACTGTGTGTTTTTTAATATATATTTATTGGCTGCATTTGGTCTTGCACCGTGGGGAATGCTCATTGTGGCATGCAAGCGTCTCTCTAATTGAGGCGTATGGGTTCTAGAGTGCCCGGGCGTGCTCATTGTGGGGTACAGGCTTAGTTACCTTGGGGCATGTGGCATCTTAGTTCCCTGACCAGGGCTGGAACCTGTGTCCCCTCTTTGGAAGGTGGATTCTTAACCCCTGGACCCCTACGGAAGTCCCCCACCCACTATGTCTTGAAGATGAACAAGGAACGGGCACCACTAAAGAAACCGACGCCCCGGTGTGTGTGAACATGTCTGCCAGTCACTAATGACACGGTGTGGCTCTCTGATGAAAAGCTGGGATGTAGTTGATGCGTGCCTTCAAAGCTTACTTAGACACCCTCCTGCTCCTTGAATGTGACTTCAAGCAGCACAGCCAAGCTTGCCTGGGGGAAATGACACACCTAGTCCCCAGCAGAGGCTCGCGAAAGGTAAAGAACAGGCAAGAAAGATGCTCATAGCTGGGCCTGCTTTTTAAGACTCAGCAAGCCTGTCCATGACTTCCCTGGTGGTTCAGACGGTAAAGCATCTGCCTACAATGCGAGAGACCCTGGTTCAATCCTTGGGTCGGGAAGATCTCCTGGAGAAGGAAATGGCAACCCACTCCAGCATTCTTGCCTGGAAAATCCCACGGACGGAGGAGCCTGGTGGTCCAAGGGGTCGCAAAGAGTCGGACACGACGGAGTGACTTCACTTCACTAAGCCTGTCCATTATGAACTGTGCCTCAGTTAGTGACTCAGACTTGCCCCCTCAGATGAATAACTCTTTCTCCCTTTGGGGAAAGCTAGGAAGTGGGTGTTGGAGGCGCAGGCCTGGTGTGAGGAGAGGGACAGATTCTGATAATGAGGTGGGCACAGGCTCTGTCAAGCTCACTCGCTTCAGCATGAATGAGTCTGCGTGAGTTTTGCTCATCACTTGTCCCCTTAAATGGACCTGATCTTCCAGTAACGTTTGCAGGGCTCCCTGCGTGTGTCCTTGGTCCTGTTACCTCGACTCTGGCTCTGGTGACCCTGCCTTGTGATTTCTCTAAGTCAGAGCGGGAAGAGGCAGGCCGCTGGGCCAGTGCAGAGTAACCTCGGGTAAGCACACGCCCTCTCTGGGGCTGCCCTTCCTGTTCATGGTTAGATTCATTCACTGGGTGCGCGAGGTACCTCGGGCACAAAGCTTAACAATTGCTGCCTTGGAGGTGCTCGCAGTTCAGTAGGGGAGACCAGTCATTTATACCGTGTCGGGGTGTGCTAGTTTGCTAGGGCTGCCCTAACAGAACGACCACAGACTGGTGGCTTAAATTTGTTTTCTAACAGTTCTGGAGGCTGGAAATCCAAGATTGAGGTGTCAGTAGGGTTAGTTTCTTCTGAGACCTCTCTCCTTCTTGTGTGCTCACAAGATCATTCCTCCAGGCACACACATATCTGTGTCCTAATCTCCTCTTCTTACAAGGACAAAAGTCTTGCTGGATGAGGACCCACCCATCTATATGATCTCATTTTTTCTTAATGACCTCTTGAAAAGCCCTGCCTCCAAATAGGATCTCATTCCGAGATAACCTGGGGTTACAACTTCAACATATGACTTTCAGTTCAGTTCAGGTCAGTCGCTCAGTCGTGTCCGACTCTTTGCGACCCCATGAATTGCAGCACGCCAGGCCTAACTGTCCATCACCAACTCCCGGAGTCCACCCAGACTCACGTCCATCGAGTCAGTGATGCCATTCCGCCATCTCATCCTTGGTCGTCCCCTTCTCCTCCTGCCCTAACACAGGCACTGTGTGGGAAGTAATAAACTAGGAAACATAGCCCCTACTTTCGAGATGTTCTCAGGCCAGTGGGGAAGCAAGGCTCCAACTGAATATAAATCAGGCAGAGATATAACACATTAGGAGCATAATTTAAAAGTGAAGGAATAAATATATTCACAACCAAATAGTCTACAAGTGTTTGGAGAGGTTTCTTGGAAGAGATGGTAAGAATGTTAGGACTTGAATGGAAGGAGGTACCCACTATCCCTGTCACTTATAAACATTGACCCTTGGCAGGATTTTGTCTTTGCATCTAGCAGGAAACTCTTAATGCAGTAATGCTCCAAGGGGTTGGGGTGAGAAGGGAAGGGAAGGGAAAGAGGACGAGTGAGAAACCAGGGTCTGCAGTTCAAACTCTTGCCTCTTAGTAAATCCAAACTCTTTTTTGCTCAGCATCCTTTGTGTGATCAAAGATCGTTGTTAATTATTACCACTCAGCTAAACATTCCTAATTCCCTCAAATGTGCTGGGGCCGTGTAAGAATGAGAAGGAGTCTTAGAATCCTGTGAAACTGAGGAGGAACATGGATGGGATTTGGGACTTCCCAAGTGGTGCTAGTGATAAAGAACCTACCTGCCAGTGCAGGAGACATACGAACCAGGGGTTCTATCCCTGTATATTTCCTACTCCAGGAACATCCTCTGGAATAGGAAGCGGCAACCCACTCCAGTATTTCTTGCCTGGAAAGTTCCATGGATAGAGGAGCCTGGCAGGCTACAGTCCATAAGAGTCAGACATGGCTGAGCAACAGAGCACGCCTGTGCATGGGATTTAGGGAGGGCTGGGAGCCTCTAAAACAAGAATGAGCTTTGTGGTTATATTATTACGTTGCACTACGGACACGGTCCATAGTTCTCTTTGCATAAAGATCATCTTGAGCCTTCATAGAACACTCTCCAAGGCTTCCTTCCAAGGCACTTGGAATGCAATTCATTCTCATTACCAGGCCCTATAAGATCTGATCCTTGCTTATTCTCTAGCATCATCTCCCTGCAACTCTTCTCCTTAATCACTCAACAGCAGAAACTCCAGCCTCTTCTCTATTCCAGAGACACACCAAACTGACTCCTGCTATTGCCATAGCTCTTGCCTCTCCCTGGTATGCCCTGCCCCAGACCTGTGGCTGTCTGGTTCCCTCTGGTCATGCAGCTCTTAAACACCACTGTCTTTACGCGCAAAGTACTGTTTTTCTCAGTCTGTGTTGCAGGACCCTCAAGTATCCTGTTTTATTTTCTTGTATCCCCATCACAATCTGAAATGATCTTCTCCATATATTGGTTTTACTGGCGTATCTCACGCCACACAACTCAAATGTAAGCTCCATGAAACCAAAGCCCACATTTATCGCTGTTGTCCAGGTTTCTGGAATTGCATCAGGCACCCAGAAGGTGACTGATGCACGCTTGATGCACAGATCTGCAGAGCGACCCACCATCCCTCACTCCATCTCATGCTCATTAAGTGAACAAAGAGCAAACTGCGAACAAGAAGTCAAACAGAGAGATACCGGTTGCTTTCAATCTGTGCCTCTTTAAAAAATGAGACAGATGAGGCCCAGAGAAGTTCATTCACTTTAACAAGCCCTGTATAACATCATTTCAGCCTTTTTTGCCATCAGGGAACTTTTGTTTGGACCTGAACCAGTTACCAACGTCCTTCCCAAAATGTGGTACTGAGAATATCCCATAATATGCTAACTGGAAATAGCAGGATCGCCTCTCTTACCCTGAACCCCGTGCCTCTTACAATGCTTTAAATTATTTTACAATATCCTCCTGTGCCATCAGGCAGCTTATTACTTGTAGTTCTTTTGGAAGCAGTTGCCATATTTTCTGTTATTAGTTATTACCAATCCAAACAAACACTTTAGTTTTCCCAAACTCTAGGAGGAGGTATTTTTAAAAAGGCCATCTTAATTATACATCAGCAATGGAGAATCACAGAGGATTCATTAACATAATAAACAGAAGTCTGTTTCCAGCATCCCACGAGCAAGGTGATATAAAAACAACCATTATTTGCTGCTCAACAACTGTGGGTTTCTTTTCTAAGTTCTTCTCCCAGCTTTCTAAATGTGAGGCCTCTTCTTGCTGCGCGTGCTTTCACCTGAGGGGAAACGGAGGGCTTTAAAGAGGAAGTGACTCTTGATCTTTGCCTTGAGATAGAGATAGAAATGAGACCAGGAAGGCTCCCAATAGACAAGTCTCAAAACAATAACGTGACAAAATATTTAGAAGAGTGAATGTATGGGAAGAGGACAGCCTTAACACCAGAGAGACGGGAGACCCAAAGCTTGTTTCACCACTTACTAGCTGTGGGACCTTGGTCTGAGCCTATTTCGTCCTCTTCCAAATGGCACTATCCCCTGCTTCACTGGATGAGAGAAAGTTGCATGTCTGAGTCTCCCAGCATGGTGTCTGGCACATCCTTAGATGTTCTAGTTCCCTCTACCCAAAAGAGAGTCTTTAGCACGCCACTCTGAGATGGTTAGATAACATCACTGACTCAATGAGCTTGAATTTGAGCAAACTCCAGGCTGGTAGCTCAGATGGTGAAGAATCTGCCTGCAATGCAAGAGACCTGGGTTCAATCATTGGGTCAGGAAAATCCCCTGGAGAAGGAAATGGCAACCCATTCCAGTATTTTTGTCTGGGAAACTCCATGAACCGAGGAGCCTGACAGGCTACATTCCATGGGGTCGTAAAGAGTCAGACACAACTTTGCTACTGAACAACAGCACCGTGACTTTCCCATCCTCCACCTCTTCACCTTATCCTAACTTGGGAAACCGACCTGACTTGGTTCTTCCTGGGGCCCCAGTGGGCTCTAGAAGCCTGCAGGCTCTGAGTGGTAGCTGCCTGCCAGTTGGCAGGAAAGAGTGGTATGCTGGAGTGGGGGTTGAACTGTTGCCATTGGAGATGGCAACAGATGCTTCCTGGTTGAGCCTGAGTTGGCTAAATCAGGGCTCTGTGGTTTGAGACAGAATCCAAATTATTTCCAATTAGGAGATTGTAACGACAGCTGCTCTTAACCTACCGGCTCCTCATGGCTGCTGACCTGGCCTCATGTGGTTGAGAGCTTTAACCTGGACTCGAGATTTGTACCTGGGAGCATCCTGTACACACATCATGTTTGAATTATTTAAATTTCTTTCTCTGAACCTGAGGTCCTCCTTAGCTTAACAACAGTCCTGGGAGGGGGCAAAGGGCAAGAGAAGAACAATTGAGTTCAATTCCAAACTCGTATCACTTGCTGTCTTTTTGACCTGTGACTCTGTTTTCTCACTTGAAATGAGGATGATAACTTGGTCCTGTAATGATGTAAATAAGATGCCCAATTGTGAAAGGGCTTCATCGATGGGGAAGGACTGTACGGTCCCCGTATCCGTGGGTGTGGAACCCGCAGATTCAATCCCGAGTGCTGACTGCCCTACGCTGCTTTACTTAAAGGCCTTGAGCATCTGCAGCTTTTGGTATCCTCTTGTGTCATGGGACCAATGTGGGGTGGATTCTGGGGGCCAGCTGTACATAGTCCTTCATATCATTGGAGGCCCCTTTACCGTGAACTCAAGCCTGATGCCACCACTGCAAGGAGCACCCAGGATAAAGTCAGATGTGACTGATACAAATGTGCCTTAAGGCTTAAACCAGTCATTTAACTCCCCAAACCTTCTTTTTGTCTTTCAGATTGAAGTACAATCAATAGTACGATGCTTGCCCCACAGGGCTTAACAGTTTTATGAGTGTAGTGCAGAGCCCTTTGTAAACTGTAAAGCGCTGTGTACACATGAGCAATTATTATTATGTTCTTAGGGCTTTTTTGGGGTTGGCACCAGTTGAGTCAGCTGAATGCTCTGAGCAAGAACAATCTGTTTTCTTTCCTCTTGGCAAAGAGCACAAAAGACAGAGCAGCTCATAGAAACTGGGGCAGGAGAAAAAAGTTGACTCTCCCTGTAACTCTCTCTGATATACACACACACACACTCATACGCACACAACTTCCCTGCAGATTCCCACAAGTCCAGCATCCAGAATACCACAGCAGAACTTGGGAAGTGGCCTCATTTTCTGAGCCGTCTCTGTAGCCCAGGCCCGACCCTCCCGCTCGGTGCCCAGATCCAGTTAAGATCTAAATTAAGAGCCAGGCCCTGGCTCCAGCAGGCCGGGTCTCATTGTGTGGAGCCCAAGGCTCGGCTCCCAGGCCGCCGGCTCTACCTTTTCTTTACCCTCTTCTTAACCCCCAAGTCAATCAGTCTTTATGTTAATTTCTTTTGTCTGAAATCCTCCGACTTCCCTCCAATCCCTCGGACACTACCTGCTTCCAGCCGCCACACTCTCCCAGCCCTCTCTTCCTCCTGCTCCTGGCAGGGCCTCCTTCCCAGCCACCCTGACTCCACTCTGGTGGCTGTTTAATGGGTTCTTCTCTCTGCAGCCAGAGGGACTTTCTTTTTCTTAAATGCAAACATCTCTTCTCTGCTTAAAACTTGTCAAGGTCTTTCCACTGCTCTACAGTAAAAAGAAAAAACACACCACCACCTGAGCACAGCTCACAGGACTCTGCACTAGCGGAGCTCTGTTTAGTCTGTTTAGCCTCAGCAACATTCCCCTTTGCCCTCTGATCTCCCTGCATACTGACCTTCGGTCTGTCTAGGGAACTTGCTCTTTCTGTGCCAATGTATTCCAGGAACTTGTTGAGCAAGCCGCTCCTCCCCTGCTTGCTTTGCCCCACTTCTAGCTAATTAGCTCTGCACTCCTGCAGGTACCAGCGAACCATGCTTCCACCAAGAGGCTCTTTCTCAGTTTTCTCAGTGGCTTAGTCTCTGTACGATGCATGTTCACAGCACTTCAACTCTACCTGTATGGCAGTTATTCCAGCTTGCCATCCTATATATCTGTATCTATCCATATCTGTATGTATCTATATATATATATATTTCTGTGGTGATATAGTTAATGTTGCGTAACATCCTGAGCTCTGAGAGCGCAGGAATCATACCTTTGCTGAATACGTTGTCCTAGATTTCCACCCAGTACATGGCAGAAATTACTCTGAATGAATGGATATGAATCTGGGCAATTGATGCCCCTTTCTCCTTCTTCTCCTTCCTCATCTACATGGCGGAGCTAATATTACTTTTTCCACCTGCTTCAAAAGATACACCAAAGAGACAAATGAGATCACATATCTGATGAGGACGATGCAAATAAAGCATCAGCTTTAAACTGTATTTAAGGAAATACAGCATAAAAGTTCAGAACAAGGCCTCTAGATTTGGAGACCCTCTGAGTCCAAATCCAAGATCTGCATCTAACTGTAGCTTTAATATGGTAATTAATCGCTGGAAATGAATTTTCTTATCGGGAAAAAAGGGGGAAGTGATGCTGGCATGTGTTTCAAGAGATTTATTGAGATAATGAATGGATATTATCTGTATAACATAGCTGACTCATAAATACTGACTATTGTTATGAAAATACCTCCACCTACATCCTAATATGAAAACCCCCATTCTCTTATATTCATGTAGTTGTTGTTTGTTGAGCTAAAGGAAACTTAAGAGTTGGGAATCATTCCCTAGATAGTTTGGGAAATTCTTATCTTCAGATAAGGCCTCTTCCAGGAAAGTACCTCTTTCTCATTCAGGATGACTGTTTTTTCTATAGTTTTCACACGTATGAAGATCTCTCCTCTAGAGTTGTACGAGTCCTTGGGTCAAGGATAGGTTGAGTGGAAAGTTTTGTTAAGAGCTCATTTGAACAGTTAGTCTCTGTCTGACATTCTTTGGGAAAAGGTACTTACCCAGTTAACTGAGAACCAAACAGATTCCAAAGTTGATGTCAATGTGTGTTCCTTTCCCAACAGAATTAAAGCAGTGTATGGAAGGGATCTCAGAAGTCCTGAAACGTCCCTCCCTGTTCCTCTCCACCTGGCAAAATTCTATCCATCTCTTGAAACCCAGTCCAAAAGCCACCTCTATATGAAATTATCTCTGACTGTGTCCGGGCTGAGTTAAACGTTTCCTCCAGTGAGTTCTTCCTCTGCCCATCTTTTAGCCCTCTTCCATGAACACCTCTCACATGCTTCATTAGATGAAAGTTATAGCTCTCCATTGCTTGTCTTTCTTGCAAGAATGAAATTGGCTAAAGTTGTTAAAAGCATGTGTGTTCTTTGTCAGGCACCTGAATTTAAATCCCAACTTCTTTACCTGTTTGCTGAATGATGTCAAAAAAGTTAAGAGCTTATGCTTCTGGAAGGCAGCTAGATAAGAGGCTGCCAAAATGTATCTTACAGATATTTAGTGAAAGGAAACTTTGTCTGAGTTCACAGGGTTTAACTTCAGCGGGAATTAACTATTTGATGGTGGTTCCTTGGATATCTGGCAAACATTTCAGGTGTTTTCTCAGGTGCCCTTCAGCCTTTAGGATCTGAAGCAAGGTCTCGAGTGTTTGTAGACCTGGGTTCCTATCTCATCTCTCAATGCTATCATTTATTCTGAGACCTAGACATGTAAGTCACCTCTCTAAACATTGACTTATGTAAAAAGAAGAATACCATCCCATAAGAGCCTTATAAGAATCACTTAGATCAATATTAATCAAAGAGCATAGAGTATTCTGGAAAACAAAAAACTTGGCATGATCAAATGTGGAATTGGTCAAATGCGGTCAAATTAGGAATTGCTAGTTTAAACAAAGTTGAAGAGATTTATTTAAGGTAGACCTTTATAAGATCTTTATATGTCAACATGCATTATATTAATAAACCTTCAGAAAAGATCTGTAAGGTTTGATGTCTCTAAAAGTATCAGGCATAGAATCTGTGATAGCCAGAGCTCTTGACATCTTGACAAGTGATGGAGCCCAACTAAAAATGGAGAGAGAGAGAGAGAAAGACATTCTTTTAACTAAAAAGTCTCTAGGAAAGGCTATATTAAGAGGATCAAAATTAGTCATCAAAACAGGGTCCATGTTTATTCCTGGGTTCTGATGATAGTTTCATGTTTTTGTTCTTTGAGTAGAGAACTGGGTCTTTACCCATCTCTGAGTTAAACAGTGATGACAGTAAGATGGATACGATGCTCTGATTAGATGCCCTCCATCCCTGAAGCTTCAGATGAAAGCATTTCTGCATTACTCACATGGACTTAAGAGTATCAGAGGAGTGAGTTAGGGTGCCATTATCAGAATGGATATAAGTAAGTTAAATAACATGATACAGGCCACAGAATCATGCCCTCTTTGGGGAGGTGTGGAAAATCAAATGGACAAAGACACAGCGTTCTCCAGGAAATATGAATGAGATGGTTATGAAAGGGGCCTGGCCATGGTAGGCCCTCATGAAATGTCAGTCTTCTTTCCTTTTTCACTCTCCTTATGCTGTTTTCGTGTCTGATGACACTCAAGGAGTCTCTCAAATGAGCCAGTCAAACCATGAGGAAAAATCTGTGAATCTCTAAAGATCGATCCAAGTATCAAGTCTGAGAACCTAGCTCAAATTTCCAAGCACTTGAGAAATTCTTTAACCTCAGTCATGAGACCACTCCTATAGAATGCCTGACTATATTCTACTGGGCATTCTTTAATTGAAGGAACCAAAAATAGCTATGTTTCCATATACCACATACCATACAGCCCATGAGTCATACATATTTATTAGTTTAAATGCCACAGGAAAGACTTTCACAACTTTTTGCTCAGTCCATTATTAAGATTATTTTCTCCCCATTCTCTCTGAAGACATTAATACTTCAAGGTGGCCTTGACCTGCTTCCTCTTTCTCTCTTCCCTCCCTACGTGTGCTTTTGGCTGCCCCGTTACCTGTCTCACTTCCTCTGATACCTCCTGGTTTAGTCCCTGCACTCCCCTCGGCCAGGCTCTCTCTCTGGCCTCAGGGAAGCCTCTTTCCCGACTTCGTGGTCTTTATTTCTGCCACGTGTGCCTCCCCTTGGACCTTTCGGACGCCTCACCCTTGAGCCTCTTTCCTCACTTTAGGCCCTGCCATGGTGTTGCATTCTCAAGTATTGTCTCCTCCAATTGGGAACCGTATGACCTTTTGTTTGCAGAAATCATATTCATATTCATAAGTTGCTAAGCATATTTTGTAAGTCAGAACGCATTGTGAAATACACTAACCCCTCCTGCTGTTTCAGCTTGCCTAACAGAGGAAGCTACAGTCGTTTGCAATTTTGTTCCAAGGAATAAAGGCAATGTTTGGCAAATGGAATGTACTTCAGCTCCTGCTGGAGGGAAAATACTGAGAAATCACACCCCGGTTAACCTGCCGGGGCTTTTGTCTCCCCAGCAATACCTCTAAGGGTAGGTACATAATAATAATAGCAATAGTAATAATGAAATTGTATGTGCAAGTATATTTTTCATCTGTAGGTTTCCCTCCTTGTCCCAAAGCACCTTAGCTTCTGGAATGACCATCAAGCATCCAAATCTGTTTTTCAAGAACCAGGCATGTCATTCAGCCAATAAAGAACTGAAACTAAATTACTGACTTGTAACAAAACAAAAGAGAGGAAGACAAGTTTCTATTGAACTTCTCCTTCAGGTCAGCATAGGATTAGGTTTGTAGTCCTACTGGAGCTTCAAAATGATATTATTAAATATCTAAATGTAGATATAGATATAGAGACATGTAAATATAGATATCTTCTTAGATCAGACTGCATTAACAAAAATACCATGTGCTAGTTGGCTTAAACAACAGAAATTAATTTTGCACAGTTTTGGAGGCTGGAAATCCAAGATAGGGTGCCAGGACAGTCAGGTTCTGGTGAGAGCCTGCCTCCTGGCGTACAGATGGCTGCTTTCTCAGTGTGTCCTCCGTGGGGCTGAGCAGTCTCTTCTTCTTCTTATGAGGAGACTAATTCCATCATGAAGGTCCCACCCAAAGATCCCCTCAAAGACACTGCTTCCTAAGGACATCACCTTGAGAGCTAGGGCTACAACATGTGAATTTGGGTGTAGGTAAATGCATTTAGTCTATAAGAATATGTTTCAGTTCTTACAGAGGTGGAAACCAAGGCTCCAACATAGTCCAGGATCACACAGTAGGTGAGTAGGGTAAATTTTGGAGCCTACTCTGTCTATCTGGTTCCAAATCCCGGTACATTTAAATCTATGGGTCTTTTAGAAATAAAAGAGAGAGGAGAAAGTAATTCAGACTCTTACGAAGTCCTACAGTGATGGGGGAGTCTGCCTCCTCTCGAGGCACCTGCTGTTTGCATAGTGTGGGTAGTAAAGCAGATTGAGGGGCTTCCCTGCTGGTCCAGTGGTTAAGACTCCATGCTTCCACTACACGGGGCACAGGTTTGATTCCTGGTTGGGGATATAAGAACCCACATGCTGTGTGGTGCAGCCAAAAAAGAAAAAAAGCACAGACTGAGAATTATGCCCGTCTCATTTTTAGACTCGTCTCTGGTCGCAAAGAGTTGAACATAACTAAGCGACTAAGCACGCAGTGCTGTGCACCATTAAACAAGTTTCCCCTCTGCAGCGCCTCATCCCTGAATAAAGGCATACGGAGGTGTGGTCTGTTCTGAACGATCAAAGCTCTCATTTGCGAAGTGGCCCCAGTGTGCCATGTGCCAGATACCCAGTAAGCTCTCATCTAAATCTTCCATTGGCATCAAACCATTTTTTAGATGAGGGCTCAAAAGGTAAAATGAATCCACCTAGCAATTGGAACCCTGAACTGGCCTCAAGCTTGTAGACTCAACAAAAATTCCAAGTAACAGTTTAAATATCCTTTCCAGGGGAGTGCAGATTCCTCTTACAATATGGAAAAGAACTCCAGGGATGGTCTTACACATGAAGGTGACCAGGGAACTCTCAGCCCATTGATTTTTTGCTATAAACACAGTCCCTCAAAGTGAAAGACACATGCAATCTGCCTCCAAGGTCAAATCCTAGCTGCCCCTGAGGCCGATCATGGTTGTGGTCCATTTATCTGATTACGACTCAAGGCTAAAGAGGCTGAGGTTTCTGTGCTGCGATTTGAACCTGCGGTTCCCCGGGATCTCAGGTGTCTTGCAGGTGCTGCACTAGTTAAGCCCTCCCACCGACTCTCTCTGCCTCGCTGGCTGTGTGTCATTTTTTGCTAGTGCCCTGCATGCCAGGCTTATGAGACTGTGCACTCTGGTAAAACCTTTCATCTTCGTATCTCAGGCTGCTTTTCAAACAATAATTAATTAGGCCTTATAACCCCCTGATGAGATTATTATGTATAAACATTCTCTTGTGCACTGCCCAGGGAATTTTGTCATCAGGAGTTGTAAGTCCAATTCACACCTCCACACAGACCTCAGGCTACCTCCAAAGGCAAAAGAAAGAAGAGATGAAAAGGGGTGATACTGTGATTCACAACATGAAAAACTCCTCTGTTGAGCAAAAATTGAAGTATTTTTGAGCATATAAAACTCATAGGTAGCGTGATGGTCACTCATGGAGCATTGGAGTTGAAGAATAGATGATCAAGGCCTTCAACCTCCCATTGATGTGAGTTCATAGAGGTGATGTCATCAGTGTAACCTTGGCCAGCAGATTAAATCCCTGAGCCTTAATTCTTCATCTGGAAGGAGCGATAATGAGAGTTCTTATTTTACAGACTTCACAGAAGAGTTGTTCAATCAAGTTAGGCTGTAAATTACAAAGAGTTTGGGGGCTTGTGAAGTGCTATATGAGTATTAATATTTGCAGTCACTGTGTTCTGAGCTCGTGGTGAGCTGCAGGAGAGAAAGATCAGTTCCGTTCTGTTTGTGTGTGTGTGCTCTCAGTCGCCTCTGACTCTTTGCAGGGGTGGGACTGTATGGCAGCCCCATCTGGATGGCATCACTGATTCAGTGGATTCAGTCTGAGCAAACTCTGGGAGATGGTGAAGGTCAGGAACTGTAGCCCACTAGCCTCCTCTGTCCTTGGGATTCTCCAGGCAAGAATACTACTGGAGTGGGTTGCTGTTCCCTACCCCTGTGGATCTTCCTGACCCAGGGGTCAAACGTATCTCTTGCATTGTCAGGCAAATTCTTTACCACTGAGCCACCTGAGAAGCCCTCTGTTTACCGTGCACTTATTGAGCACCTAGAAATCTCTGCACTGCTTTTGGAGATGTACGGTACAAAGATGAAGACAGTTATTTTCTGAGGATTGTCTGCTTGATGTTGTCTATGCCAGGATACTGCAGAGACAGATCATGGGATTTTAGTCAGCACTCGTTAGAATGCTGTGATCATTTCCAATTTTTTATTAGCAACTGGAGACTTTGGGAGGTGATTAAGCAATTTGTTGTTATTGTTCAGTTCGGAAGCTCTGTCCGACTCTGCAACCCCATGGACTGTAGCACACCAGGCTTCCCTGGCCTTCACCATCTCCCAGAGTTTGCTCAGACTGACATCCATTGAATCAGTGATGCCATCCAACCATCTCATCTTCTGTCCTCCCCTTCTCCTCCTGCCTTTAGTCTTTCCCAGCATCAGGGTCTTTTCCAATGAGTTAGCTCTTCGCATCAGATGGCCAAAGTATTGGCGCTTCAGCTTCAGTATGAGTCCTTCCAATGAACGTCCAGGGTTGATTTCCTTTAGGATTGACTGGTTTGCTCTTTCTGCTATCCAAGGGACTCTTAAGAGTCTTCTCTAGGACCACAGTTTGAAAGCATCAATTCTTTAGCAGTCAGTCTTCTTTATGGTCCAACTCTCACATCCGTATGTGACTACTGGAAAAACTATAGCTTTGACTATAGGGATCTTTCTCAGCAAAGCGATGTTATTAACTCATGAAAGGGATTAGTACTTTTATTAAAGAGACCCCACAGAGCACCCTTGCCCCTTCCACCTTCTGAGGATGGAGCAAGAAGTCTGTGAGGGCCTTCACCCAGTTTCTGGAGATTATAAGCTGTCTAGTCTGGTATTTGGTTGCTGCTACATCACTTCAGTCATGTCCGACTCTGTGAGACCCCAAAGATGGCAGCCCACCAGGCTCCCCCATCCCTGGGATTCTCCAGGCAAGAACACTGGAGTGGGTTGCCATTTGGTTAGAGCAGCCCAAACGGGCTAAGACAGTTATACAGCCAGCCTGCATGGCAAAGCTGTATGCTTTTCTACGATATGGGATGAGAGCCCATTATCATATTTTTTACAGAAAAAGGAGGCAGCAGATGTCCAAAATCTGTTATTTGTGGCTAGAATATGAGCAGCTTCTCTTGCTTAATAACATAATACTTATATTGCTTACTTTGAATCTTGTTCATCAAATTTATATTTTAAATTCTATATATATAGAATTGTGCTGAAATTTATTTGTGCAGTGGCCATAAATCTGAGGAATCCATATTTTTCTGAAAGAGTTTGGTGATCAATTTGATATGTAAAATAACACTTGTTATTGCCCTATTTTTTAAAAAGTAATAATTTCTCACAGAGAAATTTGTTATAGAATTAGTTTGAAGTCCTGATTCTTTTCTTTATTATTGACAAAGAGATAACTTACTAATTTAGTAACTATTTATTGAACATTGCTAGTAGAGGTACAAAATGATACAAGTATTTGAAAATCTTGGTTAGTATCTTATAATGATAAAAATGTACATGTACACCAAGACCCCAAATTCTCTCAATAAAAATGAAAACTTCACTTTAAACAAACGGAAATGTATATTTACAAAAAAGGCATACAGGAATGGTCACACAGCTTTGTTTAAAATAGCCAACAAGTAGAAAATGTCCAAACAACTATAGTCAATTCATAGTATATAATAATCAGCAATGCAAGAAACTATCAATGAATACAGGGAGCTCATCAGTGAGATGGTTAACTTCATGCATCAAATCCATTGGGCCACAGAGTGCCCAAATACCTGGTTAAACATGATATTTGTGTGTGTCTGTGATGGTGTTTCCAAATGAGACTAGTTTGATTGATGGACTGAGTGAAGCAAGTTGCCTTCGGCAATGTGGATGGGCCTCATCCAATCCATGGAGGGCCTGAATAAAACAAAAAATGTGGGAAGTGATTGAATTCACTCTCTGCCAAGCTACTTGAGCTGGGATATTGGTCTTCTCTTCCTCGGTGCTCCTGATTCTCAGGTCTTCAAATGCAGACGGAGCTCTGTACCATGGGCTCAATGGTCCTCAGTCCTCTGAACCACCTCGCCAGCTCTCCTGGGTCTCCAGCTTGTACAAACTAGATCATGGGATTTGTCAGCACTCCACAACTGTGTGGGCCAAATTCTTACAAAAGTCTCTTTCCATACAGATAGAAGTGGCTCTCTTTCTCTAATGAACTCTAGGGAAGGAAACCAGACACAAGAGTATATTCTGTATGATTCCACTTCCATGAAATGAGAATAGATAAATTAACCTATTGTAAGAGAAATTAAAATAGTGCTTGTCTGAAGTAGGAGGTGGAAATTGACTAGAAAGGCAAAAAATGGAACATTGGGGCCTGATGGAAATGTTTCATCATTTTATTGAGGTAGTGGTCGTAAGTTTATACTCATTAGTAAACACTAATTTTCAGACTTAAAATGAGCACATTGGTCTTACTGTTGTAAATGATGCCTCAGTAAAGTCAGTTTTATACATGTATATAAAGATTTTATATACATTTTATTGCATTAAAAATTGTCCAAAATATAAATTTCTTCCCTCACAGACTGGTTAATTTCAGTTCAGTTCAGTTCAGTCATTCAGTCGTGTCTGACTCTTTGCAACCCCATGGACTGCAGCATGCCAGGCCTCCTTGTCCATCACCAACTCCAGACTCATGTCCATTGAGTCAGTGATGCCATCCAACCATCTAGTTCTCTGTTGTCCCCTTCTCCTTCCACCTTCAATCTTTCCCATCATCAGGGTCTTTTCAAATGAGTCAGCTCTTTGCATTAGGCAGCCAAAGTATTGGAGTTTCAGCTTCAACATCAGTCCTTCCAATGAATATTCAGGACTGATTTCCTTTAGGATTGACTAGTTGGATCTCCTTGCAGTCCAAGGGACTCTTAAGAGTCTTCTCCAACACTACAGTTCAAAAGCATCAATTCTTTGGTGCTCAGCTTTCTTTATAGTCCAACTCTTACATCCATACATGACTACTGGAAAAACCATAGCCTTGACTAGACGGACCTTTGTTGGCAAAGTAATGTCTCTGTTTTTGAATATGTCTTCTAGGTTGGTCATAACTTTCCTGCCAAGGAACAAGCGTCTTTTAATTTCATGGCTGCAGTCACCATCTGCAGTGATGTTGGAGCCAAAAAAAAAATTAAATCTGCCACTGTTTCCACTGTTTTTCCATCTATTTGCCATGAAGTGATGGGACTGGATGCCATGATCTTTGTTTTCTGAATGTTGAGCTTTAAGCCAACTTTTTCACTCTCCTCTTTCACTTTCATCAAGAGGCTTTTTAGTTCCTCTTTGCTTTCTGCCATAAGGGTGGTGTCATCTGCATATCTGAGGTTATTGATATTTCTCCCAGCAATCTTGATTCCAGCTTGTGCTTCCTCTAGCCCAGCTTTTCTCCTGATGTACTCTGCATATAAGTTAAATAGCAGGGTGACAATATACAGCCTTGACGTACTCCTTTTCCTATTTGGAACCAGTCTGTTGTTCCATGTCCAGTTCTAACTGTTGCTTCCTGACCTGCATACAGGTTTCTCAAGAGGCAGATCAGGTGCTCTGGTATTCCCATCTCTTTCAGAAATTTCCAGTTAATTGTGATCCAGACAGTCAAAGGCTTTGGCATAGTCAATAAAGTAGAAGTAGATGTTTTTTCTGGGACTCTCTTGCTTTTTCCATGATCCAGCAGATGTTGGCAATTTTATCTCTGGTTCCTCTGACTTTTCTAAAACCAGCTTGACCATCTGGAGGTTCATAGTTCACATACTATTGAAGCCTGGCTTGGAGAAATTTGAGCACTACTTTGATAGCGTGTGAGATGATTGAAATTGTGCAGTACTTTGAGCATTCTTTGGCATTGCCTTTCTTTGGGATTGGAATGAAAACTGACCTTTTCCAGTCCTGTGGCCACTGCTGAGTTTTCCAAACTTGCTGGCATATTAAGTGCAACACTTTCACAGCATCATCTTGTAGGATTCGAAATAGCTCAACTGGAATTCTATCACCTCCACTAGCTTTGTTCATAGTGATGCTTCCTAAGGCTCATTTGACTTCACATTCCAGGATGTCTGGCTTTAGGTGAGTAATCCTAAACCCACCATCTTGATTATCTGGGTTGTGAAGATCTTTTTTGTACAGTTCTTCTGTGTATTCTTGCCACCTCTTCTTAATATCTTCTGCTTCTGTTAGATCCATAGCATTTCTGTCCTTAATTGAGCCCTTCTTTGCATGAAATGTTCCCTTGGTAACTCTAATTTTCTTTGAGAGATCTCTAGCCTTTCCCATTCTATTGTTTTCCTCTATTTCGTTGTGCTTATCACTGGTGGCTCGGAGCGTGGGTTTGGGGTGAAGCGGCCTAGACCCATATCCCATTCCACCATCAGTAGCTATGTGACTTCTGGCCGGTCACTTAACCACACTGTGCCCTAGTTTTCTTATCTGTAAAACAGTGTTATTATGAAAATTCAACATATAAAATGAATTAAGCACTCAGGCTATAGTACCTGGCACATAGTAAAAGTTATATCAGCATTACTTATTTGCTCATTATTTATAATTATTGCCCACATACATGTCCCAAAGCCCTTGCATGTGTGTCTATAAGCAAAGCCATTTGCGCCACTAATTCACCAATGTGAGTTATAACATGTAATAGCTCTCTATTCATTCCTCTCCTGCTGTACGTTTTTATTATTAAATAGAGGTTTCAAAACAATATTAAAAAAACAATTTATGAAAAGCAAAAAGATCTTTACATGAACATACGTACATAATTATCCTCATTTTTTGCACATAAGATGTAAGAACTTGCCAATATGCATGCATATTTTTACAAAGCTGCAATTGTACTTGTATATCATTTATGTGTTTTTCACTTAACAGTAAATTGTAAGCATTTGTTTGTGATATTACATTATCATAATTATCATTGTAATGGTTGCATAATACCCTATTATGTTGATACAACATAATTCACCATAAATGATTCCCCTATTGATGGACATTTAAGTTGCTCCCTTTTTGGGGCAATTATGGCTAATGCTATGGTGATGAGCACTTAGCTTTATCTTTTGGTTGAGTTATTTTCTTGAGATCCATTTCCAGAAGAGGGATTGCTGGCGCAAAGGGAATAAATATATTTCTTTAGGGTTCCATCTACATATTGAGTCAGTGTTTTCCAAAAGGGTAATCATCGTAGTAGTAATAATAATAATAATAGCAGCAATAAGGGGCATTACTCTGCACAGACTGAGCTAAACTCTCAGCAGGTATTACATCATTCCATTCTTTCTAGGGCTCCAGGTATTGTAATTCCCCTTTTATATATGAGGGGACTAAGGAAGAGGGACGTTAAATAACTGGTCCAAATTCATATATTTAGTAACTGGAGAAGTCGGGAATACTGAAGCTGATACTGAAGCAGGCTAATTAAACCAGGTACTTAAACATTCCTGTTTATTTTTTGTTCTTGATGTGGCCAGGACCTTACACATATTCAGACATTTTTCTCTTCAGAATCCCCACAGAGATTCCCCCTAACACCCACACACAATGAATGCTCTTTGGAATGCTTTCTCATCCTATGTAACATCAGAAATAAATGGCAATTGTTTGCCTTCATCTGTCTGTTCTGCTCTTGTCTTTCTTGCTCTTCCTCACCTCCCTGCCTCTCTCTTTCATGCTTTCTCTTCTTTCTCTTCTCTCCCTCCTCCCGTGTATTTGGAAGATCTTTTATGTGTTAGCTTTTACTAGAAGTTGATATGGAGTCTTTATCCTCTTTCTGTCTCCTCGGTTGCCATCGCATTTTCCCCTCGCAGGTCTTTAAGCAATTGTGCCAAATGTTAACAAAAAATTTCATCTACTTTGCATTGCTATCTTGCAACTTATTTTGAGTGCCGTTAAAATTTAATTGGTGACTTCATATTTTTCTTTAAATATTCTAAGCTATTTAAGAAGTTTACAGAAGTCTGAACTGCAATTTACATCCACCTCAGAAAAAAACTTTTAAAAGAACATATTCACAGTTTATGTCACGTATATTTCTATAAAATGCACGATAATCAGTCTAGGTATGTGCAGACTCTATTCACACGCTTTCAAAGATAATCATTTGGGATAAAGCAAAGCATATATGTTTCACAAAGTTCATATAGTAGCCAAAGCATTTTTAGTGTCAAGTTGATGTATTCCCATTATTTTTTATATAGTTTTATATAATTTCCATTATGGGAAAGAAATATTCACATGGTTGTAAGAAACATTTACTGAACCTCTAGACCCTGGTGGCTCAGAAGGTAAAGAATCTGCCTGCAATGCAGGAGACCTGGGTTCAATCCCTGGGTTGGAAAGATCCGATGGAGAAGGGAATGGCAATCCATGGAGAAGTCCATGGACAGCGGAGCCTGGCAAGGCTACATTCCATTGGATCACAAAGAGTTGGACACAACTGAGCAACTAATACACATGAGAAAAAATTGATGGGGAATTAAATTAGAAGTTTAAAAAAGCAAAACAAAAGAAAGAAAGAAAACACAGGGAAATTGAACAGGTTGCAATAAGTCCCCAAATGGAAAAACCATCTTGTAGCCATCACATTCTATTACAGGTGTTATGAGAGCACCAGAGTCTCCAGACATGCAGCACATAATTCAGTGGTGAACTTTAGAACCAAGTTCGGTTGAGAATAACTTTCTAGATTGCAGTGCCCACCTCTTGGGACTTATATGCCCCTCTATCTCTCTCATTCCTTCTTCTCACCTCTTTCCCCCTTAAGCCCCTTTCAATCTACAGCAAAATGAAGCTTTCAGATACATTATTCAGTCCTGAAGGAAATGTCAACTCTCTCTTTCCTCTCACCATTTATTGTTTTCTCTGGTTTTCCTCCTGGCTGCTGCTACAGACCCAAGTCTCAGTGGTTCTGGCCTGTGATATTTTGAAATAGAAAAGTTGCAGGGAAATATTTCCCTGAGCACCGGGAAGTTGAGTAGCTGAAAGTAAAAAAAAAAAAAAAAAAAAATCAGAAGTCACTAATAACGCCTTTTTCCTGTGGTTGTTAATGGAGTGCTAGGGAGACCAGGCATGAATAAGAAATAGGTAAACCCAGGTAGACCCAGGTCATCCTCAGGCTTCAGGGTATCCTGAGGCCAAATAGCTTTTTCCAAAAAGAAAAGAAATAATGTATTGAGAATAACCAAACCCAAAGACATTTATGCATATGCTTATTCACTCAGTCAAGTCCTACTCTTTGCAAGCTCATGGGCTGTGGCCTGCTAAGCTCCTCTTCTGTCCATGGAATTTTCCAGGCAAGTATACTGGATCAGGTTGTCATTTCCTACTCCAGGGGATCTTCCTGACCCAGGAATCAAACTTGTGTCATTTATTTGTTTATAGAGCAATAATTCCAGATGTTCAAGCTGGATTTAGAAAATGCAGAGGAACCAGAGATCAAATTGCCAACATCTGCTGGATCATCAAAAAAGCAAGAGAGTTCCAGAAAAAACATCTATTTCTACTTTATTGACTATGCCAAAGCCTCTGACTGTGTAGATCACAACAAACTGTGGAAAATTCTTAAAGAGATGGGAATACCAGACCACCTGACCTGCCTCCTCAGAAATCTGTATACAGGTCAAGAAGCAACAGTTAGAACTGAACATGGAACAACACTGGCTCCAAAAAAGGAAAGGAGTATGTCAAGGCTGCATATTGTCACCCTGCTTATTTAACTTATATGCAGAGTACCTCATGAGAAAGGCTGGGCTAGATGAAGCACAAGCTGGAATCAAGATTGTCAGGAGAAATATCAATAACCTCAGATATGCAGTTGACACCACCCTTATGGCAGAAAGAGAAGAAAAACTAAAGAGCCTCTTAATGAATGTAAAAGAGGAGAGTGAAAATGTTGGTTTAAAACTCAACATTCAGAAAACTAAGATCATGGCATCCAGTCCCATCAGTTCATGGCAAATAGATGGGGAAAACAATGGAAACAGTGTCTGACTTTATTTTGGGGGGCTGCAAAATCACTGCAGATGGTGACTGCAGCCATGAAATTAAAAGACGCTTGCTCCTTGAAAGAAAAGCTATGTCCAACCTAGACTGCATTTTAAAAAGCAGAGACATTACTTTGCCCACAGAAGTCTGTCAAGTCAAGGCTATGTTTTTTCCAGTAGTCATGTATGGATGTGAGAAAGAGAGAGAGAGAAAGGTGAGCACCAAAGAATTGATGCTTTTGAACTGTAGTGTTGGAGAAGACACTTGAGAGTCCCTTGGACTGCAGGGAGATCAAACCAGTCAGTCCTAAAGGAAATCAGTCCTAAATATTCATTGGAAGGACTGATGCTGAAGCTGAAACTTCAATATTTTGGCCACCTGATGCGAAGAACCAACTCATTTGAAAAGACCCTGATGCTGGGAAAGACTGTGGACAGGAGGAGAAGGGGACGACAGAGGATGAGATGGTTGGATGACATCACCGACACGATGGGCATGAGTTTGAGCAAACTGCGGGAGTTGGTGATGGACAGGAAGACCTGGTGTGCTGCAGTCCATGGGGTCGCAAAGAATCGGACACAACTGAGAGACTGAACTGAACTGAACTGAGAGCACTAATAATGTAAACTGCAATGACTTCCTCAAACTTTGGGAGACAACTTCAAATTTGTTTGTTTCTGCCATGTTTGGTGCCTCAATACCTCCATCATATCTACATTAATTATACATCTCATTCCTCCATCACAGCCTGAGGGCTCCACACACAGAACTGAGCTAGGTTCATCTTCAAGCACACAGGAGGTCTAAATGAACCTTTCCTGAATGAATCGCCATGGAAGACCCAATTGTGGAAAGAAAGTCCAAGCAAAGTGACAAATGAGAATTTTTCCCTCATCTGTTCAAATACCGTGCAACCTGGGAGGCCTTCATGTAATAAATAGACTGCTTACATGATACAATTGAGGAGCCTTTCAAAAGTCTAAGCTCTGACATCTACTGCAGTATTGCTTACAAAAGAAAACCAATAAAAGAATACCTTCTCAATCACTATCAGTGAAGAATTGAGTGGTTTTGTCCATTTAAGTGGATTAAGTGTTGAAAATAGGAGCTCGTGTCTGCAGACATCAGTAGTGTCCCATATGCTCTTTTAAGGGGAATAAAGAACTCTACATGTACAATACATGGAATTAACTAGTTGTTCGTGTGCATTTGTGTTTCTGGAAGCATCTACTGGATTAGCTAACATGGAGGAGCTGTCTTTGGGGGTTGGGCAATGGGTTAATGTATATCATCTCACTTAACCCTTATAAGCAATTCAGAGAGACAAGTAGTTATACTGAGTCCCAGTTCTTCACTTGAAGAAATGGAGACCCAGAGAAGTTGAATCACTTGCTTAGAGTCACACAGGTTAGAAGGGGTAGAGTTGGGACATGAACCCAAGTAGAAAGAAGTCAGAACAGAGCTGCTAAGTGTCAACTACTACTTCCCAACCACATTGGAAACAGTGGTTTCTTGGGGGTGAGACCACTGAAGAGCTTTTACTTTCCATTGTGTAGACTTCCATTTTGTTTAGTTTTAGCAAGCATTGTCTTCATCATAACAAAAAAAATTGAATTTTGAAAAATTAAAAAGCAAATTTAAAACATCCTGTGTGTGTGTGTGTTAGTCACTCAGTTGTGTCTGACTCTTTGTGACCCCATGGACTGTAGCTTGCCAGGCTCCGTTGTCCATGGGATTCTCCAGGCAAGAATACTGGAGTGGGTTGCCATTACTTTCTCCAGGAAAACACCCTAGGGGTTATTATAAACCATGATAAGCTAAGGCAGTGTGGAAAAAAAGGAAAATATTTACAATATCAATGACCAGATAAGTGAGAAAAAGAAGGGAACGATGCTGAAGCTGAAACTCCAGTACTTTGGCCACCTCATGTGAAGAGCTGACTCATTGGAAAAGACTCTGATGCTGGGAGGGATTGGGGGCAGGAGGAGAAGGGGAAGACAGAGGATGAGATGGCTGGATGGCATCACTGACTCGATGGATGTGAGTCTGAGTGAACTCTGGGAGTTGGTGATGGACAGGGAGGCCTGGTGTGCTACAATTCATGGGGTCGCAGAGAGTCAGACACAGATGAGCAACCGAACTGAACTGAACTGAAGATGAAGGAGGAGGAGGAGATGGTGCAAAAATAAAAAGAACCAGCAGAAGGAGGGGGTAGGGGAGGAGAAAGAGAAGAATGAAACACCTTTGCTTTCTCTATGGCTATAGGACTCCAGGGAAGCTGAAGGTCCCTAAATAACAAGAACAGCAACATGGACAGCACTAGTTTGCACAACCAAACCACAACCAGCATTTTCATAGTATTTATTTTTGTTATGCTATGCTAAGTCACTTCAGTCGTGTCCGACTCTGTGTGACCCCATAGACGGCAGCCCACCAGGCTCCCCCGTCCCTGGGATTCTCCAGGCAAGAACACTGGAGTGGGTTGCCATTTCCTTCTCCAATGCATGAAAATGAAAAGTGAAAGTGAAGTCACTCGGTCGTGTCTGACCCTCAGCGACCCCATGGACTGCAGCCTACCAGGGTCTTCTATCTATGGGATTTTCCAGTCAAGAGTACTGGAGTGGGGTGCCATCGCCTTTATTTTTAAGCCCCACCAAATCTCTTCTCCTTCCTTCCTTCTTCCCATGTGCCTTTTGCCACCCTATATGGCATGCCCCTGTATGTGGCCTGTTCTGTGACACTAAGTTAAAATCAAGGCATAAATTAGACTTTTTTATGCAGACTCATTTGTGCAGTTCTCCTATACAAGACAATCATACAATAACTGGTTTCTATTATTTTTAATTGAATTAGGCAACCTCCTGTGTAACAAAGAATTGACTTGCCCTATAGCTTTGCCCAAGAGAAAGAAGGAAAAGAAGTAGAGCTAAGGTCTGGCCAGGCAGAGATAAGGGAAGCCAAGGTCCCTGTGACCTCAAAGGAGCCCTTCAGTACGTAAGCTGGTTGACCTGGTGATTACACTACCACCCCCACGGCTCTGAGACGCCCCAGTGAAGGCTTAAGTTCAAATGTAGGCTGGGACTCTATCCTGGCTCTGAGAAAGGTCTAGCACCTTGGGTGAGATGGATCAGTGAAGCCAGTTTAGTTATCCTCCCAGCGGCACATGACTTAACTTCTCTGAGCGTTCATGAATAAAATGGGTCTAATTGCCCTCCTTTCCAGGGCTGTCATGAATATTAAATTGGATAATATGTATAATGCTACTTTCAAGTGATAAGTACTACATATTTTTGATGTTCCCTTTCTCCTGTTTCTTTCTAACTCTTATTCCCACAGCCTTGCCAGTGCTGTGTTTCCCTCACTGACAGAGCTTTCCACTTTTCTTTAAGAAAAAATACTCACTCTCTCCTTTACTATCTGATTTGGAGCTCAGATTTGTAAAGCTCTCTTTTGTCCAACGCCAAGCAACACTGACCTAGATTCAGTGGTGTGGGCTCCCCAAGGTTCAATTCCCCCCATGCAAAGTGAGATGATTGGAGAGGATAACCTGAGTCTTGTTTTAATACTGTCTCCCTGATTCTATGCATTTTCATTTCACTCGCTCTTCCCTCCCCGCCACCACTTTTGTGCATTTCTCCCCTTTTCTGCGTCACACTCTGCCAGTGAATAGAACTCAAACCATAAATCAGATTCAGGTGTTTACTTGCATTGCTCACAAATAGAGGACTTAATTGTGCAAGAATAGGTTCCCATTTTTTCTGATTGAATTAGTCAGTTCTGTGTCTTTCTCTTCACTCCCTCTGGCTTTTCCTCTATTTTTAGATAGACAGTCTGAAAAGTCTTAATATATCAATGACATTTATAACACATGTTAATATCTAAAGCGTCAGTGCTCTATTTGTAGCAATAACTGCTGATGTGATGAGATGCTTTTATTATATCATGACTTCTATTATAAATAGGATAAAGCTATGCACTCTTTTTTTCCCCAAAAAAATTAGATAAAAATAATAAACTGTCCCCTGCCCCCCTATGTCAACGATCCGCTTCAAGTACTAGGTTTTACTTTTTGGGTGCACTTTTTATAAATTGCTCTTTACAACTTCAGGGTGAATATCTGTCTCCTGGAATAGATGACAGAGTTCTGGGAGAATGCATTAGGGAGGTAAGTGCAGACACCTGGGGATCCATTTTATAATCTTCATAGCTTCTCAAGCCCTCTAATGGGGCCCAGCACCTCAGAACTCTGGGGGTGGCCAATGCTCTGCTCTTTATATAAAATGTAGAACCCCCATCTCTGCACCACCACATTTTGCCCATCATTAAAAAGCATTTTACAATTATATGAGTTGGGAGTTAAGAGCATCTGTTTTGGGAGCACACAGACTGGCCCTGGAGTTGCTGCTCTGTTCCTTAGCAGCGTGTCATTTGGGTAAGCCACTCTGCCCCTCTGAGCTTCATTTCCGCCTATAAAATGTAGAAAATCAATGCTGCTGCTTCAAAGGGATAGTCTGAGGATACAGTGAGATGGCATATGAAATATATGGACTACACCTTAAAGATTCAATAGTAGTAGCAGTTGTTAATTTCAGTTGTATTTATTTGTATTACTCTTGCTACTACTTTTACTCTTGTATGAAAGATTTCTTTCTTACTCTGCACCTTCACACAGACCATCTGCTTATCTGACCTTCCACCAAAATTTAGCTAAATGTCATTTGCCACTTTCTGACTGCCCAGCTTTATTATGTCCCCTCGCAGACCAGACCCAGACATGCACTCATATAACCTATACTCTAACCACACAGAGCTTTTGAAATTATTATTTTTTATTTACTTATCTGGCTGTGCCGGGCACAGCATGTGCGGTCTTTCATTGAGGCATGCAGGCTCCAGAGCACTCAGGCTCAGTAGTTGCGGCACAGGGACTTCGTTGCTCTGCAGCATGTGGGCTCTTAGTTCCCTGAACAGGGATAGAACCCCCTACGTTGGAGGTAGAGTCTTAGATCACCAGGGAAGTCCCTAACCATACAGGATTTTACCTTCATTTCCCAGTATGCCAGGATTTTACAAGACTTCATGGTCTTGCTCTGCCCTCTGCCTACCTGTCTTCCTTTCTACCTCAGCTCACTCTCCAGACTCAGCTTAGATTTCACCTCCTAGAAAGCCCTTGTTTATCTGATCTGAGGTTAACCTATCTCTATGATCCCTGCACAGCGCTGGAGTGACTGTGAGGAGATACCCCATGTCCAAGGGCAGAGAAGCCCCAGCAAGACGGTAGGAGGGGTGAAATTGTGTTTAGAATCAAACCCCATACCCGCCAGAGAGGCTCAGAAGGCTCAAATAAATCTTGTGTGCACCAGGACCCAGAGACCCCACAGAAACTGTGACAGAACTGTGTCTGAGCATCTCTTGTGGAGGTCCGGGTCAGCAGTGGACTGTTGCAGGGACAGGGGTTCTGGGTGCAACAGGCTTGAGTATGGCATAAGCCCTCTTGGAGGAGGTCACCATTAACCCACCATAGAGCCACCAGAACTTACACAGGACTGGGAAATAGACTTCTGGAGGGCACAAACAGAATTTCATGCACACCACGCCCCAGAGGAAAGGAACAGTGACCCCACAAGAGACAGACATAGACTCACCCATGAGTGTCCAGGAGTCTCCAGTGGATCCGTGGGTCGGCAGTGGCCTGATGCACGGTAAGGGGCACTGACTCTAACAGTGCATGCATGGGACATTTTGAAAGAGGTCAGCATTATCTTCTCTACCTGCACAATGTTTGGCCCCAGGTAAATAAAAGGTAGGGATCATGGCCCCACCCTTCAACAGAAAATTGGATTAAGGATTTACTGAGCATAGCCCCACTCATCAGAACAAGACCCAATCTCCCCCTAACTCAGTCTCTCTCATCAAGAACCCTCAATAAGCTTCTTATCCTTCTCCATCAGATGGCAGACAGACTGAAAACCACAAGCACAGAAAATTAAACAAACTGATCACGTGGACCACAACCTGGTGTAACTCAATGAAACTATGAGTCATGCCCTGTGGGGCCACCCAAGATGGACAGGTCATGGTGGAGAGTTCTGACAAAACGTGGTCCACTGGAGAAGGGAATAGCAAACCACTTCAGTATTCTGGCCTTAAGAAGCCCATGAACAGTATGAAAAGGCAAAATGATAGGACACTGAAATATGAACTCCCCAGGTCAGTAGATGCATAATATGCTACTGGAGATCACTGGAGAAATAACTCAGAAAGAATGAAAAGATGGAGCCAGAGCAAAAACGACACCCAGCTGTGGATGTGACTGATGATGGAAGTAAAGTCTGATGCTCTAAAGAGC